>NW_027186473.1:20458573-20576249 GCF_028583685.1 Petaurus breviceps papuanus
TATCTATCTATCTATCTATCTATCTATCTATCTATCTATCTATCTATCTATCTATATGTCTACATTTCAAGAATATATAGTTTCCTTAGAAAAATTGGAGGGTTTTTTTAAATCTCTGGAATATCTTCATAAAAAGGTGTTTTTGCCTTTAGGTCCTCCATGCAGAGTACCCACATGAAAAGAGATTAACTACTAACATGGTGCTTTCTAGTTCTAAAGCCTAAGAAACAACATAAAAATATTTTTATTTCCTTAAATCTCTTTACCACTTATTTAAACATGAAACATTAATATCTATAAGTAGAAGTATACTGGAAACAGCTCAAGAGCCGATCAAATTTTCAACATGAGCATTTCCACCATAGAAATAGACAAATGCACAAATCAGGATTTGGTTTATTGTTCTATGGATTTTTTCAACTTAAGAAAATGATAGAGTAATGTTAGTAATGCAGATTAAACTTCAAAGAATGTTGAGTACACTTCTGCTCACCCCAGATGGTTGTTTAAACATTAAGTAGTGTACCCTTGTCTATAAATAATATTAATACAGAAGTTTCATTTGCCCACTTTTATCCAATTGGGTTTTTTTGTCTAAATTCTTTTATTTATTCAACAGGGGTCATCAGATAATTATTTTGTGTTGCTTAAAAAGAATAGCTGATAATTACATGATACTTTAATATTTGCAAAATATTTCAAATAAATAAGCTGATTTGATTTTCCACAACAACCACATAAAGTAACTAATACAGTTTATTGTCTCCATTTTACATATGGGGAATTAAAAAAACAACAATTGGAATTCAAAGAAATCAAATAACTATGCCCATAGTCACACAACTACCAAGTGCTAATGGCAACATTTGAAACTGTCTTTCTTGAAGATGAAAATATTTTCAGGAAGGTCTTTTCTGACTTCAAGTCAGGTATTACCTCAACTCCACTACACAATTGTCTATATCCCAGACAGTACACATGCATTATACACACACACACACACACACACACACACACACGTATGTATTTGGAAGATGATGCAAATAGAGAAATTTTGCTATTATTTTGTTAAATTATATATATAATATGTATATACATACACACATTATACATTACTTCTTTTTCTCATTCTTTATGTGTTGAAAACTTAGTTTGTTGATTACTGTTAAATTCACAATAAAAAGGTAAACTACAAAAAATACCAAGATCAGTCCAATAGTATTTTCCCCACTGTCCATAGTGTGGCATGTGTATGACCTTAGGTTGGTGGCAATGGGATAGGAAAATAACTGACTTAGGGTCAAGTGTGTGGCAATATTTGCATAAAAAAGAAATTTTAAGAACATTTAAAATCATTCTCTTTAGATTTGCGAGAGTCAGCCTGATGTAGACTGATGGGATTTGGAGGCAAAAAATTTTGACTGGGATTCTGACTAACTCAAATACAACTGAAAGCCCTTAGAAGCAGGAGCATGCCTTTATTGACTGAGTATACTAAAATTTTGTATTCTCAAATATAAACTGGGCTTTTATCTGCTTGTTATAAACCTTTACTCTTCTCTGACAAAGTCCCAATTATACACCCAATAAATATTTTTTCAAATGTTATTTTATCTCTTCTAATCACTCACTCCACTTCTCATCCTTCCCTTTCTGAAGAAGCTCTTGCCTCATACCTTTTTCAAGAAAATTTAGACCATTCATTGCATGTGCCCGCTCATATTGGTTTCTAATCCTCAAAACCTCTTATATTCACATGTTTTCTTTTTTCCTCCTTTACTTTAGTTTCTGAAGAGGAGATGTTCATTCTTCTTGCCAAAGCAAACCCCCTACTTCAGCCCTCAAATCCCATTCCTTACTATCTCCTCTAGGAGTTTTCCACTTTGATCATGCTCTCTCTCATTCTAATCTTCAGTCTTTATGTACTGCTTCCTTTCCTGCTGCCAACAAATGTACCCAGATTTCACTGACAGACACCAAGAAAAAGATGCCTATACACATTGCCCTTTCTTCCTCACACCCCATTTACTTCTCAACCCATTGAATTGTTGCTTATGATCCTCCCCTAACCCAATACCACAGCAAAAATGGTCTTTCCCAGCTCTTTGCAGTGATCTCTTAGCTTCTAGATCCAAATGGCAATTTCATAGTCTTCATCCTTCTTAACCTCTTGAAGACCTTTGAAGCTGTTGATTTCTTCTTCCTACTGCATAGTCTCTCTTCAAGCTTTGTCTTTGTCTTTTTTCTCTTCTTTTCTTTCTGCACTCTCTTTTTATGGTCCATTTACCTAGGTTATCAAAGTTGATGTCATTCTTGACCCCGTACCCTTCCTTACTTCTCTTTTTAGACTGTTTTTTTTTAAATTATAGTTCTGTATCTGAATAATTTCTAAACGTTGGAAAAGTGGAACTTTCCCTGCCCATTTTGGAGTAATTCCCCTCATCATGAAGCCTCTCATGTGTGACTATTAAGGGAAAACTTTTGAAAGTATAAAGTTCTCTCAATGGTACTTTTCCTAGAATTAGTTGAATAAAAGAGGTTTAACACATATCTAAGTTCATACAGTATGGTCTTTATGCTTAGTAAATATAAATAACATTTTGCTAATGCAAAGTGACAGGCACTAATGGGATACTTAGTGGATTAACAGTCAGTGTGGTATATCATAACATTTATTTTGATCCCAGGCTTAAAATTATGCACAAACCAAATGCAGGCCTTGGAGGACATTTAATTCAAGTGGACAGAAATGCATGATTGCACACTCCAACAGGCTATTGAACTCATGAGTTTTATCTTTCACCTACCCTATTACTTCAGGCTGTGGAGATATAAAATGCTAGCCTTGGGATAAGGGCTTGGAGTATCACCAAGCTTTTGGATGAACAAAGAGAGCTTACCAGCGCTCCCCCTTTCTCATGACAAAGGGAATTTTTCATCTTTACAGCACTGTCTTTCCTATTCTTAATTAATATCATGCACAGGTGGTGCAAAGGATAACCACAGTAAATCACAGGAAGGGTTATGAGCCTCTGAAGAACTGTTATTAAATATATAGGCACCACATAAAGCAATGCTTGAGAATGATGGAATGGCCATGCAGTACAATTTCAATCTGCACCTTTGACGCCGTAGCTTTCCTTCTACAAAGAGAATTTGAAAACTATTTAACTGGAGTCCTCATTTTAGTATAACAAAGGGGGAAAGTGTATTCGTTTTCTAGCCATTATGATTCCACTGGTGATGTACTGCCAACATGCATTTTTTTTTCTTTCAAAAAACTTTAGTATTGAAATCTCAGCTTCTGTGTTTTTCAGGAATAAAGACAGCATTCATAAAAGTAAGAGGAATTAGAAGGTAGCACTAGGAGTCTTGAATGATTTTTAGGGAAAAAAAAGTTAATGACTTCTCTGAATGTGAATACAAAATTCTCAAGGTAGATTCAAAATCATTGCCAATACTATTCAGTTATTGAAGAAAACAATGTTCATCAAGATATACATGGAACAATAGTCACATCTGTCACATACTCAGATGGTTTCTAAGTCAATTTGTTGTTTGAGAATTTAGGAAAATGTGATATGGCATTAGGTGAAGGTACTACTAAACTTTGGTAGCATAATGATAGTGATTCTAAATTTGCACTTAATTTATTAGAGAGATGCAAATCAAAACAACTCTGAGGTACCACATCACACATATCGGATTGGTTAACATGACAAAACAGGAAAATGATAAATGTTGGAGAAGATGTGGGAAAGCTGGAACATTAACTCATTGTTGGAGGAGCTGTGAACTGATCCAACCATTCTGGAGAACAATTTGGAACTATGTCCAAAGGGCTATAAAATGTACATAACCTTTGACCCAGCAATACCACTTCTAGGGCTGTATTTCAAAGGGATCATAAAAATGGGAAAAGGACCCAGGTATATAAAAATACTTATAGTAGCTCTTTTTGTGTTGGCTAAGAACTGGAAATTGAGGTTATGTCCATCAATTGGGGAATAGCTGAACAAGTTGTGGTATATGAATGTAATGGAATCATATTGTGCTATAAGAAATGATGAATAGGCTGATGAGAAAAATCTGGAAAGACTTATATGAACTGAGGCTGAGTGAACTGAGCAGAGCCAGTAGAACATCGTACATGGTGACAGCCACAATGTGTGATAACTGGTTTTGATAGACTTAGCCCTTCTCAGCAATGCAGGACCCTAAAACAATTCCAAAGGTCTAATGATGGAAAATACCATCCACATGTAGAGAAAGTACTATGGAGACTGAATGCAGAGCGAAGTAGACTATTTATTTTCTTTCTCATGGTCTCTCCCATTTATTATAATTCTTCTATAGAACATGACTAATGTAAAACAATGTTTATGAGGAATGTATATATAGAGCATATATCAGATTGCATGCTGTCTGGGGAGCATGGGGGGGGAAATTTAAAACTTACAGAAGTTAATGTTGAAAACTAAAAATAAATAAACTAAAAAAGGAAAAGAAATTTAAAAAAAGAAAAAAAAATTGCACTTAGGATATATCACCCAGCATCTAGTGAGACTATTTTTTTTTCTGAAAAAGAAATCTTATTCATTTTCTGAAACATGATTTAATGGCTTATCTTTCCCAAAAAGTTTTTCAAGGTTTTCTACTGAGAGATGAAAGATGGGAGAAGTTTCTCCTCTTACAGTTAAAGGAAGCTCTCCGTCCTGTATTGTTCATCTCATCTAAGATGTAGTAGATCCAAATCTTGTCAGCTCTACTCCAAATCATCTCTCTTATCCATCCTTGTGTCTCCTTACATGGCTGCTACTATGAATTAGACACTCATTATTACTTACCTGGAGTACTTCAATCATCTCCTTACTGGTCTGCCAATCTTTAGGTACCCTTCCCTCCCATTTACAAACCTACAACAATAATCTTCCTATGGCATAGGTTTGATCATGTGTCTCACTCCCCAGTTCAGAAATTTTTGGAAATCCACCCCATTGCCTATAGGATAAAATATAAAGTTTCTAGCTCAGCACTTGAGGATCTCTGAAATCATCTTACATTTTTCCTGAATTATTTCATAGAACTCTCTTTCATGAACTCTGTATTCCAATCAGACTGGATTACTAACCATTCCTCAAACTTGAAACTTTATCTGCCATCTCTATATATTTCCATGAGCTGCTCCCCAGGCCTTAGATACACCCATTGTTCACCTCTACCTCTCAACATTCTTGTCTTCATTGCTCATGTAACAAATCCTCTGTGAAATCTTTCCTGTCTTCTCCCTCCATTTGTTACTGTTTTATCCCTCCTCAATTTTCCTTGTGTTGTACTTATTTGTACACGTATTATATCTTGCCAGCAGGCAATCAATGAACAAGCATTTATTAAGTATTTACTAGTAGCAGCCACTGGGGATGAAAGAAAAGCAAACGTATTTCCTGCCCTCGGGGAGTTCACATTCTAGTGGGAGGGATAACATGCAAATAAAAAATACATGTGACATATAACTGTTTATCACCACCTATACCTAATCAGATGGAATGCGATTTCTGATGTGAAGAATCTAGCAGCTGGGTGAGTCCAGAAAGCAGAATTTGAGGTGAGCTTTGAAGGAGCCAGGAAAACTAAGAGGTGAAGGCAAACACTGAGAGCATTCTGGGACTCAGAAATAGTTAATGCAGAAGTGCAGACATGGGAATGTGCAAAGAACACAAATAGGTCAGTGTAGCTGAAACTTAAATTACGTAAAAAGGATGAAAATATAAGAAGATTGGCAAGCTAGGAAGCACGCAGACTACAAAAACTTTAATTTCTCAACAGGGAAATTTATATTTGATCCTGGAGATAACAGGAAGCCACTGGAGATTATTACATAGGGAGATGACATGATCAAGATATATACTTTTAATTTTTTAGTTCATTAAGTCAGTAGACCTGTTTTTCCTCCTTAATGTTTTTATCTGGAAATGTATTCTATAAAGGGAAAGGCAAAAAAGAAATATTATGGAATGGCTTATTCTGGAAGGTGGCAGGCATAAATATAATGAGAACATATATGGTTTAATTTTGTTAAGATATCCAGCCACATTTTGAATTTTCTAATTTTTATTGTCCCCACTTTGTGACTGATTTTTATTTCCCATTTGCTGATATGTTCCTGTCAGGGTCCCATGACCTTTGACTGAACCTGCGTTAGAGAATAGAAAAGCTATGATTTATCTTGTGGGACAGAATATTCACTACTCAAATTCTTGTATTTGCTTTGCCTAAGAAATCAGGTAATTCATAGCCTAGACCAACACATGATTTCCCCCACACCTGCAAATTACATTATATAGTACTAGTAGAGAGGTACACCAAGCAAGACATTGAGCATCAACAGATTCTCCATAGATGGTACTGCTGACATGGAGAATTATCACAAACCTTTTCTCACCTTCAAAGTGAGAAAATCTTTTACTCTTTAATTAAAGTATAAAGATATAGTATCAAATGTTAAGAAAGAAGTCAAACTTCTTATAGATTTTGTGCACAGTTAATGTAAGATGAACCATGAGAAATTATTCTTAGTCCTTTGTACTTGGCCCTCCTCTGCTGACCTGCAACTTTTCTACCACAACTATCTTACCTTCCTTGTTAAAATTACAATCCTTTTAAATAATACTTTCATCGTGTGCAGCATTCAACAATATTTAAAAAATGCTTGCAAAACTATCCACACATTGCTATGTTTTGTGTAAACTACATAGTAAAATAAATAATGGCCTCTATTCTCATGGTGCATATTATTTATTTGATATCATGATTTTGGTTCCGTGTTTTTATACCTCCTTTTTTCTGTTTCTTATCTTTTTCACTTTATCCTGACATTCTTTTACTGCTTATCCATTCTAAGCTTTTAAATTATCGTTTTTCCTATACCTAAATTCTCATTTTATTCTTTTCTTTTATATTTTTTTCTTCTTTTGCTAACTTTAGAAACTATCCATCTTCCATTGCGCACTATCTATGATTCATCAATCTCTTTCCCATTCATTCTTCCTGAATAAATCCTCCCTTTATAATTTTACTTTCTTGTTTCTTCCATATAAGCCTTATTTTTCTATTTTTCCTTATCTTGTCCCTCCCTCTAAAAATTTTATTTCTTTCTTCTCTTCCTTTCACATCTTTGCATGTTTATGTTCACTGGGCTAGGGTCCAGAACATCTGGGATCATTAGTGTCTGAAAAACTTTGCCCCCACCATGCTTATGTCTCAATTTTAACACTTACAAAATGGTGAATTATTTGAAAAAGCTTGTCATGAAGAGTAGATAATGTCTTTAGAGCCCTTTGAACACCTGACAATTACAATTTAGTGTTTCATAAATGTTATTATTATAGAAATGTCCTTTGGAAAGTGTTTTCTCTGATGTGTGTGCCAATAGACAGATCATTATAATAGACACATGCATTGTGGCATATTTTATCTTTTAGAAAATAAACCTCTTATCTCACTTATTTTTAACAAAGCATACAAGCAGTTGTGCAGCTTTTGTTATTCTGATTTCTGGAATACTCCCCAGGATTTTAATAATACCATTTTCAATAGAGAGATCAGGTAAATCTGCTTCAAGCCCTACGTTTGTTGTTCTGCCAATAGAACAAGTTGCAACATGTTTTACCTCTGTGCTCTCTTGCCAATCACATTGGTGCCCTTTTCAGTAGATGTGAAGGCATATCTCCACTTTATTTTCAAGAAATGTAGATTCTGGTCTTGCACAAGATAATGTGTTCAGGGATATTACTGTTCAGTATAGATACTTTTTTTTTGATCATCTATTTTACAAATGCAGTAACTGGAATGTAAATTGCTTATTTCATTGTAGTCTTTCGATTGTTCAAAGAAGTCTGGTACTTCTGGTCACTGCAGATCTGCAAAATGTGGTCTTTTATTTCTACCTATATACCTGTGAAAGTGTTAGTAGAATTAAACATTAAAATCATATTTATAAAGCCTGTAGTCTATGTAGGAACTGGAAAAAATAAGACTTTTGTGAATGCTTTTAAAATGCTCTGACAACTTACTCCTTTATAATAACATTCATTGTTCCAAATACTTTGTATTTTATTCATATTGTGCCTGTCAGAGTGCATTATATAGCCATTGCACAAACTCTCACAGATATATTAATGTACTGTGTTTTTTCATTATTCATACACTCATGCATGTGTGTATCTATCTACCATAAGCACATAATTGTGTATCTTAAAGAATCAGAAAGATTCTAAAGAATTCTGCACAGGTATTCTTTGCCTTGTGTTGTTAATTGGTTCTATAAAAAGACAACACTGGGAAAAATGTCATTATGGGAAGCAGTGAACTGCACAGGAAGGGAGATGACATTGTTGTGGGTATTGAGTACTAAGTGAGCAAGGGGCATGATGGAGCATCAGAACCACACATGCCTTTACCCAGTTAACCACAAGCAGTTAAATGTTTTAATTTCTTACTGTATCATTGTAAAATCACCTTAATTTATTCATGCCTAAATTAATGGTTAGGTGATCTGAAGTGGTAAATTTAAATTCTCCTTTGTTTTAAGATAGTCACAACAAAATGGCTTTCACTCCTCAGAATCTTATATGAAAAGACAACAGTTTGCACCTGTCATATGTACCTGTCTTGCACTATGGTTATTGCATATTTATCATTCAACATTGAATATTTGTGTATCTGTCATATTCTGTCTGCCAGATTGCAAACGTCCATAAGGAGTAATGGCAGTATTCAATTATTTGAAAGGTTGTCAAGTGGTTGAGGAATTTGAATTTTCCAGGTCTCTGAAGGCAAAACTAGGTGCAATGATTGGGATTTCAGAGGAAAACGTGTACTTCACGTGAGAAAGAAATGCAAACAATTAGAAGTGTAAGAAAATGAGGATAGACTGTGTCAGTAATGTGGTGTCCTTCATTGGAGTCCTCTAGCTTTTGCTTAGAGGCAAATGAGGCCTTCCTTCCCTCCCTCTTTGTCATTTTCCTTTCCTCCTTCCTCCCTGTGTCTATTCCTTCCTTCCCTCCTTCCTTCCTTCCTTCCTTCCTTCCTTCCTTCCTTCCTTCCTTCCTTCCTTCCTTCCTTCCTTCCTTCCTTCCTTCCTCCCTCCCTCCCTCCCTCCCTCCCTCTCTTCCTTCCTCCCTCCCTCCCTTCCTTCTCTCCTTCTTTCCTTTCATCCTTCTTTCCTTCTTCCTTTTATCATCTTCAAAATTTTGAAGCTCTCTCTTCATTTTTAATTTAAGATTGTTTTTACACATTCATTCCTGAATATATTATGACTCCCATGCCCCTCACCAGTAAGTCCATCTATGTGCCAACTAGATGGCATAGTGGATCAAGTGTCAGATCTGGAGTCTAAAAGATCTGAGTTTAAATCTGCTTCAAGGAATTAATAGCTTTTACCCTGGGCAAGTCACTTATCTTTTCCAAGTCTCAGTTTTCTTAGCTGTAAAGTGAGGATAATGATAGCACTTCTAGGGTTGTTATGAGAATCAAATGAAAAACATATGTAAAATGCTTTGCAAGGCTTAAAGTGCTATATAAATGTTAGCTATCATTAAAGTGTGTGTGTGTGTGTGGGGGGGATCACAGGGGAAACAAACCAAACAAGCCCAGAATTTTTGCTGAAAACCACTTGAAACATTCACCAAGTTTGATAGCATATATAATATTTCATACTCATTGTCCCTGACTTCTCTAGGGGATGGAAGGAGGTACACTTTCTCATTTATTCACTGAGGTTAATTGATCATTTTGATTATATATAGTCAGATTAATTCCATTGTTCTTTCTTTTTGTGTTTTTAAAATTATTGTGTGTACTATTTTTCTGGTCCTGCTAACTTTGTTCCTCTTTAGTTCATGCAGGTTTCTCTATATTTCTCTGAATTTCTTATATTAATTTTTCTTCAGGTTCATATGTTATATTCATATTCAGGCATCCTCCAATTAATGGATGCTCATTTTGTCACTATTTCTTCATCACCCCTCCCCACATACACAAATGAATTTTTATGAACATCTTGATTTATATGGGGACTTTCTCTTTGTTTTTGATCTATTTGGATTTAATTCTAGCAATACTATTTGAATTTAATTTCTTTTAAATGGGCATTTAAAGTCACTTTTATCACATGATTTCAAATTTTTTCCATGCTTTCACCAGTCATGTATAAGTGTGCCTGTCTTTCCTCAGTTCCTGAGGAATTGAATCATGAGGTCAGAAGTTTTATTAAAAAGAGTTAAGTGGAAGTACTGATTGTACATAGTTTTTTCTAGGAATTTAGCCAAAAGAAGGTATAGAATAATAACTATAGGGCATGGATGGAAGAAGTGAGGGTTTCTTTGAGGATAGGAAGAGAATGGCATGTTCACTGCCAGTAGAAATATAGCTATTATATGAGGAAAGACTGAAGATTAGTGAGAAAATGGGACCAATAAAAGGGGCAATCTGTTTGAAAAGATAGAGTAGAATGGGATCACTTGGGCATATTGATTGGGTATTTGCCATCTCAAGGAGAAGGATCATGACTTCATTTGACATAGGTCTAAAATGGAAAATTTTGAGGGAAACCATCTGAATATTTAAAATGAGGAGGAAAGAAGAGGGAACTTTTGGTGAATATTGTAATTTTTTCCCAGTTATATAGGTTTCCACTAAAAAGGTATAGAGGGAAGACCTTTCAGTCATGAGAGATTTGAGGAGGGATGAAAAGGTTTAGGGCAGCTACTATTTTCAGGAGCATAATGATTTGATTAAATAATTGTAAAGAGATTGCCTTGCTGCAGTGATAGCCTAGTTGAAATTAAATAACATAAATTTCTAGTGAATCTAGTCATCATGGTTCCATGATTTTCTACAGCTCCCTAAAGGCAACACTTAAATGGGGGAGCAAATGCAGGAAATAGTGGATATAATCAAAAGTGGGGGTTGGGTACAGACAATGTAAGATCCTACTGTTTTATCCCTTTAAAATATCAATCTTTTATTTTTATGCCACTTTTATTAATTTTGTAAAAGCACATGACATAGTAAAACAAATTTAAACTTGTTGGTACTCTATATAAAGTGTGTCTGATCTGTTCACTGAAATTATACAGGACCATTTAAGCACCTCTCTTCTGCAAATCTTTGGTCATTTCATTTATATATAAGTAGTCATCTTATTTATCCTTAAAGAAAGTTACTCACTATGTCCCAATGTAGTCTATTCCAACTTTTGAACAGCTTTAATTTCTTAGTTTTTTTTTTTCTGAAAACTGAGCCTAATCTCCCTTGTTTTGCCTTTCAATCATTGAGCCCAGTTAAGCCCCACTGCTCCCAATTCAAATCAACCCATAAACATATAAATTCTCTGCTGGATTACAGACATTTAAATATTTGAAGAGAGCTATTATGTTCTCTGTAAATCATCTCTTCTCCAGAACAGGTATGTTTAATGCCTTCAGCCTACCATCACATGGCATGATTTCCTCTTATATTTCCTGATCCTATCCTGATCATAGATGGATGGAACAGGAGGGCTTCCAAAAAGGAATAACAGTTTTCTTATACTCATTACTTTAAAGACCCAAGGTCATGTTGGTACTTTAAAAATGCTCTGATTTAGTATATGATCTTTAAGAGTTGTTGTGTCTGGAAAATTCATTACCCAGAGACCACATTATTAATGAAGCTCTCATAATTTAACTGAACTGGTTATTAGCTGCCAAATATATGGTCTACTTCTGGAGTCTCATTCAAAACCTTTTATAACTTTTCCTTCTAGAACTGGAGATTACTTCAGGAACCTAGGTTTTCCTTCATACCATGATGAATCATCTGAGTAGGACCTCAGCAGAACAATTTCATTAAATATAAACCATATTACCTTGGCATTGAAAAAAAGAATTACTTTTTGCATACATAATATTTCAAAGTTTCTGGATTGGAAATATGGATTGTTATATTATTTCAGAATGAGATCCAAATTACTGTCTAAAAGATCCCAAGGAACTCATTTTCTAATTTCCATTAATCCTCCACATTTCCTAAATAAAATGTTAGGAAACACTAAAAATAAAATTTAAGCTAACCATATTTTCTAATTTGTAATTAGAAAAAAATTTCATTTTGTATTTAGGTAATGAAGATGGTTATTTGATTACAATGTAAACACATTTAATTGAATTAATATTGTCTTTCAATTTGTGGCATGGAGATTTCTCCAATTACTTATTTAACTTTCTGAAAGTTAGGAATATGATAAAATTTCCTTCAGGATGTCCTTGGAGAGTAGCTTGCTCTTTAATTCCAAACGAGCATATAGAAGACTTACAAAAATCAGGCTTTATTGCCCTTCCTTGAGTAAATAGAAAATAGGCCATTCTATCTCTTTGATAAAAATCTGTCAGAAGGAAATAGAAATCAGTTGAACACATCCCAAAAGACTTATTAAATTAAAATTATATTGAAAACAATTTAACTTCTCAAGAAACCCATGAGGCCTTTCTGACTGGATCATGAGTCTTGGTCTTAAGACTGGGTGAGGAAATGTGTCAGGCTCTCAAACTTTCATAACTGAAGGAACATTTTGCTTCTTCTAGTGAGCTATCTAAAATGCATAGTTATTACTTGAAAATCAGAGACTGTACTACATAGACACTAAATAATTTAGTCATAAGGTACCGTAAGTGAGCATTTTTTGGTGTGGTCACCAAATATGATTGAGACAATGTAATATGGAAGTATCCTTTCAAGTTTGTCCAAAATAAGTCTCTGTGTTGATATATTGTCAGAAATTAAAAAAAAAAAACATTTGTCTGGTATCATCTCATTTCCCACAGAAATGTCTTAATTATATTATGATTTAATCTGTTCCCTTATCTTTATACAGGATACTTTTGAAAAGTGGTTTCCCCCCACCAGAAAAAACAACATATATGTAAACTTCTCTGCTATATTACCACAAGTCTAATGTGGAAAACCTTACCCAATATATTTCTCTTTGACTTTGGTTCCCGGGGAAAATGACTTTGTTAATAAATTTTATGCTTTCTTTTGTTAAGTGACAATGATGAAGATGATGATAGCTCATATTCATGCAAAGCTTTCAGGTTTGTAAATTGCTTTGTTTATTATGCCAACCAATTACAACAATATTACCTAAGTTATTTCCTTTTTTATCTTAGCTGACGTAATATTTTATCTCAATTTAGTGGTATCAGACCCTTTGACTATTCAAGTAGACAAACTTTAAGACAACTTCCATCTCAATATTTGAATTCTAGCTATGTTCTGTTAGTAACTTTTCCAAGTGCCATATGCTCTTTTTTAGTTGTTTGTATTTTGATTTTATATTTAATGATCTGATTTCTCATGTGTTTATTTGTATAGCCTATCTCAAACCCTTTGTGAAGTTCCATGGGGTATAAATATTTAAATAGAATATAAGGAAAATGCTTTCTTCACACACATTCTAAGAGGGGAGTATAATCTTACAGAGCCATAATCTGCAATTCTTATATATATTTTTTCTTATTAGACATTGATAGAGTTCTAATGAAATAATCAATATAGGTCGTAGCATGATACAGTTATATATATATAAACAAAAACACACACACACACATATATATATTTTATATATACACACACATGTATATAGCAATCTACCTGTCTATAGATATACCTAAGAAATAAATGAAATAATAGTTTATATGAGCATATACAATTACCTCATTTGTTTGGTTATGTTTGGAAGAAAAAGTTGCTAGTATGTGGATGCAATAGAATAAGTGAGAGAAAGCAAAAAAAAAAACCCTAATTATCTTGTTTGGCAGGCAAAATGATTTCAGGTTTACTTGATTAGAAAAGAAATTTAAAATCACTGAATTGATAAAATCATATAAAACAGGGCAATACAAGTTGAAATCAGTCATGGTCTGGAACAAGAGAAGGAAGAGAGTGTTCTCATTCAAAGTTAGATATTTTTGTTTTTTCTCTTAAAGAGGAAAGGAGTAAAGAGGGGTTTGGAAGAATCAATGCTTTCCATTCGGGAATATCAATGTCTAAGACCTGCTTGAAGCACAATCTTCATTAGGATGGACAGATTTCTAGCCAAAATTTTTGATACATAGACATTTTGAGTAATTCCACTATCTGTTTATCAAAGTTCAGTGGGAGCAGGGGTTTGTGGGGAGGAGTGGCTATGGTGTTTTGTTGAATCTTGAACTAATGAGAAGTGTTCTTTTGGGTAGAAGACATTTTCTAGATATCATAGGTAACACTGATAACAGATTTAGTTATGGTGATGAAAAATTCTGGCATTTGTGATGAACATTCTGCAGGAGTTGGACAGCAACTCTTGCTCAATTTAGTAGTTTTCTCTTTGCTTTGGTGGGTGACAGGTGACTAAAAGCAGGGGCGTGGTATTAAGCCACCAGAATTGTGACAAAGGAAGGACTAAATCCCTTTCTAGAGATTACTTTTGAACTTTTCCCCTTATTGGTGAAGATGACTACCAAAACTGAATAAGATTGAATCTTTTTTTTTTTGCTTTTTGGACGGCAATTGGGGTTAAGTGACTTGCCCACAGTCACATGGCTAGTGTTTCAAGTGTCTGAGGCTGGATTTGAACTCAGGTCCTCCTGACTCCAGGGCCAGTGCTCTATTCACTGCACCACCTACCTGCCCCAAGATTGAATAGATAGATAAAATATTTGACTTTGCTTAGGAAGAAGAGAATTGACAGACCAAGAGATCCATAACTCATAAGAAGCCATAGAAGTGGCAAATTCAGGGGGAAAAACACCTGGAGAAACCTACTGAGAGGTAACAGTAAAGGGCAATGGAAATCATATGGCTTGAGTCATTTCCTTCACAGAGGGTAGTAGGGAAAATGGCAAAAAGTCCCTAAATGGAAAGCCAAAACTAGCTGCTTTGTACAATAGTTAAAGAACCAACACATTCTTCACTATAAATCACTAGGACTTTACCTAATGAAAAAGGATTTATCATTGTAGTGTTTGTTCTCCAAGTATTGTTTTCTCTATAAGGAATATCTTTGTTTTCCCAGTTTTTTTTCAATAAAAATGTACTCCTTTAATATTGCAAATTCATGGAAACTACAGAGGAAAGTGAGAAAATTTAGGTCCATATCCTGCCTCTGACACTAGTTATGTGACCTTGGCCATTTTATTTAATTTTGCTAGGCCTCCGTTTCTTCTTCTGCAAAAAGCAGAGGATGAATCAGTTGGCCTCTATGGCCTATTTTCACTAAACATCTATGATTCTATAGTCCAACGGGTGTAGGTGTAGTATACTAGGTATTGCCTAGAAGTGATTTCCTAACATTTTCTGGGAGGAATCACAAGCTAGAGAAGTGGATTTTCAAGTGTACCTGGGTATTTTATCATTAAATATTCAGACACAGGAATTTTAGGAGAATCAATTTCATTTTAATTATCAGAATTCATGAATTACTTAATAAGTCAGAAAGCTCCCTGATGAATTAATCCAAAAGCAAAATTGAGAAGGCATAATACAGTATGATGCATGAAGATCCATCTTCAAATGATTTGCAGAAGTCAGTTTTCTTAGTTACAATTTTATTTTCAGAGAGAATTAGAGAATTGGAATACTTCCAGAAAGTACTGTATATCAGACAGCTAGCCTCCATTAATAAGAATTATGTTTATTTGAATAAATTTCTCTAGAGATTATTACAGCAGATTTCCAAAAATAACAACTTGTTATGAAATTATATATCATTACTATTATTATTATTAAAATTAGAGCTTATTAAAAGCATAGTTTGTCTATTGAATTTCCCTCTGCATGCCACATTCTGAAGGGATCCTGTCTGCAGATCTTAAGGTAACAAACAGTTGCTGTGCTTGCTCAAAAGTGAAACTTTTCCATTTTTAACCAAATGGAGAAGTTATGGTGGTTTGGATATTTAATTATATTATCCATTTTTATAGCACACATTTTATGGAATAATAGAAAAAATGAATAACATATCTCATTAAAAATGTGACATTGAACTCCATAGTAAGCTTTAAAAATGTAGTCTTATTCAGGGAACAAACTTTCTTATGGAAATTTAAAAAAATAATTGAAAAAAATTGGTAAATTTCTCTATATAAATGATCAAATGGCAATCTGGTACTTCAGAAAATGATGAAAATACTGATGAAAAGGGAAGGTGATGAATTAAAGGTCATGAAAATGATTTTAATTATAATTAGAATGCTTTCTTCATGGACTCTAAGTGCAATCTCTCCCCAATGTCATGGTTTTGTATTTAGAAACCCAATATTATGATATAAATAAAAGCCATCACAGAAATGTCTCATTGTTATTTATGTTAGAGCTAGAGTTCTAAAAAAAATCTATTTATAAAAATTATCCTTAAATGAGTAGGGAACATTTTGCCAGTTTGATTTTTCCCACTGAGAAACAGAAACTCACTTCCTCTTTAATAACTGGAAAATTTTCTCTCTATATTAAATTTTTTGAAATTTTATTTTGAATTTATCATGCAACTTTCCTTTTACACGAACCCAATAAATTTAAGAAAGTCACATGAATTTCAACAAATTTTGAAATTCATTTGAAAGTTGTAACCTTAGGTTCTGAAGGTTAAAAGTAAATTAAGATTAGTTCAAATAGAAAATCATCTGATTAATAAGCTGTTACTTAAATAGAAATTGGCAAACATCACTGATGTCTATTAAAATAACACTTCACTTGACCAATGTGTTTTTTTAATAGGATAATTTGAATTATTTTGAAAGCAGTCAAAACCAGATACTAAGTATGTAAGACTTCTAAGAAGTCATGGACACATATCAGTATATTTCATATTAAATACATTACAATAGCTGATATTTGGGGTGGAGTCAAGATGGTGGAGTAGAAACAGGACTTCAGTGCGGCTCTGGCTTCCACCTCCTCCAATTCGTGTAAAAAATGACTCCACACAAACTTTGGAGCTACAAAACTCACAATATGAAAGAGAGAAGCTAACCTCCCACTGACAACAGCCCAGCAGGCTGGCAGGAAGGGGCCTGCACAGCACGCTTGGAGCTGAGCCCAGCACCACATGAGCCTGGGGTTTTAGCATCTGGGTGGCCTGACCAGTCCTTGGCTGGAGGGACAGCAGATCACCAGCAGATGTGACAGTTTCCATAAATATCAACCTATAGATGCCAAAGAAAAAGTGATAGGTCAGTGTAGAAATTTCAGGAACAAGGAGGTCAGGAGTGTTATCCAGCCTTTTCCCATGGGGCGAGAAGCAGCTGAGGCTCTGTGGCCATGCTTCTTCAGAGGTTCTGGCCTGCAGAGTGTAGGGGGACCAAGTAACTAGTCTGAGGGGTAATTGTTATTGCTGTAACCTACTTGGATCTTGATCGCTGTCTAGGGTGGAGGTCCAGGGGTGCGTGACCAGTTTGACAGAGCACGTGGACTCTTCAGAGAGGGCACCCAACTAATACTTCCAGCAGCTGCAAAAACCCTAATGATTGGGATAAAGCTCCCTTTTCTGGTAGGAGAGTTCTACTGTGGCAAAAGGCTCAAAAGTCAAGTAATTGAGTGGCAACATGAGCAAGTAAAGGATGCAAAGAAAACAGAGTAATCTGACATTAGACACCTATTTGGGGGATAAAAAGGATCAATGCATGGAACAGGAGGAAGACAATGAAGTCAGAACTCCTACAACAAAAGCTTCCAAGAAAAATATGAATTGGTCACAGGCAGTGGAGGAGCTTAAAAAGAATTTTGAAAACCAAATAAGAGAAGTGGAGGAAAAATTGGGAAGAGAAATGAGAATGATGCAAGAAAATTAAGAAATGAGAGTCAACAATCTAACTGAGGAATATAACACCTTTAAAAGTAGACTAACTAAGATGGCAAAAGAGGCTCAAAAAGCCAATGAGAAGAAAGTCTTAAAATGCTGAATTTGCCAGATGGATAAAGAATATCAAAAGCTCGCAGAAGAGAATCATTCTTTAAGAATTAGATTGAAGCAAATGGAAGCTAGTGACTTTATGAGAAGTCAAGATACTATTAAACAGATCCAAACAAATGAAAAAAAAAATAGAAGGCAATGTGAAATATCTCATTGGGAAAACCACTGGCCTGGAAAATAGATGCAGGAGAGATAATTTAAAAATTATTGGACTACCTGAAACTCATGATCAAAAAAAGAACCAAGAAATCATTGTTCAAGAAATTCTCAAGGAAAATTGCCCTGATGTTTTAGAACCAGAGGGCAAAATCGAGATTGAAAGAATCCGAACATCGCCTTCTGGAAAAGTTCCCAAAAAGAAAACTCCTAGGAATATTATAGTCAGGTTCCAGAGTTCCCAGATCAAGGAGAGAATATTACAAGCAGCCAGGAAGAAACAATTTCAATATTGTGGAAACACAATCAGGATAACACAGGATCTGGCAGCTTCTACACTGAGGGACTGAAGGGCTTGGAATATGATATTCCAGAGGTCAAAGGAGCTGGAATTCAAACCAAGAATCACCTACCCAGCAAAACTGAGTATCATGTTTCAGGGGAAAATATGGTCATTCAGGGGAATAGAGGACTTTCAAGCATTCTTGATGAAAAAAATAACAAGAGTTGAATAGGAAATTTGACATTCAGATACAAGAAGCAAGAGAAGCATGAGAAGGTAAACAGGGAAAAGAAACCATAAGGGACTTATCAAAGTGGAACTATTTATATTCCTCCATGGAAAAATGATAATTTTAACTTATGAAACTTTTCTCAGTATGAGAATAGTTGAAGGGAATAGGATATACACACATGTGTGTATACATATATACATACATGTATTTGTCTATATAGGCAGATATACAGGCATATGAATACATATGTGAGTACGTGTATATATGTGTACAGGTATACATAGACAAAGGGTATAGGACCCATTGAACAGAAAAGGATGATACTTAAATGGTTAAATTGAGAGGTGAGAGAGAAATATTATGAGAGGAGATGGGGAGAGACAGAATGGGGGTAAATTATCCCATATAAAAGAGGGAAGGGAAAACTTACAATGGAGGGGAAGAACAGGAAGGCAAAAGAAATGTGTCAACCTTATTATCAATGAATTTGGCTTAGTGATGGAATGACATACACACTAAATAGGGTATCTAATCTTACAGGAGAGTAGGGGAGAAGGGGATGAGAGGGAGGATAATGGAAGGGAGGGCTGTATGGGGGGGAGGGAATTTGGAAGTACACACTTTTGAAAAGGGACAGGATCAAAGTAGAGAATAGAACAAGTGGGGGGTGGGATAGGATGGAGGGAAATATAGTGAGTCTTTAACAATATATCCACTATGGAATTGTTTATCTTCCCAGTAAGGGTGGGTGACAAGGGAGGAAGGGAAAGAATCTGAAATTCAAAGTTTTAAAATCAAATATTGAAATATATATACATATATATGTACTATTATTACTATTACTTTACATGCAACTGGGAAATAAGATATACAGACACTGGGACACAGAGATCCACCATGCTCTACTGGAAACTTGGAGGGGAAATGGGAGATTTGGGAGAAAACAAATTGGGGGAAGGGATATTCAGTGCAATCGCTATTTTGGGGTAGTGGGTCAGGGAAAAATGGGAAGAAAATTTGTAACTCAAAATCTTGTGGAAATGAAGGATGTAATCTAAAAAATAAAAAAGAGAATATAAAAACAAAACAAATCAAAACAATAGCTGTTATTCAGGAAAAAATTTTTCTTAATTATCAATATAAGGTTGTTATGTTCAATATATTTCCTTTAAGAATAATGTATTGTAATTTTTCAAGTAATAAAACATTTATTAATTGTTTGTTTTAGTTAACAAGATTCAATTTCACAATTCCTTGGGTTTTACATTTTGTCCCCCTTCTCCCCTCCCTCCCATGGCGGCATACACTCAAGTATAGGATCTGTAAATACTTTTGCATTATACATTAATAAGGTTACAAAGACAGATTGTATAGGATGGAATGAAAAATGGGAATGAGGAGACAACACCAAACAAGAAAAAGACAGAGAGCAGGTAGTTTGCTTCATTCTGCATTCACACTCTGTTCTTTCTAGCTGTCTCTCTCTGAATGTAGACATCTGTCTCCATCGTGAGCCTTTGGAGTTGACTTATATAACTACATTGCTGAGAAGCATCCAGTCTATCAAAGTTGGTCACCACACATAACTTGTGTCTGTAATTGTGTACAAATTTCTCCTGGTTCTACTCTTCTCACTCAGCATCAGTTCGTATAAGACTCTCCACGTAAATATGAAGTCCATATGCTTCTCATTTCTTATAGAACAATAGTATTACATAACATGCATATACCACAACTTATTCAGCCATTCCCCAATTGATGGGCACCCCCTTAAATTTCCAAGTCTTTGCCACCACGAAAAGAGCTGCTATACACATTTTTGTACACATGGGTCTTCCTCCCACTTCTATGATCTCTTTGGGATATAACCCTAGGAATGGCATTGCTGTGTCAAAGGATGTGAAATTATTTATAGCCCTTTGGGCATAAATCCAGATTGCTCTGCAGAAAGGCTGGATCAGTTCACAACTCCAACAGCAATGCATTAATATTCCAATTTGCCCACATCCTCTCCAGCATTTGTCATTTTCCTGTTTTGTCATCTTAGCCAATATGACTGGTTAAATGTGGTACCTTAGAGTTGTTTTGACTTACATTTCTCTAATCAATAGTGATTTAGAGCATTTCTTCATGTGCTTATAGATATCTTTAATTTCTTTCTCTGAAAATTGCCTGTTCATATCCTTTACCCATTTATCAATTGGGGAATGACTTGTATTCTTATAAATTTGACTCAGTTCTCTGTATATTTTAGAAATGAGTCCTTTGTCAGAGACATAGGTTATAAAGATTCTTTCCCAATTTCCTACCTCCCTCTTAATCTTGGTTACATTGGCTTTGTTTGTACAAAAGCTTTCTGATTTCATGTAGTGAAATTATCCATTTTACCTTTTATAATGTTCTCTAATTCTTGTTTAGTCATAAAGTCTTTCCCTTTCCACAAATCTGACAGGTAAACTATTCCTTGCTTTCCAAGACTGCTTACAATATCAACCTTTATACCTAGATCATGCACCCATTTAAACTTGATATTGGTACATGGTGTTAGATAATGGTCTATGCCCAGTTTCTGCCATACTACATTCCATTTTTCCAGCAGTTTTTGTCAAATAGTGAGTTCTTATCCCAAAAAAACCAGGGTCTTGGGATTTATCAAACAATATATTACTATAGTCATTAAATTCTGAATCTCGTGTGCCTAATCTATTCCATTGATCCACTCCTCTAATCCTCAGCCAGTACCAAGTAGATTTGATGACTGCTGCTTTATAATACCGTTTGAAATCTGGTATAGCTAGTCCACCTTCCCTAGCATTTATTTTCATTAATTCCCTTGATATTCTGGACTGTTTATTATTCCAAATGAATTATTTACTAGTATTTCTAGTTCTATAAAGTAGTTTTTTGGTAAATTAATTGGTATAGCACTAAAAATGTAATTTCATTTAGGTAAAATGTCATTTTTATCATATTAGCTTGATGCAGGCATGAGCAATTGGTGTTTTTCCAATTAATTAGATCTGACTTAATTTGTGTGAAAACTGTTTTGTAGTTGTGGTCATATAGGTCCTGAGTTTGTTTAGGCAGGTAGATTCCCAAATATTTTATAATGTCTACAGTAACTTTAAATGGGATTTCACTTTCTTTCTGTTGTTGTTGAATTTCTTTGGAAAAATATAGGAATGCCAAGGATTTATGTGGGTTTATTTTATATCCTGCAAATTTGCCAAATTTATTTATTGTCTCAAGTAGTTTTTTACTTGATTCTCTAGGATTCTCTAAGTATATCATCATATCATCTGCAAAGAGTGATAGCTTGGTCTCTTCTTTGCCTAATTTGATTCCTTTGATTTCCTTTTTTTTTCTCTAATTGCTACTGCTAACATTTCTACTACCAGATTGAATAAGAGGGGTGATAGTGGACACCCCACCCTTGTTTCACCCCTGATATTATGGGAAATTCTTCTAGCTTCTCCCCATTACATATAATACTTGCTGATGGCTTTATATAGATGCTACCTATTATTTTAAGGAAGGCTCCATTTATTCCTATATTTTTTCATGTTTTTAATAGGAATGGATTTTGTATTTTGTCAAAAGCCTTTTCTGCATCTATTGAGATGATTATGTGGTTTCTGATAGTTTTCTTGTTGATATGATCAATTATATTGATGGTTTTCCTAATATTAAACCATCCTTGCATTCCTGGAATAAATTCTGCTTGATGAAAGTGTTCTATTCTTGAGATAAGTTGCTGTAGTCTTTTTGCTAATATTTTATTTAGAATTTTTGCATGTATATTCATGAGGGATATTGGTCTATAATTTTCTTTCTCCCTTTTATCTCATCCTGATTTAGGTATCAGTACCTTATTTGTATCATAAAAAGAATTTGGTAGACTCCTTCTTCACTAGTTTTCCCAAATAGCTTGTAGACTATTGGAATCAATTGTTCTTTAAATGTTTGATAAATTTCACTAGTAAATCCATCTGTCCCTGGGGATTTTTCCTAGAGAGCTGACTGATTGCTTATTCAATTTTTTTTCTGAGATGGGTAATTTTTAATAATTTACTTCCTCTTCAGTTAATCTGAGCAACTTGTGTTTTTGTAAATATTCATCCATTTCCCTAAGGTTGTCAAATTTATGTGCATGTAATTGGGAAAAATAATTCCTAATTATGGTTTTGATTTTCTCTTCTTTGGAGGTAGATTCACCCTTTTCATTTTTGATACTCATAATTTGGTTTTTTAATTTCTTTTTTTATCATATTAACTAAGGGTCTATCGATTTATTATTTTTTTTATAAAACTAGCTCTTAGTTTTATTATTTCAACAGTTTTCTGAATTTCTATTTTCTTAATTTCTCCTTTGGTTTTTAATATTTCTAATTTAATATTTAATTGGGGATTTTGAATTTGTTCTTTTTCTAGGTTTTTCAATTGCATGCCCAATTTGTTGACCTCCTTTTTCTCTAATTTAATCATGTATACACACAGGGATATAAAAGTTCTCTTAATAACTGCCTTTAATGTATCCCACCAATTTTGGTATGTTATCTCATTATTATCTTTCTCTTGAATGAAAATACTGATTGTTTCTAAAATTTCTGGTTTGTCCCAGTCATTCTTTAGGATTAAATTGTTAATTTCCAATTAGTTTTTAGTCTGTCTTTCCATAGCCATTTATTGCATGTAATTTTTATTGCATCATGATCTGAGAAGGATGCATTTAATATTTATTCCTTACTGCATAGAATTGTGAGGTTTTATGCCCTAGAAAATGGTCAATTTTGAGTATGTGCCATGAACTGCTTTGAAGAAAGTGTATTCCTTTTTATCCCCATTCAGTTTTCTCCAGAGAACCATCATACCTATCATGTCTAAAATTCTGTTAACCTCTTTACTTCTTTCTTGTTTATTTTGAGTTCGGATTTATCTAGTTCAGAGAGGAGCAGATTAAGGTCTCCCACTAGTATAGTTTTGCTATCTATTTCTTCCTCTAATACTTTTACCATCTCCTCTAGGAATTTGGATGCTATACCACTTGGTGCATATATGTTAAGTAATGATATTGCTTCATTCTCGATGGTGCCTTTTAACAGGAAAGAATTTCCCTCCTTATCTTTTTTAATTAGGTAAATTTTTGCTTTTGCTTTATCTGAGATAAGGATTGCTACCCCTACTTTTTTTTTTTTACTTTAGCTGAGGCATGATATATTTTACTCCAACCTTTTACCTTTACCTTGAGTGTAACCCTCTCTTTCAGATGTGTTTCTTGTAAATAGCATATTATAGGATCATGATTTCTAATCCATTCTGCTATCCATCTCCATTTTATGGGAGAGTTCATTCCATTCACATTTACATTTAAGATTGTTATCTGTTTTTTTTGCTCCTTCCTATTCCCTCCCCTGTTAATACTCATATATTCCCCCTTCTCCCTTCCCCCCCTTAATAGTTTTCCTTTTGACCACCATCTCCCTCAGTATTCCCTTATCAGCCCCCCTCCCTTTTTCTCCCCTTCCCCCTTACTTCTCTCCCTACTAACCACCGCCCCCTCTTTCATAGCCCTTTCCCCCTCCTACTGCCTGTTGGATATTTTTATACTTAATGAAGTATGTTATTTCTTTTTCGCACCAAGAGTGACAGGAATCAATCTTACGCAAAGCTCCTCTCCCTCCCCTCTTTCCCTCCAAAATGATATTTTTTGCATTTCTTCTCCATAGAGTCCTATGCTTAACTGGTTGTTATTCCCTCCTTGCACCAGAACCAATGAGGGAAAAACTCATATAATTTTGATCTCCCTGCCTTTTTTTCCTCTGCTATATCGTTTTTATGCCTCTTTGTGTGGCATAATTTATGCTTTTCTACTTCATTCATTCATCTTCTTCCATTGCAGTCCCTTTGTAGCCCTTAATAAGATTTTTTTTAATCGTCATTTTGTCTATTTTATACAAATACCCTCTACTTGTCTATAAAGTTTGTTCTTATTAAATAGCAGGGTGTGTGTGTGTGTGTGTGTGTGTGTGTGTTTACCTTGTTTACTTTTCTATGTCACTCTTGCATCTCTTAATTGGAGGTTGAATTTTCCAATGAGCTCTGTCTTTTTTTTCAGGAAGGTCTGGAACTCTGTTATATCATTGAGTGACCCTCTCTTTTCTTGGAAGAACATGCTCAGTCTCACTGGGTAGGTTATCCTCAGTTGTAACCTGAGCCTTTTTGCCTTCCAGAAAAATTGTATTCCACTGCCTCTGATCTTTCAGCATAGAGACTGCCAAATACTGTGTGATCCTCATTGTGGATCCTTGATATTTGTTTCTCGCTAATTGAAGTATTTTCTCTTTTATTTGGTAGTTCTGGAGTTTGGCCACATTTCAAGGACTTTTCAATTTGAGATCTCTTTCATCAGGTGTCCAGTGTATTTTCTCAATTTTGCTTTTACCCTCAGGTTCTAGTATCTCAAGGCAGTTTTCCTTAATGAGCTTTTGGAGAATGTTGTCCAGGCTCATTTTTTCATCATGATTTTCTGGTAGGCCTATGATTCTCAGATTATCTCTCCTGGATTACAGGTCAATTATTTTTTCCATTGAGGTATTTTACCTCTTTTTTAAATTTTTCATTCTTGTTGTTTTGTTTGACTAATTCTTGGTTCCTCATAGAGTTATTTGTTTCAATTTGGTTGATTCTAGTTTTTAGCATATCATTTTCCTTGGTTAATTTTTGGAGCTCCTTTTCCATATCATACACTTTTCTTTTTAGAGAGATGTTTTCTTCATTATAATGTTTTTCTAATTCTGCTATTTTGGTTTTGAATTATTCATTTTGTCTTCTATCTCTCATTTGATTTTCAAAGTTCTTTTTCTTCTCATCTAGGAGAGCTTTCTGTGCTTAGGACCCATTCCCTGTTGATGTTTTAGCCGTGGGTGTGGAGTCCACATTGTCTCCCTCTGAGTTTCGTTCCTCCCTTTGAGGATAGTAGGACTCCAGAGACTTTGTAGTCTGCTTTCTACCCATTTTGAGTCAGGGCCCTACTCACGCTCTTCTGCTAGGGTTCCCAAGCTTTTATTGTAGAGAGTTTTTCCTGGGACAATAGTTACTATGTTTTCACGGTTGGGTGGGGGGAGGGTGGTTGAAGCAGGCGAGGTTTACTCTGTCATCCTTGTCTTTGGAGGTCCTTATAGGGGCTTTAAAAAAAAAATTCTGGGCTATTAAGTTGTAGCCCTAGGAGTATTTGCTGTCCTGGACAGGGGCCCCTGCATTTGGTTCTTACCTTGCTCTTTCCAGTCCCAGCCCTTTGGTGATAGGCCTGGTAGTGGTCCTTGTGGTTGGTGGGACGATTTGCCCCCCAAGTTGATCAGGCGTCTTTTGGGCCTGCCTCTGCTGGTAGTACCTTCTGGTCCTGCCTCTGCACACCGCTCCAATGCTTTATATTTTAAAAGTAATCCACATAAGCATTTCTACATACTTTTATAGAGTTTTCCATCGGAGTTACAAGCATCAGTTACTTTGACAATACATTTATGAAAATTCTATATTTCACAGGAATAATGTATAAAAATATTTAATTACTCAATGATGTTTAATAAATATGGGCTGTTTTTAATGAGAACCCAACTGTTTGATGCTAGATGGCACCTGTCTGCCTCAATAGTCATTTTTCCACACCCCACAGAGAAAATAGAATTAAATGGGTCCTTCTGGCTCTGTTACGTTTTCATTGATCAAAGTATTAGTCATCTCAATGAATAAACTAAACATACCAGGAGTTGAGAGGAGAATGTTTCCCTTGGATCTCTTACAATCCTGAGACAGACAAAGAGAGGCATTAGACTAATTTAATTCCTAAGAGAATAAAGCAGTTGGCATCTGTTACATGTGAGCTCTTGCTATCTCAGTGTGGTAAATGAATTTATCCCAGCCCTGACATACTAATTATTTTTTCCCCTCAAATGTAAATATGCAGATATTTGAGCATGCTCTTGAAGACAAGGCAGGTTAGCCAGTATGGACTCACATAAATTGATTGTTAAATGAGCAGGCATTGCCTATGTAGGCCCAGTAATTATGCCCCCACATAAGCTATTTAAAATCTAATCTAATGAAGGAGAAAAGAATGGGAAAGGGAGAAGGTAGAGTCTTGTTCAAGTTTGTCTAAGGAAAATAGGCTATATAATACACATACAAACACACATGCACAGAAACATTTATGCAATTCATAAATATATACAAATTTGTATAAATACAATACAATGTGTATATATAAATTTATATATACATATATATTTATATATAATACATATATATTATTTTAATTCATTTTACCAGAAAATTTTTCTAATGATCTCATATTATAAGATATAATATTTAGACTTTTAAATTAAAAATAAGTAAAGTTACTTTCTATACTTCTGGTTCCTTAGAAGGTTGAAAATAAGGACAACTAAATTTTACTGCAAGCAAGACCAAGGTGATCTTGTGGAAAAAGAAAGAATATATAAGATTGAGATACTGTTTTCTTTATTTGGGATAATTATATTTAATACTTTCCATACCAAAAAAAAACCCTTGATTTATATTTACTCTTTTGGCACTTAAAAATAATAGGAGCTGGAAGAATCCCTTAAATACCATTATATGGGAACAAATAAATCAATAGTCATGTATTAAGAATTTGCTACCTATATCTAAAAGCATCAACACACATTATCTATAATGGACACAAAGTGGAAGCCATTGTGATCAGGAATACAGCAAGCATACCCATTATAACACTTATTATTTATTTATTTTGTGCTTTTTTGGAGGGGGGAGAGCAGTTCAATTGGGATTAAGTGACTTGCCCAAGGTCACAAAGCTAGTAAGTGTGTCAAGTGTCTGAGGCCAGATTTGAACTCAGGTTCTCCTGACTCCAGGGCTGGTGCTCTATTAATTGTGCCACCTAGACACCCCTTATTATTTTATATTGTTCTAGAAATGCTAATGATAATAATAAGACAAGAAAAATCAATTAATTTAAATAGGCAATGAGGAAATAAAACTATTACTCTTTGTAGATGATATGAGATGAGATGATTCTAGAGATCAACTAAAAATCTAGTTTAAGTAATTAACAACTTCAGCACAGTTGTAGGACACAAAATAAATCCACATGAATCAGCATTTCTATATATTAACAATGTTTAGCTGAAGGAGATAGAGAAATTTCCTTTAAAATATTTGTAGACAATATAAAATACTTGAAATCTATCTGCCAAGACACACAATGGGAATGGGAATTTGAAGATCTTCCCTGCCCCTTAATAGACCTAGCGGGGAATTTGAAGACCTCCCCTGCGTTCAAAGTAAACTCTGCCGCCTAATAGGCTGAATGTACTTACATGGAGCCTGTGATGGAGTGAATATACTGAAGGGTGCAGCAGAGCCCACAGGAAACTTCCCTACTTTGAAGATAATCTCTGCCCCCAATAAGCTAAATGTAGTCACATGGAGTCTGTGGTGGGATTTTATTGAAGGGAAGCAGAGCCCATAGGAAGCTTGGAGTCAGAGACAGAAAGACAGTGGAAGAGAAAGGAGGTTGATGAAAGGAGATAGAGAAGTTTGTGAGTAAATATTGATCTTGTATTGGTTTGTGGGAAGGCTAAAGGATGCTGTGGCTCTCAGTGCCAGGAACTATATGAAAAAAGTTACAACAACAACAAAAACCACCCCAAAACAAACAAAAAGTCACACAAATTAAGTCAGATATAAATAATTGGAGAAATATTAATGGCTATATTGTTATTATAGTAATTATATATTATTATATTAATTATATATCATTATATATAATATATTATATGTAATAATATGTTATTATATTAATTCATAATATAATAAAAATGACAATTTTGCCTAAATTAATTTACTGATTCAGTGCCATACAAAATGCCAAAAAATTATTTTATAGAGCTAGAAAAAAATAATGAAATTCATCTGGAGGAACAAAAGGTTAAAAATATCAGAGGGAATCAATGGAGAGTTTGGGAGGGTGGGGAGAGCATGAAGTAAGGTAAGCTTATGCATGCGAGCCCTTAACTTGTGGTTACAAAGTGATAATGATCCAACAATCTGGTACTGCCTAAACACCAGAAGAGTGGATCAATGGAGTAGATTAGATAGACGATACAGTGATGAATGACCATAGTAATCTAGTGTTTGACAAGCCCAAAGATCCGAGCTTTTGGGGAAAGAAATCACTATTTGACAAAAATTGCTAAGAAAACTAGAAAGTAGTTTGGTAGAAACTAGACAGAGATCGACCCTCACACTTTTTATTAAAATGAGGCCAAACTGGATAAATGATTGAGAGTATTATGGGATATAAAATGGATAATTTTGATACTTCAAAATAAAATGTTTTTTTTTCTTTTTTTTTTAAAGCAATTGGGGTTAAGTAACTTGCTCAAGGTTACACAGCCAGTTATTTTGTGTGGGTGCTAAGTATCTGAGGCTGGAAGCAATCCTGGGTCTCCTGACTCCAGGGCCAGTGTTCTTACTCTCTGTGCCACCTGGCAGCCCCAAAATAAAATGTTTTTGCACAAATAAAGTCAATACCACCAAAATTAGAAGAAAAGAAGGAAACCAGGGGGAAAATTTTACAGTAGTTTTATTTTCTAAAGGTCTTATTTCTCAAACATATAGATAACTGGGTGAAATATTTAAGAATATGAGTCTTTGTCCTATGATAAAATCAAAGCATATGAACAGGAAGTTTTTAGAAGAAGAAATCAAACCTATATATGCTAACATGAAATGCTTTAAGTCACTATTGATTAGAGAAATGAAAACTAAAGGAACTTTAAAGTACCATATTACACCTATCAGATTGGGTAATATGAAAGAAAAGGAAAATAACAAATGTTGGAAAGAATGTGGAAACAAAAAGTTGGGACATTAATGCAGTATTGGTGAAGTTGTGAGCTGATCCAGCCATTCTAGATAGAAATCTGGAACTATGCCCAAAAGACTATAAAACTGCTCATAGCCTTTAATCTAGAAATATGACTATGAAACCTATATCCCAAAGAGATCAAAGGAAAAGGATCCATGTGTACAAAAATATTTATGGCAACTCTTTTTTGTGGTGGCAAATAGAATTTAAGGGGATGCATATCATTTGGGGAATGGCTCAAGAAGCTGAAGCAAATTATTGGGATCGAATACTATTATGCTAAGGGTGGGTAGGTGAAGTGGATAGAGTGTCAGGCCTGTAGTCAGGAAGATTCATCTCCCTGAGTTCAAATGTGACATCAGACAATTACTAGTTTTGTGACTATTATTATTTAATATTATTTAACCCTGTTTGACCTAGATTTGTCATCTATAAAATGAGCTAGAGAAATAAATGGCTAGCCATTCCAGTATGTTTGCTAAGAAAATTCCAAATGGGGTCACAAGGAGTCAGACATGATTAAAATGACAGAAGAAGGAGGAGAAGGAGGAGGAAGAGGAAGAGCAGGAGGAGGAGGAAGAGGAGGAGGAGGAAGAAGAGGAGAAGTAGGAGGAGGAGTAGATCAACAACAGCAACAACAATTATGCTATAAGAAATGATGAGCAGGATGCTTTAAGAAAAACATGGGAAAATTTACATAAACAGATGCAAAATGATATAAGCACAACCAGGAGAACATTATACACATTAAGAGTAATACTGTACAATGATGAATTGTGAATGGTTTAACTGTTTTCAACAATATGATGATCCAAGACAATTCTGAAGGATTTATAAGGGAAAATGTTATCCACCTGCAGAAAAATAATTGAAATAGACTGAAGGATACTTTTAAAATCTTTATTTACTACTCTTATTTTTGCTTTCTTTTTGGTTTGCATTTTCTTTTGCAATATGGCTTATATAGAAATGTTTCATATGTTTGAACATGTATAATCTAGATACAAATTTCACTTTTTCATGGAGTGGGACAGAGAAGGACAGAGTGAGATAATTTAGAACTAACAATATAAAAAATTAAAAATTTTTGTTTATGCATAATTGAGGAAAAATGAAAAAAAAAGAATTCACTATAGACCTCTCACCGGGTTTGATGCTGTAGGTACAAAGAAAACATGGGGGAAAATGTCTTTGCTTTTAAGTAGTTTGCGTGCTGATGGAATAATCAGGTCATAAATAGATACATAAGGAAAACATACAGAATAGATGGAATTGTGGGGAAGGTCATTATCAACTGTTTTGTTTTTAGGAAGATGAGAATTATGAATGGAGTATTTTTGTGTGAGGAACATCATGTAAGCCAGTATGATTAGGTGGCAAATTGTGTGGAAGTGAGTAATATGTGAGAATTTTGGGAGATGCCCAGGTTGTGAAAAGTTTTATATAACAAATAGAGTAATTAATTACTCTGGCAACTGTGTGGAGGGTGGATTAAAGTGGGAAGAGACAGGGGGTAGGGAGTTCAATTAGAAGGCTTGAATGAGGGTGATGGTTGTTTGAGTGGAGAGAAGAGAATATGCACCTGATATGCTGTGGAATGGAAAGTGCAAGATTTGACAATTGACTGTTTATGTGAGGTGAGTAAGGAGTCAAGAGTGATACTGATGAAAACCTGAGTTAGTGGAAGGATGGTGGTCTCCTCAACAGAAATAAGTTAAGAAGTATGGGTTCAAAGCAGAAAAATAATGGATTGATTTGGACAAATAATTGAGATGCCTATCATACATCCTTCTTTAAATTTGGAACAGACAGTTTGCAAAGAAAGACTATAGCTCAGGAGAGAGACTAGGGCTAGATATAGAGATCTAGGAATAATATGCATAGGGATGGTATTTGAATATGTTGGATCTAATGAGATCACCAAATGCAATAGCATAGATTAAAAAAAAAAAGAATAGGGCCTAGAACTTACAGTTAGTAGATGTGACAAGGATAAAGTTGAGGCAAAAGAGAGGTAGAAAAAAAAGAAAGAAACAAACAAGACAGAACAATGTCAAGAAAATGCAGAGAGGAGAGGATATCCAGGAGTATAATGTGGTGAACACTGTCAAATATTGCAAAAATATTAACTGAATGATGAAAATGGAAGACAGATCATGTAGTTTTTAGAACAGAAAAGAGAGACCTTGGAGGCAAAAGGACAGAGTATCTATCTGTCTGTCTATCTATGTATCTATCTAGCTATCATTTTCCCACTAGAGCTATAGCTGGGAATAATACAAGCTATTGTGTGTGTGTGTGTGTGTGTGTGTGTGTGTGTGTGTGTTTTCAGGGGGGAGTGAAGAAATCAATATATACAGAAAGACTGAAGATTAGGAAAAGTGAGGGAATTAAAGAGAACATTTGGAATCAGAGAACATATGTTCAAATTCCAGTTCTACCTTATGTGCCCTTTGGCAAGTTGACTTACTTCTTTGGCATTACTTTATTTCTCTGTAAAATTAAGAATTTGCATAATTTTCTCACGTGTTTAATACCATGTTATGTGTCCTATAGGGTAGACATTGAGTTTAATCTTTATTATTCCTGGATTAATATAAACATATAATAAACTTTTCTTGACAATCCTTATTTCTGGAATTTTCTCAAGTTTGTAATACAATCCAATAGTTATTTTTCATTCTTTCATTAGCAAACTAATTAGTTTTAATTACTTTATCTATACCTCCGAAAATATTTCACAAAGCCACAGTTATTACATGTTCATATTAAGTCGAATCTTGAATAATGAACTACTGTATTTATTATTTTTACTTAACATGAAGATCAACCAAATTGACTTTCTACATATTTTAATTTTTGATCTTATTAAAAGGCATATTTAAGCTATTAATTGAAACTACATTTGGAAAAGATTGTTAGATATAAATCAGGAAATAAAGTAGTGTTTAAATTTCCATCGGAATGGTTACTTTAATATTCCTTTGTGTTCAACGTGACAACCTTTCATTTCATATTATTAATAACATAGCATGTCAAACTTTTTAAAGTTTTCCATTTATTATAATAGAACTTAAGGGGAACAGTTAGGACTATTATAAATCATCATTTTCAAAACATTTAATTCAGCTGTAGACTGACCACCCCAATCCAACCCATCTCCAGTCAGACTTGGCTAAAATCAGGGATCTTTCTGGTACTCCCCTTTCTTTTTCCCCCTCCCTCCCTTCTCTCTCTGTCTCTATCTCTCTCATTCACACACACACACACACACACACACACACACACACACACACACACACCAAAGAGAGATTCTAAGTGTAGGTCAGAGGCTTAAATTCAGCTAAATGCAACCAATGATCAATAAGGTCAATGTATATGGAATGTACATATGGTGATATGGGCATGCAAAACTTTCTGCAGTATTATTCAGTTGTACTTTTTGAATTCTGAGATTTGAGTTGTGGTAACTAGTTCTCATTAATTCTTAGTTTCTCCAGATAAAGTCATTTGTCCAATCCAAAATGATGTAGTAATGCAAAAAAAACAGGCGACAGAGTGGATAAAGTGCTGGGCCTAGAGTTCAAATATTACTTCACACATTTCCTAGGTGTGGGATCTTGGGCAAGTCACTTACCCAGTTTTTTGTTTAGTGTCTTCAATATTAAAATGGGAATGATAATAGCCTATATTTCTATGACTTCTTTTGTTTGTTTGTTTTTGCTTTTTGGAGGGTGGACAGTAGGGCAATTGGGGTTAAGTGACTTGCCCAAGGTCACAAGCTAGTTTTGTGTGTTTGTGTGTGTGAAGTGTCTGAGGTTGGATTTGAACTCAGGTCCTCCTGATTCCAGGGCCAGTGCTCTATTCACTGTGCCACTTAGCGCCCCTCTATGACTTCTTTTGAGAGTTGAATGAAAAAAAAATATTTTTAAAGCACTTAGCATAGTGGCCAGCACATAGTAGGTGCTATATAAATGTTAGCTATATTATCAAGCTTTAATATGTTATCATATATATAATGAGAACCTAATAAAATTATATATTTATAGACTTACATAATATCATCCTTGTGAGATGTAATACATATTTTATATATATTATCTTATCAAGTGAAGAAATGGAGATATAGGGAGACAAAAGAGACCTGACTAAGAACTCATATCTTCAAATCAGCATTCGGTAATTAAACATATCTCTCTTAGGTCACTCATTTATTTTATGCCACCTATTACAAAATGTTACAAATTCTCTGGTTTTGAAAACACATGATGAGGACCAGGAGGGTTTAAGGAACTGCTTTTACATTATTGAAGAAATGCTTTAAGTATCGGGAGATACTTAATACGTAAAAAGGTTATTTAGGAATATGATCACTACCTTTTCTTAATTTTAATTTTTTTTGCCTTTTGGAGGGCAATTGGGTTTAAGTAACTTGCCCAAGGTTACATAGCTAGTTTTTTTGTGTGGGTGTTGTGTCTGAGGCCGAAACCGAACCCAGGACCTCCTGATTCCAGGGCCAGCGCTTTTCTCACTGCGCCACCTAGCTGCCCCATGATCACTACCTTTGATGTATAAAAAGAATTGCATTCATTCAATTTGTCTTTCCTCTAGATAGAAAACCTAGGACTAATAGGCAGAACTTATAGGCTTTGAATTTAAACTCAATATAAGAAAGAACTTCTTAACAATCAAAGTTGTTCAAAGTAGCTCTTCCACTGCAGATGTTTAAACAGAGACTGGATGACCAATTATTAAGAATGTTGGAAAGTTTGCAGCCTTACAGTTAGGGATGATAGTTGGAATAAGGCCCCTTCTAACCTAATGGTTCATGGTTCTAACCTGTCTTTAAATTAATCAAGAGTTCAAATAAATCTACTACCCATGAAAAAGCCACAGGCAAAGATAAACTAGAATATAAAAAATGGCAGACTTGTAAGAGGAGAAATAAGAAACTAGGGTGAACAGGGAGGAAACAGTTCATTGCATAATGGGATAATTTGAGCATTTTTTCCCTCTGTGCTTGGAGTTGTATTAGTACTGTGGTTTGAGACTTTAGAGAGAAATATATTTTACATATAAACTCTCTTGGGAAGAATAAAATTTTTGAAATATTAGGGCTTTTTGCTGTATTCACAGCTGGAATACATTTTCAGCAATAGCAATTATTGGAAATTGAATACCCATTAAGATCATGGCACACTGGAGTGTCAAGGTAATATTGTCTCCAGTGTCTGTACTGTTGAATAATCTTATACAGCTGATAGCATTATAATGAGGTCCTTTTGGTACTTCATTAATTAAATTCCCTCATTCAAGGCCAAAGATCGACTGTCCTATACCAAATTCTGCAATATTGAAAATTCAGTTACAATGGAGGTTCACTGCAAATGCTGTCTTAGAATCCCTAATGAAATTTTAATACACAGAAAAGATGCATTTCCATTTATTTAAAAAAAAGTCAATGCCTCATTAAAGGGAGACAGAAAGACATATATTAGTTAATACATTGTAAAGATTAGGTGGGTTTAGATCAGAGAAGAAAATATTTGATTAAGCACAAAAATCCCTTTTAGAGAATATTTAGTTGCCAGCCCGCTCCAAATTTAACAGTTATTCTGTTTTTGTCTTAAATGGAAGTTGAAGAAATTTTAAGGAAGAATGTAAAATGTAGGTGATTTGAATTCTGATTCAGACACTTGGTGTGTGATCCCAGTGAAGTAATGCAGTGTCTCTGGATCTTGATTTTTTTTTTATCTGTAAAATAGGGGTTAGCAATAGTATATAATTGTAAAAATTGAATGAGACAGTATATGTCGAGCCTTTCAAGAATCTTAAAATACTATATAAATTTATCCCTTCATTGATAAGAAAGTCATATGACAAAAGATTTATGGCAGCACTTTTTGTGATAATAAAGTATTAGAAATAAAGTAGATGCCTATCTAAAAGGTAATGACTAAACAAATAGTGGTATATGAATGTGATGGCATATTACTGTGCGATAAGAAATGATATATGTGATCAATACAGAGAAGCATGGAAAGGTCCACATAAAATTATGCTGAGTGAAATAAACATTGCCAAGAAAACAATACACACCATAAAAACAACAATGTGAATGGAAAGAACTAGACACCAAAAAAATCAAAAGTGAGCGTAACAAAATTTTAAAACTCAAGCATGAATCAAGCAAGGACATATTAGATGATACACTCAATCCACCCTTTTATGAATATGGGGGATCCACAGGTGTTTACATCACCCATGTTTTCAGACTTTTTCACTTTATTCATTAGTTAGTTGTAGGGATTCTTTTGCTCTCTTTTCTTTCTTTTTTTCTCTTTAAAAATATTATTTGTTATATGGGATGACACTATAAGTGGTTTTAAGGGGGGATACCGAGGATACAATTATGATAATGTAAAGAACAGAAGACTAACAAAAACCTATTTTTAAAAATGTGTATCATATTGATTAGAACAATCTTTATATTTTCATTATCAATGAAACCAGAAAAAACGTAGTTGCAAATAAATGGAATGATAGCTCATAGGCATTTGTTTTATTGTCCAAGAAAAGATTTGGCAGAGTTGATATTATCATAAGCTAAAAGAGAAAAAAAATAATATCATGGGACATTTGGTCATATGATATGGAAGGGCTCATGATTAGTTTTTGCCCAAAGACTGTCATAAAAATAATTGCACCTTATGTAACAATACTGGTTTCAGAAGATGAAGACATAGAACAATTATTTGAAAATTTTGATAAGACACTGCAAAGTAAATCAATTACACTTCAATGATTGGTGACCTCCATGTAAAAGTAGGACTAAATGATGATGGAGAGAAATATGTGGGAAAGGTGCATTAGAATAAGTAGGAAGAGAAACTGAATATTACATAGTAGTTGCTTGCTCATACATACATACATAAATATAAATATATATATATATATATGTATATACATGCATAAATACATACACATGCACACATACAGATGCACACATAAATGTATAAGTATTCCCTTCAAGAAAAGAATTGCTAACTAAGCATGGAGATCACTACATAATAGCACAAAAAAATGAAATTCTCTATATTTAAGAGGCAGAAAGAAGACTTATTATTGATTTTGGAGTAACTCCTGAATGAATGATCAGTACAATCAAACCACAGATTTCTTAAAAATCAGAATAAAAAAAAACAGTATAAAGCTAAAAGAGAGAATAATAAAAATATGTGGCATATACCTTAGAGGAAAAAAAACCCCTTAAATCCTGACCTATTTAAATAAGTTATTGTTAATAGAAAATGAAAAATGGATAGGAGCAATAATGATGACATTAATTTAAAATTTTTTTTGTGTAGAAGTACAATCACTATAAATCAGTTGTTACAACTTGGAGATGAAAAGAGCCTAAAATATAACTTAGTCAGCAAATAATTGAAATACTTGCCAAAAAGGAGAGATGGTGATCAAAGACAATACCAGTTTAGAAGATAAACTGATTTGTCAAATTTTATAAGGAGAGATTATGGAAGATTAGGAACAATGCCAACTCCAAAAATAATGTGCATAATAAGTTTACTATTTCCAAATTCCTGACATATAGTAATCTTCAGGATTTAGGTATGGAAAATTAGAATTCCCATGAATTCTTGTAGATTTCTCAAATCATATTATTCTCCATTTGTCATAACATTTTATTTCTGCATTTTTAGTAATAATGAGTTACCATAACAATAAAGAGTGTAATTTTTCCTTTATAGTGTTATACTAAAAGTTTTGGAAATTTCTGTTAAAAATACTTTGACAATTATTTAAAATACATCTGACAATAAGCTGAATAACCCTTCGTATTTTAAAATTTATTTCTAACATTCTTGATGCTTTTCACTTATTATCATGAATAACTAAGTTTTGACTTAACAGATAAAAAATAGTTATTATGGGGCAGTTAAGGGACAAAGTGGATAGAGCACCCGCACTAGAGTCAGGAGAACCTGAGTTCAAATCCAACCTTGAACACTTAATTTCTGTATCCAGTTGCCACAACTAAAAAAAGTAAAGAACAAAAATATTGAGTTTAATATTATTTACAAATAACTGTAGTCTATAGTAAATATTCAAATACTGGAAAATTCCAGCAAAAACAACAAAATCATTGTTTAAATGTTCAAATAATAACACTCCTATTTCTTCACAAAGTTCACACAGAATCACATTAAAATTAAAACACAGTTAAAGACTGTTTTTGCTTTGAAAAATAGTTATTTTTTGAAACACCACTCATAGGCTTTGCATAAAATATGCCATATTTATAAATTCATTAATATTTATTTTACTTAGAAGAATTTGTTTCCATTAGCAGCAAAGTCATGAACATACTCATAATATGGCAGCATTTCAAGCAGGACTAATGGTTACATTATGCCTTCTCTTTTCCTATGAACTCCTGTTTCACAGGAGGCACTGGAGTTTTTTTTTTTTTTACTCCAACCTCTAACAGGTAACACCAACTGCACCAGTTGTTAGACAGGTAAACACGAGGGAGGTCTGCTAGTGTGTGTTCTAGCATAGGTTCACTCTTGATCCTGTCAGACAGGAAGAGAGTCATAATAAGGGGGTAAATAATACTCTTTTCTTTAATCTATTCTGGTTTTGTCAAAGGCAGTTTCTGATAATGAGAGTACCAACTTCTACAGTATTCCCTAATCACCCTTCTCACAGGGACTGGCGAGAAGGTGGGGCGGCAGCTACCCCTATGTCTTGGGGTTTATTGAGACAGACATGGCATTCTGGCTGGTGCACTCTCCTAAATCCCCTCAAGACTCAATGGAGGCCAGTTGATTCAAACACAGATTAGCCCCAAGCCTTGATGGGGGCTGATCAAGGTAGGTATATGCGTTCCTCTATGCATTTCTCAAATCCCAAATCCCTGGGTGTTCCCCACTTTCTGACCAGTGCCCACTTGATTTATAAGGCAACAAAGAAGGCATTTTGCCAGCCATAGCCTCACAGGTTAACTTTAGCAATATCATCATTCAGCACGAGTGTAGCAAAAATCACATTATGTCACCCCCATATCTCACTGCACAATTGTGGTAGGACTGTTTACAATTCATGACCCTGGGAAATATTATCTAACACCTGAAAACTAGAAATTGTTATGGCCATGGATCCAGAGAACTAAACTCTATGAAAGAATATAACAAAATCCTCCTTACTTCCAGCTTCTCTCCTAGATCCTGGAGTGTAAGATCTTAATCTTTGATTTAGCATGTCAGCATTTTCTTCTTTTGTTTTCATCTTAAGGTCAGTGGTTTTACTGAGCATGTGCTTTTTCTATATTTTTAATCTTTCCTTCCAGCAGAACAATTATAAGCCTTTTCCCTAATTCCTCTACTTATTTTTAACTAGGACTTGTAATTCAGAAATGCACAGATTTCCCAAAAAATGCTTTGAAGAAATTCTGACATGGAAACTATTTTTTTTACCATTAATCACAATAGGACTGCCTCGCTTGGACTATAGCATCAGGCTCCTGAACATGCAAATGGAAGAGATAAAAATGGCATGAAAGAAATCAAAGAGTGAAAATGTGAACAGACTGGAACTGAGTGAATATAGAGGAAAGACCTGCCAGGAGCAACATGGTTTTGGAGGCATTGAGATGTTGAGTTACAAAGTATCTGAGTGAGGTAGAAATACCATAGGTATAAAAAGTAGCTCAGATTTTATAATACTAAACAAAAATATGACCAAGAGAGAAAGTCTATGTCTCTCGTTTCCCTGCTATGCAATTTTAAAAAATAAGTCCTTGTTTTCATTTTCATGTGGGTAAAGTTTGGGACAAATGCATCTCTCATGATCTGAAAACTTATGTTTCCTATTCTCAAGTCTGCTTTTTATGGTAAAAACTTCTCCATTGGACTTTCAAACCAAATCTAATTTTGGAAAGAAATATACAAAAGAAAAATTAAAAGTATACACATATACATACATATATCAATGGTATTCAAATCTACTATATGTACACTATTATATTATCTTATATATTATCTATATATCTCTGTCCCTCTATCTCCCCATGTATCTGTGTTTGTACTTTCTGTTCCATTTTTTCCTTTTCTGTTGTATATACATTTCTTTTTCATTGAAGTTTTTTTCTAAGAGTCAATGTTTAGGCATTTTGCCAATCCTGAACATTTGAAGGAGACACAGTTCTGAGGAGAAGGAATGCAAAAGGAGAGATACCCAGGCACATTTAAACATATCTAAAATTAATTAGCTAACTTAATTGGAGGATTAACACTGACGATGATGATTAGTATGGCACAATATTTAAACAAATAAAGTTGGAAGCTGGAAGTAATTAGCTTGGGTGATTCCAAAACTGAAGAAAATAGCTTCTAGAGTTGGAAGTGTCCTAGGTTATACATTTAAATGCAGGGCTTTAAGTCAAGCAGTTAACTGAATTTTATGCATTGAATGAGAATATCTTAAGAACCAAAGTTGTATGTATCATAGATCTGAAGTAAATTATTACCCAAAGAATTCTCTATTGTAGCTTCTTTGATCCTACAATTACATACTTTGAAAACTTTGGCAGTCTTAACTATGAACAGTGTCTTAAATCCAGTGATGTCCTGAGAAGTTCTGAAAGCAGAATTTAAGTATGTTCAGCTTTTGAGGGTTATTTTGCAGACCTTCTTAAGATTTTATTATAATACCAGTCTTTTGAAAACATTTAATAGAAAAGAAACACACATACACACACACAACTTCTAAGAAATAAATTTGAAAATTCAAGTCATTCACTACTTTGAAAAATAAGGAAAACTTTATAATTACCGTTCTTTTTACAGGATATTTTTTACATCAATGTATGAGACTTAATAAAATTTCACACATTTCTATTGAAGAATCCTACAAAAATCACAAAGAAAATAAGTAAAATGTTTGCATATATAATGACTTGATTTGTTTTTATGGGTGTTTTGTTAAATAGAATTTTAGTATGACAGACAGATTGAAAAGGAAAAAAGTTAAAGAAATGATTTGAGGTGAAGAGTTATATACCTGTTATTTCTATATAGACAAAAATAATGTCTTGTGGTTTTAAACATCCTGTGTGCTTCTAATAGTAACCTTGGCTAGGTAACAGCAGAGGTGTTTTACAGTCATGCATATTTTCTCATGAAGTGGCATCCAGGAAGCGACAGAAGTTACTCAGTAATGTGACTCTCCAAAAGGATAGAATCATACAAACCAGTCCCCCGGCTACAGGAAGGGTAATTTCCTGGAAGATGATGTGTTTTCAGAGGAATAGTGAACCTAGACTTCAAATGAGAGAAGAAAGAGTTCCTAAAAATTGACAGCTTTTTGGAAAGAAGAGAATTTAGGGCTTTGCCTGGACCTGAAGTAATAACAAGGTACTAAGCCATGAAAAAGAGAAACAGGTCACTTTAACCTGCCAGTGCCCCAAAACAACTGTGAAGTTCTAAATTGTAGAACAATTGCTAACCTATATTAGTAGAGGGTTTTTCCACACTGGAATCTTTCTATATCAATGTAATTGCAGGACCAGGGCAATTTTTTTTCTTATCTGACTTACATTTTGGAGACTATTCTGGTCTGTTAATATCTTTTTGTATACTAACTCTGTCATACAGTATGTTAGTTCTGAATTCTCATCTGGAAATTTGATAAGCATATAAATTAATGCTTTAATCTAATTGATTCCCTTCATCAAAATGAATGACAAAAAATGTGAATGACAAAGGTCCAAGTATAGATCTCTAGGGTATGCTACTATAGATGTCCCTCGCAGTTGACAAGAACCATTAATAACTACTTTTGGACCTTTACAGATAAACATATCTGAATCCAAATAACTTTGTTATTAACTCCTCCACTCATTTGTAAAATCTTGTGAAAAGAAAAATTATAATTGTAATGCTTCATGGAACAATGGGAACTAGTCAGGGAATGACAAAAGTTCAGAAAATTTTGTGAGAGACTCAACTGTATCAGATCAGCCCTATGACATTTAAGGATTAAATGAAAAGAAGGGTAATGAACAGATGAAGAATGATAATTGTACATTAATATTTTTATAACAAACTATTTTCTCATCAGCTAATAAATGAGTGAAACATATCTGTTATACTCTTAATAATGTGCCAAACACTGTGCTAAGTGCTATAGATACAAATGTGAAAACAAGAGAGACTCTGTGCTCAAGGAGTTTATGATCTAATATATAAATAAACACATGGAGAGGAGTGATAGTCAGGAAAAGCTATTTAGGCTTAGAAAGTCACAGGGATGGTGAAGAGATCCATACAAAATTTTATATGACTTTTTCAGAAGATATGTTAATATTAATTTAATTATATTTCTTAGGGGAGGATGAGGAATGTGAAGTGTGGAGGGGAGGGTAATATGTATTAGGTAACAGGGAGGGTGTCAAGAATATTGCCTGGGTTAGGTGACCCAGTCATATGTGAAGTATGGTTTGGTCTCAGGCCAGCCAGATAAAGGATAGGTGCGTTTATACTTACTCACTCAGCAGAATAGCTGAACCCCAGCATGGAAGTTCCAAAACTCAGTAGATTAAATGCCACAAAAATGATGTTTGTAGGTTCAGTGATATGGATGCTCAGTGGCAAGTGTGACAACAAGAAAATATCTAGGTTGAATGAATGGCTGAATGACTCTGTTTCCCAACTCTCTGTCTCTGTCTCTCTCTATCTCTGTCTCTGTCTCTCTCTGTCTCTGTCTCTCTGTCTCTCTCTCTCTCTGTCTCTCTCTCTCTCTTCATCTCTCTGTCTCTGTCTCTCTCTTTATCTGTCTCTCTGTCTCTGTCTCTCTCTGTCTCTTTCTCTGTCTCTGTCTCTGTCACTGTCTGTCTGTCTCCTTTCCATTCTTTCAAGATAATTAATTGGGATTCAGCAGATCAGGAACCCTGCTGGTCATTTTCAAAATATCCTGGGCATATTTATGTCTAGACTCAGGTCCTTAACAAAGAAGACTCTTAGACTTTTTAAAATATTTTTTTGGTGGAGAAAAGAGAAGAATCTCTGACAACATAGCATCAATTCCTCTTCTTTTTTGACCTTCACTCTACCAATTCCACTTATCATATTCTACTAAATTTCCATGTTATATTATTTTATTACTAAAATGTTCTTGCCATAATTAATCATTTAATTCTATTATTTCTCTCATATTATTTTGTTATATCTATTTGAAATTATTAGAATCATCATATTATATATTTATAAGTTGGCATTGTTTTCATTTGTATTGCCAAATGTAATATATTTTGTTTTACATAATCTTAGCTAGTATTATTACAAACTTCCAAGAAACAATAATATAATTGGATTTTCTCAGTATGTTTTAATTTGGGCTAAGATTTTGTATCAGAGGATTAAATCCAACCATCATATTTATAATTTATTTATAAAGCATAACAAACTCTTCTAAGATTTGAAGTGAAATATAAAAATAAGGACACATGGATTATGCATTTGTTTACAGCTCTTTTTCTCTGTAAAAGTTATATAGGATTTTGGCTTTAACCACACTACAAGCCTATACACGCATACAGGCAAACATGCACATACATACCTACCTACATACATACATATGGATACGGAGTGGGGCTCATAATTATGAATGAAAGAGACATTAAATATCATCTAGTTAAACTCTCACATTTTTAAAGTTGAGAGAAATGATTTCCAGAGAAGTGAAACAATCTCCTTAAGGTCACAGAGTAAATTACTGCCAAAGCCAGTATTCATCATACCTCTTCCATCTTTTTGATGCACTCTCTTTACTGCAGCATCATACTTGCAAGACATTTTCTTTAAGCTTCATTTCAAACTTGGCCTTGAACTAATTGTCGTTGTTTTTGGTGCCATTTTGAAAATTCTGTATCTTGAGTCAATTGCATACTTTTCTCATGGACCTGACCTTTATTTTCCTTTACAAGGAAAATTATCATATGCTCTTTATGATGCATTAGTCAAACTTATTAGTATAAACATGGCAGAGGGGTTTGAAGAAGATAATAACATGATCATAAGAGGAAAAGAATAAATCATTTGAAATATTCTTTCCAAATCATCCTTATATGAGTAGAATAATATGATAGCTATTAATACTAGAAAACAAAATGGACCCCTTCAAGAATATCTCTTGTCCTGAAAATTGTTTGGTTATAATGATGATAATATGATTCATTATTATTTAGGTAAGGATATTTAAATACAGAAAGATAAAAAATATTGCCTTCTTAATCATTAGCTCTATGGGAGAGAACTTAGCTTTGAATCCCCAAACTTACTTGATCTTCATCCCACAGGAATCAATTAACTTTCTATGCCTTAGTTTACTTGGCTATAAAATTAAAATGATCAATGAACAATCATTTATGAGGCACCTCCTTTGTACTGTTGACCCTGGCAGAGACTGGAAATATTAAGATGAAAATGAAACATTACTTGCCTTTTGGGGTAGATTCTTTGTCTCTTTGTCTCTCCCTCCTTTCCCTTCACCCCACATATATCTATATAATTATAGAATTACAGAATACTTAAAGGATATCTACAAAAGAAATACTAGGTAGTTTTCCAAATGGGTTACTAACTCTGGTTTGGGAATATCAAGAAAGCATCAGGCAGGAGGAGTACCTTGATCTAAGGAAACAAGAGATTTGAAGAGATGTAGGTGAGGAGGGAGTATGTTCCAGGTATGAGGATGAGAAATAAAAATAACAAGAATGAGATGAAAGATATACTGAGGTGTGTGAGGAACAAGAAGAAAGACTTTTGGGTTAGAATGGAGATTATAAGAAGGCTAATAATATATTACAAAGTTGGAAAGATAGATTAAAGCCAGGCTATAATGATCCTTAAAGACCTAACAAAGAACTTACATTTTATTCTATAAACCACAGCAAGATGCAAGCTTACTGCATAGCAAATTGTATTGAGTATGTAATGTAATAGGGAGAGACTGGAATAAGAATCCTTAAACACTATATTGTCACATGATTTTAAGGAGTATCTTCATGGGCCTTAAATGGAATGTTGAGATATTTTCATTATTAAATTATTAATTGTTATAATTAATAATTATTTTATTATAATTAATTATTATTAATAATAATAACTTATGTTCATACTATGAATCTCAATATGATGATGAGCACAAGGCAGGAGAGAAAAAAATTTGAAAACATAGATTGGGAATAAGAAATGAGAAAGATTCAAGTCTTACATGCTGTACAGTAGCCACAAGATGACATATTATATGGACACATGTTAAGACTTAAGATTTAGGAATATGAATTCATTATTTGGTAAAATTTGTTTGGAAAACTAAAAAGCATTCTGACAGAAATTATGCATAGACAAACATCTTACACCATTTACCAAGATCAAAAGGGATACATGACCTAGATATAAAAGACAGATATTACAAGAAATTTTAAGAACATGGAACATATTACTTATCAGACTTATTCATAGGCAAACAACTTATGAATAAACAAGAGAGAGAGAAGAGTGAGTTGCAAAATGGATAGCTTTGATTACATTAAATTGAAAAGTTTTTGGACAAATAAAACAAATGAAGTCAAGATCAGAAGGAAAGCATAAAATTATGGATTTATAGACAATTTCTCAGATAAAAGTCTCATAACTCAAATATATGAAAAAAACTTCATAAAATCTGTAAGAATGTGATTTTTTCCCCCAATTGATAAATAGTCAAAGGATATGAACAGGGAGTTTTTAGATAAAGAAGTCCAATCAATTTATAGTTATATGAAATAGCCCCTAAATTTATATTAGTTAAAGAAATGCCAATTAAACTTGAGAAATTATTTCATACCCATCAGAATGGTTAACATGATTGAAGGAGAAAGAAAAAAAATGTCGAAAGTGATGTGGAAAAATTGGGACACTAATTTATTGTTGATGGAATTGTGAACTGATACAACCATCTCAGAGAACAAGCTGTAATTTTGCCCAAAGAGTTATTAAATTCCATATACCCTTTGAGCCAGCAATACCATTACTAGGTCTATTTCTAAAGATAATTAGGAAAAAAAATAAAATGAACTTAAATGTTCTAAAATATTCATAGCAGCTCTCTTTATAAGGACAAAGAAGTGGAAATTGTGGGGTATGCCTGTAAATTGGGGAATGCCTGAACAAGCTGTGGCATATTATTGTGATGGAACACTACTGTGCTAAAAGAAGTGATGAGCTTGATGATTTTAGAAAAACATGAATAGACTTACATGAAGTAATGAAAAGTGATATGAGCGGGACTAAGAGAGCATTTAGACAGGCCAACATCACCAGTGAAGATTATAAACTTCTGGAAAATATGATCAAACTGACTAGCTTGAAGTAGCTAGAAATGAAAGATATTGCAGTAAACATAAGCAGAAACCTAAAGGACTTAAGCCAGAATTATGCCACCCTTCAGCCTTATCTGGATCAGATCACTTTAATTGAGGAGCAACTAGCTGCCCTTGAGCAGGCCACTTACAAGTTGGATGCATACTCAAAGAAACTAGAAGCAAAGTACAAGAAGTTAGAGAAGCGATGAATGAATTCTTTAGCACAAAGACTTTAACTACAAGAAGGTTTCATAAGAAATATGTGGGATGGAACTTATCTCTAGGCTTCAGTTCCCAAAAGGAAGCGGTGCTGCTGATCCAAGGAGAATCCCAGCCCCACCTCTGGATGGATGTGTAACTCTGGCCACCCCTGCTGTTTTCCTCAGTCTGTACCCCTTGAACCTCATCTTAGCATATGCTTCCTTGTGTGCCCTGGACCAAGGTCAGAAATCAGGATCAATCCCGTCTGGAGCAGACACAGATGAGAGGCTCTTGACTTCCTGGCTCCTCCCTTGCCCCACCCCCCTCATAACCTGTTCTTTAGCTTAAATTATAAATGCCAACATATGAAAAAAAGATGATTTAGGGTACTTCTTCATATAGCTACAGTTGGCTTCAATTTCTTCATCTGAAAACTGCTTATTCAATTCGCTTGACCATTTTTCAATTGAGGAATGATGTTATATTTTTGTAAATTTGACTCAGTTCCCTATAAATTTGGGAAATGAGGCCTTTATTAGAGATATTTGTTATAAAGATTGTTTCTCAGCTTTCTGCTTTCCTTCTAATCTTGGTTGCATTGGTTTTATGTGTACTCAACCTTTTAAAATTTAAAAATTAAAATTTAAAATTTCAAAATTATCTATTTCACATTTTGTAATGCTCTTTGTCTCTTGTTTGGTCATGAATTCTTCCACTTTGTATAGATCTGTTGGGTAGAATATTCCTTGCTCTTCTAATTTACTTATGGTGTCACATTTTATGTCTAAATCATGACAAATCTGTCATATTTAACTTTTAAAATATTCTATTCACCTCCTTAGTTTCTTGTTTATTTTTAGTGGGATTTATCACATTCTGAGAGGGGACATTTGAGTTAACCCACTGGTATAATTTTGTTGTCTAATTCTTCCTGTAACTCACTTTGCTTCTCCTTTAAGAATCTGTATGCTACATATTTGATTTCATGCTGCCAAATGGGGTTTGGAGAGGGGAAGAGAGGGAGAGTGAGTAAATTTGGAACTTAAGGGATTGTGGAACTGAATGTTGTAAATTAAAAATAAATAAATAAATTAAAAATAAAAAAAAGAATCTGAATGCTATACAACTTTGGGCATATATGGTTAGTATTGATATTGCTTTATTGTGTCTGTTACCATTTAGCAAGATATAGTTTCTTTCCTTAACTCTTTTAATTAATTCTACTTTTGCTTTTATTTTGTCTGTGATCAGGATTGCTACCGCTGGTTTTTTCTTCAGTGAAAGCATAACAGATTCCTCTATCTTCCCCAGCCCCTTACCTTTACTCTATGTGTGTCCCTCTGCTTCAACTGTACTTCTTGTAAACAACATATTGTAGGACTCTGTTTTTTGATATACTCTGCTATCCACTTCTATTTTATGGGAGAGTTCATCCCATTGCATTTACAGTTATGATTACTACATGTGTATTTCCCTCCATCCTGTTCTTTCTTCTATTTGTCCTGTCTCTCCTTTCATCCTTGCTCTTCTCAGCAGTGTTTTACTTCTGTATACCACCTCCCTTATTTTTTCCCTCCCTTCTGTCAGTCCCCAACCTTCTTTTACTTGATCTCCTCACCTCCTATTTCCCTGATGGGTAAGATAGATTTTGACACTCAACTGATTGTGTATATGATACCCTCTTTGAGCCAATAATGATGAGATCAAGGGTCAAGTGATGCTTGTCACTCACCCTCCAATCTTTCTACCTTAAAAGGATTGTCTCACCTTTTTATGTGAAATAATTCACCCCATTCTGATTCTCTCTTCTTTTTGCACCCATTGTATTCCTCTTTCTCATCCCTTAATTTTTATGTCATTCCCTTAAATTCACCTTATACCTTTACCCCTGTCTATTTATATTCCTTCTAGCTCTACTCTTAAGGATACATTTTTTAAGAAGTAAAAGTATCATCTTCCTGTGTAGGGATATAAACAATTTAACTCTATTGAATTCCTTATGTTTTCTTTTCCTTTTCTTAAAAAAAATATTTATTTTTAGTTTTCAACATTCACTTCCTTTAGATCTTGAATTACAAATTTTCTCCAACTTCCTCCCATCCCCCCCACCCCAAGATGGTGTGCAATCTAATATCGGCTCTACATATGCATTCATATTATCCATTTTCATTTTAGTCATGTTGTAAAGAAGAATGTTTCTTTTCCTTTTTTACCTGTTTATGCTTCTCTTGGGTCTTGATATTGGAGGTTAAGTTTTAATTATTTCCAGTCTTATTATGTTTGTTTGCTTTTTGGAGGGCCATTGGGGTTAAGCAACTTGTGCAATGTCACACGGCTAGTAAGTGGTAAGTGTCAAGTGTCTAGGCCAGATTTGAACTCAGGTCCTCTTGACTTCAAGGCCAGTGCTCTATTCACTGTACCACCTAGCCGACCCTCTGGTCTTTTAGGAAAGCTTGAATTCCTTCTTTTTCATTGTATAACCATTTTCCCTTGATGCATTTTGCTTAATTTTGCCAGGTAAGTGATTCTTGGTTTTAGTCTTAGCTCTTTTGCCTTCCAGAAAATTCCATGACCTCCAGTCCTTTAATGTTTCAACTGTCAAGTCCTGTGTAAACCTGCTTTTGACTCCCCAATATTTGAATTGCTTCTTTTTGGCCACTTGTAGTGCTTTTTTCCTTGACCTGATAGTTCTGAAATTTTGACTTGGAGTTTTTATTTTGGGATCTCTTTTCTGAAGTGATCAGTGGATTCTTTCAATGCCTATTTTTCCCTCTGGTTCCAGGACATTAGGGAAATTTTCCTTTATATGTACTTGAAAGGTGCTGTCCAGTTGTTCCTTTTGATTGTGGCTTTCAGGTAATCCAACGATTCTGATAATGTCTTTCCTAGATCTGTTTTCTAGGTCAGTAATTTTTCCCATGAAGTATTTTATATTTTATTCCATTTTTTTTTCATTTTTGCAATTTGCTTATTTCTTCATGTCTCATACACATAAGCATTTCTCAAAAACAAAGGAAGCTCCTTACCTGATTTCTTCTGAGAGATAAATAAGTTTTTGATAACAAAATCTAAGGAGGGTGATAAGAAGTATAGCCCAATACTACTAATGGATATTGATCAACTATGATATTCTTAATCTACAGCCAAGGAGTAGACAGGCTACTAGGGGATCTAAACTGATTCAATCTTGTCATCAATACTATAAGCAAAAGTAGAAGATTGAAAGACAGTGAAGTTAAATGGAAAACAGGTTTGCAGTTTCTTTTTTGAAGAAGCAAATGAAGCTTTTGAAATTGGTTCTATTTTTGAGATCAAGGATTTTCCCTTTTGTTGTTATGCCTACAAGGTATGAAGTATTCATGATATGACTTTATTTTTGTTGATTATTTAAATAAAACAATAAGTACAAAAAAGTCACCTTAAAATCTCTCATACAATAAATGTCTTGTATGCAAACATAAAAATTAGACAAATTTCCTAAAAGATATAAAACATTCTTGTTTGTTGATGCTCATTAATATTGGATAAGAAATAAAATAAGTAGATAATAGGTGATTATCAAGTTTGTTCACCACAGACCTAGTACATAATCCAAATACAGTTCTTTGTAGATGATAAAATCTTTCAGATGTATTATATTGGCTGTATCAAGTCCAGTAACATTGAAAGAAATTCATAACCACTCAGAAGTCTTTGGCCTAACTATTCTAAGTGGATGAACAGACTATATGGAATGTGACTTGCAATCAATAAGATAACCAGGGGAGGGGAACCTGTGGCCTTCTAGGTCCTTGAGTGTGGCCCTTTTCCTGAATACAAACTGCAAAGAATAAATCCCTTTAATAAAAGGATTTGTTCTGTAAAACTTGGACTCAGTCAAAAGGCCATACCCAAGGACCTAGAAGGCCATATGTTGCCTTGAGACCACAGGTTCCTAACCCTGAATTTATGTAACTCGAGTTTTATGGACGTACTACATGTATATCTTAAATAGATACTGCAAACAAGCAATGGGTTGAGTTTACAATTAAATAAGAGGAATCAGAGTGGACTAGATTGCTTGTAGAAAATAGAAGAGCTTATTTAATGATCCCAATATTTTAGTGTTATTTTATCCTTAAAATTGATTGGACATTGCATTCGACAGCCTTTGTGTTATACTGGTAATGCCAAGAGAAAGTGAGGAAGGCCCCAGAATGTGTTTTGGACCTATCCTGGCCAACTTATGGGCAAATATGGAGGAATCCCATAGAAAGGGAAGAAATGGATGGTGTGTGATTTAAATTGTTGATGGAAACATCTACATTGATGATATCACAAATTCATTTTTATTTAAATATTTCTTTAAACAAAATCAACACAGAATTGAAAGAAAATTATGGTTTGGGAAATGTGCTATTAAATATTTTTGAGAAAAAATGTGACATCTAAAATAAATAGCAGGAGTTCCATGTTGATGTGTAATTTTATTCTTAGAGATTCCATTTGTGGTCCTATGAATTTTATTATGTACAGTAAAATACATTATTTTTTTAAGCGGTCCATGGACTCCCACAGACTGCCAAAGGGATATATAACACATACAAATTTGAGAACACCCATTCTGGGTTAGTTGTTAGTTTTACAAAGTAGTTTTCTGTGCTCATGTCCATAAGACCCTCCCCACGACCCCTCAAAGCAGAATAGAGTGAGGACCCATCATTGTCTCTCATTGCTTGATATTTTACTGTACTGTGATTCACTGCCGCTTTTTTATATTATATATTTTCCTTCTTGTTCAACAGTATATGATATGATCAAAACTAGAATATTGCATAATGCTTCTAAAATTGTCAACTCAGTATTGTGTTATGCCTAAACTGGTTCATTAATTTGACTCTGTCAAGAAAAGAAATGCAACCAAAACCTCTGAATCTGTGTGCATTGAAATGACTCAGATATGGTGTAAGAAAGTTACTGGCATTAATCATTTTTATAAATATGGTGCTCAAAAAGCTTTCTCTATCATCATTTTTGGGAATAACACATCATGTTTGACACATTGATTTTTGTCCTTCATGCTGAGTTACATTATGTCTTCAGGGTTATCGGCATGAGGGAAAAAAAGAATGCCTTATAGAGATACATGAATAGTTTCATATATCACTTTTCAACCCGTGACTCAGCATGAACATTAAATGAGTACAATTACTGACTGGCAAATGTCATTCACTCATTTTCCAGCACCATTTTGATCAGTCAAAGCAGATTATTATCCTCATAGAATGTAATGCATGGAAAGGGAGCACTATTTGCTCACAATGGAAGATATTTAAGATTTTCAGAAAGATTTGGTCTCTGTTATACATAAATGATAAAATGTATTCAGATTTTCTGTTTTCAGTTCTAACTTTGTTGCTAAATGAGTGACCTTGGGCAACTCATAACCTTCCAGCCTCAATATTCTTATTCATAAAAGGAAGAGATTGGAATTCCAGGGCTAATATTCTATGTGCTTTTGAACCCATTTCTCCCAAAGATAGAAGCCAACTGTAAGATATGACTTATCAAAATTATTTCCCATTTTAAGTAATTATATTATTAAATGATAATGTAGTTTATTTTATATTCTAAAATTTGCTATAACAGAGAATAGATATCATGAGAACACATTATAGGCTAGAGAACATATAACAATTCTCAGCTCTGCTGTGAGATTTTGTGCTTCACAATTCCTTTAAAGTATGAGAAAATTTCATTTTTGAAGTGTCAAGTTCCATTCTTCTTCTTATATTAGCAGAAGTCGAAGGTAAAGAAACTATTATATATGTCTTTCCCTCTAGATATTTCGGTATGTATCATATATATGGTTCTGTTCCTCTGCCCAAATGTCATCACTGTTGCATTGAGGCATACTAGATTTCACAGTCAATATAGCATATAGATTCTCTTTTCTTCTCTTTGGACTATGGTTCCAGCTAAGTAGAAAGAATGACAGTGTTAATTATAGAACCCATAATCTGACATGAATTTTAACTCTATACAATCTGTATTACAAAGCTGCAACTTCTTTCTCATTCTCTATGTTTGGCAGATCATTTCATTTCCTGTTTTAGAGTATCATATAATCTTGTTCAGCTGTTCTTGTCTTCTCATCAAAATTTCTTTTCATGTCTTCTCTCTTTCTCTCCTCCCTCCTTAAAGAAAAAAAGGCATCTGCATTTATTGCTATGTATATTAATCCATGGCCTTGATATAACTGCCTGTTTCCTCCATGACTGCTCCAAGAACTGAACTTTAGAGTTGAAAGGGGTCTTAGTAATCTTTGAGTCCATCCCACACTTGAAGACAATACCTAACATAATATTCCTGAAAAGAGTTCATCCTTACTCCACTTGAAAACCTTCAATGAAGAAGAGGTTCTTATTAACTCACAAGACAACCCAACCCTTGGGACTGCAGCTTTCTGTCACCTGAAAATTATATGCAATGCACTGATTTGAACAAGGTGGTGATAAAAATGTTAAAGAGTGCATAACTAGCTCAGATCCTTACTAATCTTCTCTAGAGACCTTCTTCTAATCAGACGTGGAACTAGTTACTATACTTTGGGTCTTGCCATTCAACCAGTTCTGCACCCACCTAGACATAAATAGCTTATATTTTGTGACCTTATCCATATATATGCATAATATGAAAAATTGTCAAAAATGTTCCTAAAATCTGAGTAAATTTAGTTTACTATAGTTACTATAATGAACTATGTTTATAACATTCCCTGGTTCTACTAGACTAGTAACTGGTTATAGAATCATAGAATTTAAAAACTGGAAGGTACGTTGGCAGTCAGCTAGTGTAACATATACTTAAAAGGAAGACTGATTTAACATCTGACAACTTTGACACCCAGCCTCTGAAAACTCTCAGTCACATGGGGATGCCACTATATCTTTCTCCCAATGATTCTAGTTCTTCCCTATGGAACCAAACAGAATAAATCTAATACCATTTTTATTTTACAGCTCTGAAGATGTTTTATAATTCTACTCTCCACATGTGCCACCAAAGTCTTCTCTAATTCATTTTAAACAATGCCATTTCCTTCTATTTATCTTTTTATTACATGGACTCAGGATATTTCACTGGTTGCTTTCCTTTTGAAACCCACTATTATATTAATGCCAATCCTGAAATATAGTGTTCAGAAGTAGACACAATATTCCAATAGGTGGACTGATCAGGGCGGAGTACAGAGCAAACATTACCTTCTTACCAAATAATGAGTTTGGAGTCCATTAAATCCATCACATCTTATCCACACACACTAAAACCTAACCATGTTGCCCATATATTGAACTTGTGAAGCTCCTGTTTTTGAAAACAATTATGATAATTTATATTTATTTCCATGAAAATTTATTTTATTAGAATCATTTCACTGTAGTTCTTGTCCCCTCAAAATTTATTTTGGAAGCTGTCATCTATAATGTGTCTTCTTTAAAACTGATGCGTTCATCCAGAGTCAGAATTTTAGAGTTGCCAAATTTCCCAATAACTTTTAAGCACAACACATAGTAAAAACAATCCTCATTATAGCATAGCTACAAAATTGGCATGTACCTTGTGCATCCCCCTAGGATGGAGACTACAAGAACAGTCAAGCTAGGGAATTCCCAATTTGCATACCTCTGATTGTTAGGAGTTTTTCCTGACATCATACCAAAATTTGTCTCTTTGTAATCTCTTCTATTAAGTCACAACCTGATTGTTTTTCTTTGTTTGTCTACACATCTATTTAAAATTACTTTTGAAGATTCCCTTATTTTTCTTTTCATGGTGAGAGGTAGGATTTAAATATCTATCTCATTATCCAGTCTTTCCTTTTTTTTGTACTCAACCACAAATCTCCACACAAATTTATATAATTTTAATATGTTAAATAACATGAAAACATAGAGAAATCCCTGTGACACTTCACCAGAGATTTTCTGCCCAGGTGACACTTATCAATTACTGACATATTCTCTTCATCCCCAGAAGCCTTTGTAAATGGCAGGAGGTGACAATATTACTTTGGTGTGGATGTCAGTGTTCCTTCTGAGTGAGTATGAATGCTTAAAACAGAAAAGGAATGTGGAAAGACATGTGGTAGGGTGGAAGGGAGAGCCAAAAAAAGATGGAAGAGAAAGGTAAAAATGGGAAAGGATTTAAGAAGTTCTCAAGAGCTGCAACTCCTGATTTCCATTACCAGCAGCTCTCTTCTTGATATTGAAAGTGTTAGCCTCTAGGATATTGAACCAGTACTTTCAGATTTTGAGGAGCCTCTGACTTTTGAAGTTTTAAGCTGAATCATTTTTTTGTGCCAGAAAGAAATGACTACAGCCTTTTCTCCCCCATTTTCTCTCAGCCATAGTTGGATCCTGATCATTTCTTTGCATTGGCAGGATTTCAGTGCATGTGAAAAAATTCTGTCCTGTATGCTGGACAAATTGCTTATACCCTTTTGTACCCCTTTCTAAGCTATTGATGCTGGCTGTGGTAGCCAAGAGTTGAGTAAAGAGACACCAAATCTGCCAGAATCCTTTGTTGTTACAAAGAAAAACAGGTACAAAGAGTGAATCAACCTCAGTAGATAGCACAGTCCTGATCTCACTAAAGTGAAAATTACCCAGTCTTTAATCTGACAAGCTGAGGATGGGGACATAATCAAGGCAATTACTTCTCTACATGCTGGCTTCTTTCCCAAGTTTTTCTCTCCCTTCATGATCTCTCTGAAGAGTATCTGGAATGATGTGTCTTCTCTCAAATGATGCAGCTAGAGAACTAAGACCTCTCCTTTCTCAATTTCTTCCCAACTCCATCCTTCATGCAGACATAGAGCATTGAATAACCAATCTGAACTCAAAAGGTCAGTTTTGCATCAGTGCACTTGGGTCCTTGATTACACTTTGAACAAATGGAAAACTATTACAAAATAAGGTTACTTGTACTGTCAATCACAGTCAGTCTTTTCTATTGTTTTCTTAAACTGTTTGGGGAATAGTACTTGGTGAAAAAAATATGTAAGAGTGTTGAGATTTTGTTTAAAAAATGCTTAATAGAAATAAATGGGTACCGCATTTGGGACTGTAGAAAAGACCCTCTCATAAAACTTTCCTTCAGACACTTTCAAAGTTTCCAAAAATCACATCACTGTCCTGGGTAAGGTTCTAGGTAGGAGGCACTGGTGTTTTGTCCTACTCCCTTTGTAGTCTTCTTCATTACTCCTCCACTTGCTAGATTGTATGTCTCTGGCAACTCTCTCTCTCTCTCTAGCAGATGTTGGTAATTCTGTCAATGATTCTTTCTTTTGTCCTTTACCGCTCTTAGGCATCCTACTACCCAGTTATGCTTAGTTGTTCCCCTTGAAATGTATTTCACTCTTTCTCAGGGTGAAAGGGAACAATTTTCCGAGATCATTTTGTACAGCTTAAAAACACAACCTTTACATTTCATCCTTCTTATGTACACCATGCCTACCACTTAAATCTCACTTAGGCATGTTATATGTATTAAGAACTCCTTGTACCCCATAATGCTTCTATATTTCAATTCCATTTTTAATATATTATTAGCTACTGCTACCTGACTCTCCTCTACCATCAAATCTGTGAGTATTCTGCTCATGTCAGTATCTTGTGATTGTGAATATAAAAAAGTGATTTTAGAAAATTTTTGTTTCCTTCCCAATTTGTTTTAATAGTTCACCTTTCCCTACAGCATCCTAGTTTGGCTATTCTAATGAGATACAGGTAATTCTCAAAAGTTGAATGTACATTATTTTTTCTCATTTATGCCCATCATGCCATGTCTTTCTTTTGCTGATTCTTAGCAAGTGAAATAGAACAGAAATAAAGCATACACCTTGAAATCAGCTCAATCACATATGTATGGAAACTTTAAACAGAACATAAGGGACCTCTCTTTGTCTTCACCTTCTCCTCCATGAGAAATTTTCCAAAGATCATTTGTGTTTAAAAATGTTTCTCATTCTGAACTTTCATTCCATCACCTGTCAGGAGGTGAATAGCATGTTTCAACATCATTCCTTATATGTATGTTCTCAACAGTTTTGATGGCAAATAAGAAGTTTGGTTAGGAAGGGATTTTTTAAAGGAAAATTGAACTGAGATTTGAATTCATATTATTGGGGACCTGTATTGCTTGCCAGCATACTAACCTTTGTACCTCAGCATCTCCTCTATGCAACTTACTACCTTTAGAATCTGCAGATTGGTTCATGTAGTAAGATGAAAGCAAGGCAACTAGAGATGTGAATGTAGCAACTTTCCTACACTTTCTTCCACCAAGAATTCTTCTCTCTATGCCTGGTTGTTATGGGAATGGGAATTTAAGATCTTCTCTGGCCCTTTGATAGGCTTAAGTGACTGAGAACCGTCCTTGATTTGAAAATATACTCTGCCTCTTAATAGGCTGAATGCGGTCACATGGAGCCTGTGGTGGGAGGCTTAGTTTTCAGGAATGTCCACACCTTGGTGGTGTGTGATTGGGCAGTGGGTCAATAAGGCTGTGACATTCTATGAGCCAGGATAAGACTACATATACCCTGATGTGAGATTTTGTTTGGGGGCTGACTTTGAGAAGTATTGTGTGATTTGACCAGATGAGACTCTGGGTAGCCATCGAGCCCCCCCAGCTTTGAAAACTGAGATGTTGGTGCTTGCCTCTTAGGTAACTGACTAGGTATGGATGTAATGGTCAAGACATTTGGAAGCCTATCTGCTGAACTGTTTCTCTGTGTGTTTGTAACTTCTGCTTGTAACTTGTTTGTATTCTCTGAAGTTCAGGGTGCCGACCTTTTCCCCCTGAATTAAGTAAATTACATATGTTTGATTAAAGTAAGATTATTAACCCATTTTGAGTTGCTTTCCTTTAGAAAAGAAGATCTAAACAAGTCATTCCCCAATTGATAAATTGTCAAAGGATATAAACAGGCAGGTTTCAGAGTAAGACATTAAAGATATCTATAAGCATATGAAAAATTGCTCTAAATCACTATTGCTTAGAGGAATGCAAATCAAAACAATTCTGAGGTACCACATCATTTTATTAAGTATCTTAGCAAATGTGTTTCTTTTAGTAAGAAGTTAGTTTGGATCCAAAAAATAGAATGTATAGAATTCTGTCACAAGTTTTCTTTATTTCCTGGTTCAGGACATGGGCTAGAAAAGATAAACCTGAGTACAATCTTAATTTATTTTTCCCTATTTACAAATTAATTCTTTATTTTTTTATCATATTGACTAAGGGTCTATACATTTTATTTTTTTTTCATAAAACCAGCTCTTAGTTTTATTTATTAAATCAATAGTTTTCTTTATTTCAATTTTATTAATCTCTCCTTTGGTTTTATTATTTCTAAATTAGTATTTAATTGGGGATTTTCAATTGGTTCTTTTCCTAGCTTTTTCAGTTTCATGCCGAATTTGTTGACCTCCATTTTCTCTATTTTATTCATGTATGAATTCAGGGATATAAAACTTTCCCTAAGAACTGCTTTTGCTGTATCCCACAAGTTTTGGTATGTTGTCTGATTATTGTCATTCTCTTGAATGAAGTTACTTACTGTTTGTATAATTTCTTGTTTGACCCATTCATTCTTTAGGATTAAATTACTTATTTCCAATTAGTTTTTAGTCTATCTTTCCATTCATTTCATATAATTTTTATTGCATCATGATCTGAGAAGGATGCATTTAATCTTTCTGCCTTTCTGCACTGAATTGTGAGGTTTTTATGCCTTAGTACATGGTTAATTTTTGTGAATGTGTCATGTACCATTGACAAGAAGGTATATTCCTTTTTATCCCCATTCAATTTTTCTCCACAGATCTATCATATCTACCCTCTCTAAAATTCTATTTGCCTCCTTAACTTCTTTCTTGTTTATTTTGAGGTTAGTTTTATCAAGTTCAGAAAGGGGGAGATTGAGGTCCCCCACTAGTATAGTTTTACTATCTATTTCTTTCTTTAATTCCCTTAATTTCTCCTCTAGGAATCTGGATGCCCTACCTTTTGGTGCATATATATTAAGTAATGAAAGTGCTTCATTCTTGATGGTACCTTTTAGCAGGATATAGTTTCCTTCCTTATCTCTTTTAATTAGATCTATTTTTGCTTTTGCTTGGTCTGAGATAAGGATTGTTACCTCTCCTTTTTTTTCTTACTTTAGCTGAGGCATGATATATTTTACTCCAGCCTTTTACTTTAACCCTGTGTATATTCCCCTTTTTCAAATGTGTTTCTTGTAAACAGCATATTGTAGGATTATGGTTTTTAATCCATTCTGCTATCCACCTCTGTTTTATGGGAGAGTTCATCCCATTCACATTCACATTCACATTACTATCTGCATCTTTCCCTCGATCCTATTCCTTCCCCTTAAGAGTTTTCCTTTTGACCACTGCATCCCTCAGTATTCCCTCCCTATGCACTTCTCTCCTTTTACCTACCCTTCCCCCTTATTACTATTTTCCTCCCTTCTAATCACCCCTCCCTTTCCCCCTTACCTCTCCTATTGCCTGAAGGTCACAATACATTTTTGTACTTAACAGAGTATGTTATTCCCTGCTTGAACCCAAACCAATGCGAGTAAATATCATACAGTGCTCCTCTCCCTCTACTGTAATGAGTTTTTTGTCTTTTCACATTAGAATCTTAAACTTAACTGATTAAGTTGATCCCTCCTTGAACCAGAGTCAATGAGAATAAAGTTCATATGACATTCATCTCCCTCCTTTTTTTCCCTCTATTATAGTATGTTGTTATGCCTCTTTGTGTGGCATAATTTACCCTTTTCTGCCTCCTCCTTTTCATAAGGGTTTTTTAAAAATCAGATTAGTTCATTTATACCCACACTATCTATGTATATCACTTTTAAATTTCATGATAATAATATATATCTCAGTATTGACAGGTATCAGCTTCCCATATAGGAATGTAAACAGTTTGCACTTGATGAAGCACAAATTATGTGCCTCTGTGTGTCTGTGTTTGTATGTGTGTTTTCCTTGTTTACTTTTTTATGGCTCTCTAGAGTCTTGTATTTGGAGATCAAATTTTCCATTGAACTCTGGCTTTTTCATCAGGAAAGTTTAGAAGTCCCTTATATTGACTATCTCCTTGCCTGAAAGATTATGCTCAGTTTTGCTGGGTAGTTTATTCTTGGTTGCAGTCCAAGATCTTTTGTCTTACAAAATATCAAAGTCCAATTCCTCTGATCTTTTAATGCAGAAGCTGCTAAGTCCTGTGTAATTCTGACTGTGCTTCAATGATATTTGGATTGTTTCTTTTTTTTCCTTTTTTAAAAATGAATTTGTTTGTTTCCTTTTAGTTTACAGGATTTAATTCCACAATTCCTTGAGTTTCATATTTTGTCCCCCTTCCTCCCCTCCCCAACATGGTGGCATATAGTCAAGTATAGGATCTGTAAATACTTTCACATTATACATTAATCAGGTTATAAAGACAGATTGTATCAGCTGAAATTAAAAATGGTAAAGAGGACATCAAATAAGAGAAGGAAAAAGATCAGGTATTTTGCTTCAACCTGGATATAAATTCAGTTCTTTTTAGCTCTTTCTCTGGATGCCCATATTTCTCTCCATCATGAGTCTTTTGGGATTGACTTATATCACTGCATTGCTGAGAGGAGTCCAGTCTATCAAAGTTGGTCATCACAAATACGCTGTGTCTGTAATTGTGTACAAATTTCTCCTGATTCTACTCTTTAACTCAGCATCAGTTCTTTTAAGCCTCTCCAGGTAAATATGAAGACCATCTGCTCCTCATTTCTTATAGCACAATAGTATTCCATAACATGCATATACCACAACTTGTTCAGCCATTCCCCAATCGATGGGCACCCCCTTAATTTCCAATTCTTTGCCACCACAAAAAAAGAGCTGCTATAAACATTTTTGTACATATGGGTCTTTGTCCCACTTCTAAGATCTCTTTGGGATATAACCCTAGGAGTGGTATTGCTGGATCAAAGGGTATGAAAGTATTTATAGTCCTTTGGGCATAATTCCAGATTGCTCTCCAGAAAGGCTGGATCAGTTCACAACTCCACCAGCCATGCATTGGTGTTCCAATTTTCCCACATCCTCCCTAGCATTTATCATTTCCCTGTTTTGTCATCTTAGCCGATCTGACAGGTGAGATGTGGTACCTCAGACTTGATTTGATTTGCATTTCTCTAATCAATAGTGAATTGGAGCATTTTTTCATATGCTTATAGATATCTTTAATTTCTTTCTCTGAAAACTTCCTGTTCATATCCTTTGACCATTTATCAGTTGGGGAATGACGTGTATTCTTATAAATTTGACTCAATTCTCTGTATATTTTAGAAAGGAGTCTTTTGTCAGAGACATAGGTTGCAAAGATTCTTTCCCAATTTCCCACCTCCCTCTTAATCTTGGTTACATTGGCTCTGTTTGTACAGAAGCTTTTCAATTTCATGTAGTCAAAATTACCCATTTTACATTTTATAATGTTCTCTAATTCTTGTTTAGTCATAAAGTCTTTTTCACTTGTAACAGTACTGGAATTTAAAGATTCCCCTGTACTGGCTTGGTTTTTGGCTTGATTGTGTTTAAACCCAGAGCTTGTGAATCCTACTTGTGGGATGGACGTGTTGATGTGAAAAGAGAGGGCTGAAGTGGGAGGAGCTGGTGATGTAAATTTAGAGAGACACAAGAAAAAGGAGAGGCAGAAGAACTTTTGGAAGCAGCATCTTGGAGGCAGAGAGAGACTGAGCGAATTGCTGAGGGCTACTTTGAATTGCCTAGGACTTTTGAGAGGTGCCACCCAGAGCTGCAAAGTCTGAGGAGACATGGCTGTTATGCTGTACCTTTGTCTGTTTGGATGTTGTTTTGCCAGATTAGTCCACTGGCGAAAGACAGTCCTGTTGTTGCAGAGGTGTTGGAACCTTGCTGTTGGTTCAGAAGCCCTGAAGATATATTTTCTTGCTGTATGCTTACAGAAATCCTAGAAGAGGGTTTTGCTAATGTTTTGAGGGGTCCTAAGACTATTCTGCAGACAGAGAATGAATTATTGAAGACACTGGCAATGTATCTTTTGGCTTTGCTAAGCTTTGCCTTGCTGGGAACAAAGATTGCTGAGAACTTGCCTCCTGTCAATATGAAGAAAAGACATCCATTTGGGAATTAAATGCTGTGCTTAAGCTTGTTGTAACTCTGGGGTAGATTAAATTGTGATCCAAGGGTGGGGAACTTTTGACCTTTTTGTCCTCTGTGATTGAACAAATGAATGTATTTTACTTATGATTAGAAAGTAATCCCCATTTGAGAACAGGGGCTTTGTGATGGACTAAATGAATATATAGCCTAGGGGTGGAATAGTATTTAGGAGAGGGACTTTGTGATTGATTAAATGAATGTAATGTCCAGGGGTGGGGCAGTAATTGATTAAAACACACTTGGTAAATGCTGTATTTTGAATTATGCTATATTTTGATTCTGTCTGTTCTTAATTTGTCACTGAATAAAATGGAGAGCACCTATTCTTGTATTTTGAACTGAGGGAAGTTGCCTTTGCTTGACATTCAACCTCTCCACAAGTCTGATAGGTAAACTATTCCTTGTTTTAGGAGACTGCTTATAGTATCAACCTTCATACCTAGATCATGCACCCATTTAGACTTGATTTTGGTATATGGTGTTAGATAATGGTCTATGCCAAGTTTCTGCCATATTATATTCCAGTTTTCCCAGGAGTTTTTGTCAAATATTGAGTTCTTATCCCAAAAACCAGGTTCTGGTGATTTATTAAACAATACATTACGATAGTCGTTGACTTCTGAATCTCATGTGCCTAATCAATTCCATTGATCCACTCCTCTATTCCTCAGCCAGTACCAAGTAATTTTGATGACTGTTGTATTATAATACAGATTGAAATCTGGTATAGTTAATCCACCTTCCCCAGAATTTCTTTTCATTAATTCCCTTGATATTCTGGACTGTTTATTCTTCCAAATGAATTTTGTTACTATTTTTTCTAGCTCTTATAGAGAGTAGCTTTATGGTAAATTAATTGGTATGGCACTAAATATATAATTTAATTTAGGTAAAATTGTCATTTTTATTATTTTGGCTCGACTCAGCGATGAGCAATTGATATTTTTCCAATTAGTTAGATCTGACTTAATTTGTGTGAAAAGTGTTTTGTAGTTGAGGTAATATAGGTCCTGGGTTTCTTTTGGCAGGTAGATTCCCAAATATTTTATAATGTCTACAGTAACTTTAAATGGGATTTCTCTTTCTATCTCTTGCTCTTGAGTTTCATTGGAAATATAGAGGAATGCCGAGGATTTATGTGGTTATATTTTATATCCTGCAACTTTGCCAAATTTATTTATTGTCTCAAGTAGTTTTTTACTTGATTCTCTAGGATTCTCTAAGTATATCATGATATCATCTGCAAAGAGTGATAGCTTGGTCTTTTCTTTGCCTAATTTGATTACTTTGATTTCTTTTTGTTTTCTAATTGCTACTCCTAACATATCTAGTACCAGATTGAATAAGAGGGGAGATAGTGGACACTCTTGTTTCACCCCTGATCTTATGGGAAATGCTTCTAGCTTCTCCCCATTGCATATAATACTTGCTGATGGCTTTAAATAGATGCTACCTATTATTTTAAGGAAGGCTCCATTTATTCCTATACTTTCTAATGTTTTTAATACGAGTGGATGTTGTATTTTTTCAAAAGCCTTTTCTGCATCTATTGAGATGATCATGTGGTTTTTGTTAGTTTTATTTTTGATATAATCAATTATACTGATGGTTTTCCTAACATTAAACCATCATTGCATTCCTGGAATAAATCCTACCCGATCAAAGTGTCTTATTCTTGAGATAAGTTCCTGTAGTCTTTTTGCTATTATTTTATTTAGAATTTTTGCATCTATATTCATGAGGGAGATTGGTCTATAATTTTCTTTCTCTGTTTTATCTTTTCCTGATTTAGATATCAGTACCATATTTTTGTCATAAACAGAATTTGGTAGGACTCCTTCTTCACTAATTTTCCAAATAGTTTGTAGAGTATTGCAATCAATTGTTCTTTAAATGTTTGAGAGAATTCACTAGTGAATCCATCTGGCCCTGGAGATTTTTTCCTAGGGAGCTGACTGATGGCTTGTTCTATTTCTTTTTCTGAGATGGGGTTATTTAAGTAATTTATTTTCTGTTCTGTTAACCTGGGCAACTTGTATGTTTATAAATATTCATCCATTTTGCTAATATTGTCAAATTTATGTGCATACAATTGGGAAAAATAATTCCTAATTATTGTTTTGATTTCCTCTTCATTGGAGGTAGTTTCACCCTTTTCATTTTTGATACTCCTAATTTGGTTTTCTTCTTTCTTTTTTTATCTTATTGACTAAGGGTCTATCAATTTTGTTGTTTTTCCCACAAAACCAGCTCTTGGTTTTATTTATTAATTAAATAGTTTTCTTAATTTCAATTTTATTAATCTCTCCTTTGGTTTTCAATATTTGTAAATTAGTATTTAATTGGGAGTTTTGAATTTGTTCTTTTTCTAGGTTTTTCAATTGCATACCCAATTTGCTGAGCTCCCTTTTCTCTAATTTATTCATGAATGCACTCAGAGATATTTAACTTCTTCTAAGAACTGCCTTTAATATATCCCACAAATTTTGGTATGTTGTCTCATTATTATCATTCTCTTGAATGAAATTACTAATTGTTTCTATGATTTCTTGTTTGACCCACTCATTCTTTAGGATTAAATTGTTTAATTTCCAATTAGTTTTAGTCTGTCTTTCCCTGGCCCTTTATTGCATATAATTTTTATTGCATCATGATCTGAGAAGGATGCATTTAATATTTCTGCTTTACTGCATAGAATTGTGAGGCTTTTATGCCCTAGAACATAATCAATCTTTGAGTATGTGCCATGAACCGCTGAGAAGAAAGTATATTCCTTTTTATCCCCATTCATTTTTCTCCAGAGATCTATCATAGTTATCCTATCTAAAATCCTCTTCGCCTCCTTAACTTCTTTCTTGTTCTTTTTGAGGTCGGATTTATCAAGTTCAGACAGGGGGAGATTAAGGTCTCCCACTAGTATAGTTTTGCTATCTATTTCTTCCTTTAATCCCTTTACCTTCTCCTCTAGGAATTTGGATGCTACACCACTTGGTGCATATATGTTAAGTAATGATATTTCTTCATTCTCGATGGTGCCTTTTAACAAGATATAGTTTCCTTTCTTATCTCTTTTAATTAGATCAATTTTTGCTTTTGTTTATCTGAGATAAGGATTGCTACCTCTGCTTTTTTTTTTTTACTTTATCTGAGGGATGATATATTTTACTCCAGCCTTTTACCTTTACCCTGTGTGTATCCCTCTGTTTCAGATGTGTTTCTTGTAAACAGCCTATTGTAGGATTATGATTTTTAATCCATTCTGATATCAGTCTCCTTTTTATGGGAGAGTTCATTCCATTCACATTTACATTTATGATTGTTATCTGTTTCTTTCCCTCCATCCTATTTCCACCCCTGTTAATGTTCATATTCCCCCCCTTCTCCCTTCCCCTGTTTAATAGTTTTTCTTTTGACCACCACCCCCCTCAGTATTTCCTTATCAGCCCCCCTCTCTTTTCCTCCCCTTTCCCCTTACTTCTTCCCTGCCTACTAACCAACCCCCCACTTTCATAGCACTTTCCCCCTTCTACTACCTGTAGGATATTTTTATACTTTATGAAGAATGCTATTTCTTCTTCACGCCAAGAGTGACAAGAACAAATCTCATGTGAAGCTCCTCTCCTCCCCTCTTTCCCTCAAAAATGATACTTTTTATGTTCCTTCTCCATAGAATCCCATGCTTAACTGGTTGTTATTCCTTTCTTGTACCAGAACCAATGAAGGAAAAGCTCATATAATTCCCATCTCCCTCCCTTCTTTTCCTCTTCTACACAGTTTTTATGCCTCTATGTGTGGCATAATTTACTCTTTTCCACTTCATTCATTCCCTTTTTTCCATTGCAGTCCCTTTGTAGCCCTTAATAAGATTTTTTTAAATCGTCATTTTGTGTATTTTATACTCATACCCTCTACTTGTCTATAACCAGTTTGCTCTTATCAAAAAGCAGGGTGTGTGTGTGTGTTTTCCTTGTGTACCTTTCTAAGTCACTGTTGCATCTTGTAATTGGAGGTTTTATTTTCCATTGAGTTCTGGCTTTTTTATCAAGAAGGTCTGGAACTCTGTTATATCATTGAATGACCATCTCTTTGCCTGGAAGAATATGCTCAGTCTTGCTGTGTATGTGATCCTTGGTTGTAACCCAAGCTCTTTTGCCTTCCAGAAAATTGTATTCCACTGCCTCTGATCTTTCAGTGTAGAGGCTGCCAAATCCTGTGCGATCCTCACTGTGGACGCTCAGTATTTGAATTGTTTCTTTCTGACCTCTTGAAATATTTTCTCTTTTATCTGGTAGTTCTGGAGTTTGGCCACAACATTTCGAGGACTTTTCAGTTTGGGATCTCTTTCAGCAGGTATCCGGTGGATTCTCTCGATTTTTATTTTACCCTCAGATTCTAGTATCTCAGGGCAGTTTTCCTTAATGAGCTCTTGGAGAATGTTGTCCAGGCTCATTTTTTCATCATGATTTTCTGGTAGGCCTATGATTCTCAGAGTGTCTCTCCTGGATCTGTTTTCCAGGTCAGTTATTTTTTTTTTTGAGGTATTTTACCTTTTTTTCAATTTTTTCATTCTTGTTGTTTTGTTTGACTAATTCTTGGTTCCTCATAGAGTTATGTTTTTCAATTTGATTGATTCTAGTTTTTAGAAAATTATTTTCCTTGGTTAATTTTTGGAGTTCTTTTTCCATATCATACACTTTTCTTTTTAGAGAGGTGTTTTCTTCATTATTATTTTTTTCTAATTCTGCTATTTTGGTTTTGATAGAATTATTCATTTTGTCTTCTATCTCTCTCATTTTGTTTTCAAAGTTCCTTTTGTTCTCATTTAGGAGAGCCTTCTGTGCTTGGGACCCATTCCCTGTTGATGTTTCAGCTGTGGGTGTGGAGTCCACATTGTCTCCCTCTGAGTTTGGTTCCTCCCTCTGAGGATAGTAGGACTCCAGAGTCTTTGTCTTTGTAGTCTGCTTTCTACACATTTTGAGTCAGGGCCCTAGCCATGCCCTTCCTCTAGGGATCCCAAGCCTTTACTTTAGAGGGTTTTCCCCTGGGGCAAGAGTTACTATGTTTTCAGGGTCAGAGGGGGAGTTTGGAGAAGGTGAGGTGCACTCTCTCATCCTGGTCTTTGGAGGTCCTGATAGGGGCTTTAAAAAAAAAATTTCTGGGGTATGTAGTGGTAGCCCCAGGATTATTTGCTGTCCAGGACAGGGGCCCCTGTATTTGGTTCTTACCTTGCTATTTTCAGTCCTATTCCTTTGGTGATAGGCCTGGTAGTGGCCCTTGTGGTTGATGGGATGACTTGCCCTCCAAGTTGATGAGGCCCCTTCCGGGCTTGCCTCTGCTGGGTGCACCTTCCAGATTTTTTTCTTTCTAATTGCTTGCAGTATTTTCTCCTTGATCTTATAATTCTGGAATTTGGCTACTGTATTTGTAGGATTTTTAAATTTGGGATCTCAGGAATAGTCTGGTTAATTCTTTCGATAACTATTTTCCTCTGATTCTAGGACCTCAGGGTCAGTTTTCTTTGACTGTATCTTAGAGGATGTTGTCTAGCCTGTTTTTTTTTTTCATCATGGCTTTCTGGTAGACCAGTAATTTTTAGGTTACCTCTCCTGGATCTGTTCTCCAGGTCAGTTGTTTTTCCAAAGAGGTATTTTACACTTTCTTCTAACTTTTCAATCTTTATGTTTTGTTTGACTGATTTTTGATTTGTCACAAAGTCATTAGCTTCAATTTGATTGATTCTAATTTTTAGTGAATTACTTTCCTCAGTTATTTTTTGAAACTCCTTTTTTTTTCAGGAGGTGTTTTATCCAGTTAGATTTTGAACCTCCTAACCCAGTTCACAAATTTTACTTTCTAAGGATTTGTTTTCTTCTGTGAGATTTTTTTTTTAATTTGGTCAATTTATCTTTCATTTCTCTAATTTGCTTTTACAATCTTTCTTGAGCTCCTCCAAGAATGCTTTTTGGGCTTAACACCACATCATATTTCCTTCTGTGGTGTCCTCTGAATTTGGTTGTTCTTGCTCACTATAATAGGATTTGATCATTCTTGCTTTTGATTTCTCAGCTTTCTTGCTCATTATGATTTCCTAATACCAGGCTTTTAGAATGGATTTCTGCTTCTGCGTTATAGAGGGCTCTGACTCAATCTTCTCAGGCTGGGAGCTAAGGGTCTGGTTACCCTTTTCTGCCTCTTCCTTTTCTTTTTCTCCCTTTCCAATCCATTTTTTTTTGCTGTAGCCTCTTGGTGTCTAGACTGAGGCCAAGGCCAGGACTCTCAGTGTTTTCTCTGGGTTACCCTGAGTCTCCCAGGGTAAGGGGAGGGGGAGGGTTGGTCTGGCCATTTCAGGTTTCCTGCTCTGTGCTCCTGAGCTAGAGCTCAGGGAGGCTCAGCAACTGGTGGCCTGCCATGCTGCTGACTGCAGATTTCCTATATTGTGTTAAGGCACAACTGTACTTCTGGTGTTAGTGCTTCCTGGCTTCACTCCCCTGGGATGCAGGATCTCACACTTGTCAGCTGAAGTGGGGCTTTTTGTGATGTCCCACCCTCCATTTCAGGCTCAACACAACTTCAGTCACACCGTTTCTTTAGGGCTCCCAGGACTGCAGCTGCTTCCACTGTTTCAGGATTTTACACTGGGTAGAGCATTAATCTCTGGGTTTTCTGGGTCAGGGAGGGGAATTAGAGCAGCTAAGGTTTACCCCACCCCCTTACAAATTATTTAATGGGTAAAATTATTTTAAAAGATTAGAAATTGCCTTTTGCTGAGGAAAAGTAAAACCTACTCCAGGTTTTTAAGGCAAAGGTTCAAAATTCACATATTTGAAAAGGCAATTTGGAGAATTAGGGTCACTGAATATACATTTGAAAACTTTCAAATGCTTGAGGTTTTAGAGTGCCTAATAAATGTTTGTTTTTCCCCAAATTTTTATGTTTGTCTTTCAAATAACAAGTACTTTAAAAAAATTAATTTGTACCTCACACTACCTTTGCTGTCCATTTAGCCTATGTCAAAACAAATAAAGGAACAAATATAAAACAAATTCTTTGCTACCTATCTGCCTAATCTGACAAAACAAATTCCACCCTCAGACATGAGTGTCAGTCTGCATTTTAAGGACATTACTTTATCACCTCATCATACTATGTGAGTGGTATGGAGATGAAACACCTATATTCTTTTAAACACATGATCTAACATTGCATTGATTAGAGTTCTAAAATTAATTGCTTTTTTCTCTCTACAATATTGTTATCATGGCATAAAACATCTCCCTTTTTCTTGTTACTTTAGTGTGTATCAGATCATAAAAGTCCTATTTTTGCAATTATTATTAGGCTTTTAGGTGGTAGAGTGGATAGAGTATTGAAGTTGAAGTAAGCGTCCTGACCTCTGAATTTAAATCCAGCCTTAAACACTCATTAGCTTGTGATCCTGAGATAGTCATTTGATGTTTGTCTGTTTCAGTTTCATCAACTGTAAATGAGGATAATATAGACTCTACCTCACAGGATTGTTCTGAGGATAAAATGAGATCATAAGAAATTCAACTTTTAAAATACTTAACACTATGACTGGCAAACAGTAAGCACTTAATAAATATGTGTTTCTTCCTTCTCTCCAAGCTCCCTCTGAAATTATCCATTTTGCTCTTTCTTATGGCACAATAATATTCCATTTCATGTACCATATTTATTTAGCCATTCTCTAATAGGAGAACAATATTTTCTTTCCAATTTTTGTCTAGCATGAAAGGGGCTGTTATTGATTTTTTGGTATATATTTGTTTTTCTTTCTCAGATTTCTTTGAGGCAGAGGACTATTAGTAACATAACTTGGTCAAATAGTATGCACATCTTGGTTATTTTCTGGACATAGTTTCAAATTGCCCCCCATAATGACTGGACCAATTCATAGCTCTGCTAACAGTTCTCTAGTGTACCTATTTTTGCACAGTTCCTCCAACATTGGTCATAAATACTTGTTGCATGATATTGGAGCCTGATATCAGTAAAAATAATTTTATTGTAAATAAATAATGTCCAGAAAAGAATTGACGTCAAAGGACAGAAATAGGACTAATGAATGGAATGTGTAGAACTTTTCAAGTACTGCTATGTCTATCATAAATAGGGGGAAACTGAGGCACTGAGAAGTTGGTATTAGATCATGATTGCATAACTAGTAAACATTATAGACCAATTTGAACTCAACAGCCCTATTTGAAGTCTGTCACACATTCACTACCCTATTTTAGTTCTCTGTATGAATAATTACTCATACAAGTAGGTCAGATATCAGTGAAGAAATAAAATTTTATTTATTTTTCCTTTGGAAATAACATATTACCTTGCTGTTTCTTTTTCCCCACTGTGACATTAAGTGTTATAAGAAGAAAATTCAGAAATTTCAGGCAAACATTATTTAAGTTTCCAGAATTAAGAGGTTAAGACTGTCAGGCTATAATTGTTTGCCAAAGAAGGTCTCCTGGAAATAGTGTATCTCTTCTCATGGCTTCTGATGTTGATTGATCCTTTATTTCCCCTGACACAATGGGAAAGGAAGAGTTGACATGGTCCTTGATGCCCATTATCCCTATCAGAATGTCTTTGCCACCTAACATTCAGAGAATATTCACCTAGAAAATTTAATGCATTCTATTTAGGTCCTTTTTTTCACCTATGACTTGTGTTACTATTAAATACTCTTCAATTCTAACATCTTTAGCCCTGTCTTACTGGCTTCTTCTTGAATACCGTTACCTCCCCATTACTCAGCCTCTTCAATTCAGTCTCTCTTCTACATCAATCATACACAGGAGTCATCTTACTTTGCACTGCTCTACTCTCTCTCCAACTCCCCTTCCCAGTCAACTGATTCTGTTTCAGAGTAGAGGCTGTTTACGATTCTAGTCCTTGGGATATTAGAGGGACTTGAGATAAGAAGTAACAAGATAGGTCATCTAATCTACAAAATATAATTATATCAAACAATTGCAAGTCATTTTTAAAAAAGGTTTTTTTGAGACTAATCATTGTTTACTTTCTCTTTGCCAAAGACTATGAGACGTTCAAAGTATATTGAAAACTGGACAATTTGATGTGTTCAGGCTTGAAAAAGACACAAAAAACTTTAATTTGAAATTAAAATTTTGACACTGATTCTTATTCATACCTTCTCCCAGGCATTAAAATCAATGTGGGAATTGAAAGTAGAGTTTATTTTTCTCACTTAAATTTGAGCTGTTTGATTTCACATTCAATGGCAATTTCCCTGATATTTCCCCTGAAGCATGACCTTACAAGAGTGACTTTTTAAATGTCATATTTCTGTACTAATAAGCACATAGCTAGACCACTAATCAAGCAATGGAATGTCACCATTTTTCTCCCCTCTATTAAAAAAAAGATTTAAATGAGTGTTTAATTTGATTAGGCCATTTATTTGAGTTTCTTAATCATTCTTAAGTGTTGCAATAACAATTAAATTTTAAAACTAGTTTAAGTATCTATTATCTAAAGATAGGTGGGAAAAATTTGTTGAAGTAAACAAGATGCCCTTCTCTATCCCAAGTTCCCAGTTTTATTTTGTGAATGAATAAATTATGTGACATTTGAAGATTATTAGAAATATATACTTATAGGTTTTCATTTTCTTAACTACATAATTAGGGACAAATAAGTTGGGACATTGAACAGATCTATAAGGCTTCTTTTGGATTTGTAATTCTACATTTGTATTGTCTCCAGTGTAGAGAAGTATATGGTATATGGTTGTGCCACAGCACATAAAGGAAGAGTTATAAATAGAAAAATCAAGCAAGCATTTTTATTTAGCATCTACTATGTCACAGGAGACAATTTAATAGCTCATTGGATAGAAGAGTGGGTCTAGAGTCAGGAAGGCCTGAGTTCAAATTTGGTCTCATACATTGCCTAGCTGTGTGATCCTGGGGAAATTGTTTAACCTCTGTCTGCCTTAATCCACTGGAGAAAGAAACAGAATATTGCTCCAATATTTTTTCCAAGAAAATCCCATGATTAGTATGGTCTAGGGAGTTATAAAGGGAGAGTCAGACATGACAGAACAGCAACAAGATGGGCCAAGTATTATTGGTGCAAAAGAAATCATCACCTACTTTCAATGAACTTATATTCTATCACACAAAAACATATTTTATAAACTCTTATTCAAGAACATGTAGCTAATTTCCATTACAAATATTTCAATATGGATAAGGATTATTGAAAGTTTAATAAGAAACAGTTGGCAAACTTTAAAAGGAAATTGCCTTCCTTTTCTAAGAATATCAAGCTGATACTTGATTCTATTAAAAAAGTGGATCAAAGAAGAGACACACAAGTGAATCTTTATTTCATACTTTTGCTTCACCAATTGTGATCTCAAGAAAATGAAAAAATGGCAAACTTTAAAAAAATGTAGTAGGGATTAATCCTGTTGTTATCAAGTATTCTAATCTTCATTTCTTTCCTGATTTACAATAGCATGATTCTAATATCTGAAGTTTGGATTTATACAACTTCTGGGAATGTACTTTTCCCAAATACACTACATATTAGATTTCCAAACAAGAGAAAGTCAGTCTTCATTCGTAACATTAAAGTAAATTCAATACCCTTTCAATATTATCATAAAAGCCTCAAACCTTGCTCTTCAGGAAAAATTTGTATTTTTATTTATAAAAATCCATATCTATATTGGGACTCTCTACATAAATTCATGAAGTTCATCACTTTCCAACTGCTTAAATCAATTCTGTCTGGAATTTGCTTGCACAGATGTATGTTATTTTGTATGTGAGTACACCAAGAAAAAGACTCAGAAATGATGTTTCAAGAACAACTTTTCTCAATATAGCAAGAAGATGAATTCAATAGCTTTGGAATATCCTAGATCTATTTGTAAATTTGAAGCAAGAGAAATAATCATTGTCAGCATATCTCCTTTAAAGAATCTGAATATTGTTCAAACCCATTCTAATAAATTAATTTTGTAGCTGAACTGAATTCTGAAAATCTTATTACAAATCAATCACCATGTATGAATTTCTATGTTGTTCTGTCAGTTCTTGTGGATTATTCCAGATTGATCTCGAGATTATTTTCTTGTAGTTTGTTAAGAGACAATATTTCCTAGTGAAGAGAATTGTGTGTTCACATCCCCTTACCCCTTTTATACTTTCTAATTGTGTGACCCTGGGGTAGTCACTTAAGTTCTTTATGCATTAGTAAACTTTCTGGAATTAAATCATAAATGTATTTTTCTGCTGGAAGGAGGTCCTAGACCAAGCAATGAAATTACAGCTATTTGACATAGCAGCATTTAATATCATATAACTACGTATTGATTGCTTGCAACTAATATGCTTAGCATTTCCTGTGAAGCCAAATGTTGCAGTTAGTAAGTAGCCTCTATAAGCCACAATTCATTACATTGGTACTTGATAATACTTTGTCTCTTGGAAGAATAAATTCTTCTACAGTATCAGAGATTCATAGAAATCAAGCTGGAAGAAAATTTAAAACCCATTGAATCCAACCCTCTCATTTTATAGATGAGTAAACTGAGACACAGAAAGGGTAACTAAGGCACATAGCTCATCTGATGTAGGATTTGAACAGAGGTGCTCCAAGTCCAATGTCCTACCTACTACCCTATACGCCTATCAAGTAGATTGACATATTCTTAATCCCAATTAAAAAAAAAACAGAATCATTTAAACAACTATCACTGTTTCTCTGAGCCTGGAGTCATTTGAAAACATCTTACAATTCCAATAGGTTAAGAGAAATGCTAGGAGCTTTGGGGAAGTTATTTTAATTCCTCTTCAGAATATTATCTGATAAGTCTATTCCAGCAGGAGGAATTTATGGCAGCAAATGAGGACTCTATATTGTAGAATCTGTCCTTTGTCAACATAATTTGAATATTAAATTCTAAAGACCCAATTTTTTTTTTTAGCCTAGAGCAGGCCTATAGTCACAGAAGCTTTTTGTTTGTTTATTTTTTTCAAAACCATTTCATTAACTTGACAACTTATTGACCTCTTCTAACATTTATTCTGTTGATGAGATTTGTTAGGCCGTGTCATATATTTTAGATGAAGCATTTCACTAAAGAGATTATTTTCCCAAATCATATGAGGATATTTTTATGCTTATTTTACTGGGCTAGTATAAAATATCTGTATATAATAAAATATTGCCTATATATATAAAATATTGTATATAATAAAAATGTTGCCTATAGTCTAAGGATCTAATCAAGAAGTTTTATCAGTATAAAAAGACAGTAATAATAAAGTAACTTTTTATAACTTTGTAGGGGAAAAACATCACCAAAAGTCATCAAACATATATCTTCCTAGAAATAAGCCATTGACAAAACCTATAATCCATACTATGTAAAACACTTTATATACTATACTATTTTCTGCACATCTATTTCATTTTGCTGTGTGTGTGTGTACAGAGTCGTATATGATAGTACCCTGTAAGTATTTTCCCTATGAAGCTGAAATTTTCCTATTTAGAGATAGACCAAGAGCCATGCCCTTGTAGTAAAAAAGAAAAGAATAAAAAGAATGTAGGTAAATGTCAGTCCTATCTACCATGAATATATGTTCTAGATGAGTAGCCTTATTTGACTGTGGGGCTTTACTATAGGAGAACAAGGGAAATTTAACCACACTGAGACCCTTCTACCAGGCTACCACCTCAGTATGATAGGATTAGGACTTCTTGAATGGCTCTTTCATCTTCCAGCTTAAAGTTTAGGGAAAGTTATATAACTTACAATCCTTGCTCCAAGACAGTGAAGTGATGATTTCAGTTCCCTCCATCAGCTCCTATTCCTCAACAATAATTAGACCACACTAGGGTGGGGCAACTGTAGTTTTGCTTCAAGGAAGTGAATATTTAGGGCAACCTTTTAGAAGTATAAGGGAGGGAAATAATAATTTAGTTTGTAAGACTAATTACTTAAAATGACAAGCTACTAAATGACTGCGTAGGATGACTTCCTCCATCTGCTTCTCTTATACCACTGGATTCCTCTTCTGGCATCATGTTTTGGTCCCCTTCCAGCCACATACTCAACCTCACACATAACCTCATCAGAAGAGGACATGTTTTGTGGCATTTGCCTTGGGTTTGTCTTGGTCTGTAGACATTGACACCAATATACATTTTTTTTAACTCTTGTCAATAAACTTTCTTATAACTACCTGGAAGTTTCCCCATCACTTTTAATTGTGGGAATATTTTTTAAATACAAGAAATAAAAGTCTGTGGCATTGTAATGATCTCCATCACTTTAAGAGGCACGGGGAGAAGTAGAGGGATGAAAGTAGTAATGGAAGCAACATTGCTCTTTGTAATCTTATAGAGAAGTTTCTTTAATTACTTAATATATTTTGCTGAAATGTTTACATAAATATTTATCCATTTCCTTCTGAATGTGCAGGTGTATAATTAATTTTCATTTTTTTTTTGCCATTTCTAACATCTGATATTAGTTCCAGATATAAAATACCTTGAGAGGTAGCATGGTGAAGTGGGTAGAGAGTTGATCTCAAGGCCAGGAATATGAGGGTTCAAGTTCTGCCTCTAATATACATATTATAGCTTTGTACCTTTGGACAAGTCACTAAATATAAGAACTGTACAGAACTCTATAAAACAATAATCTGCAGAGACGATGCTGATTAGCTTTGGTAGAAGGAATTTAGACCCAAGAGTATAATGTTATATTTCAATTTGGAGAATACTTAAACCTCCTTTGGTAGAGAACCTGGAAAAAATTCTTTGGAGAGTTAATTTTTATATGCTGGTTTTTCCTTGTGCACAGTAATTATGTACCTCTTAGTGAATTTTTGTTAGATTTTTTCCCTTAGAGAAATAATGTTTCCTTTTGCTTGTGTAGGTACCTTAAGGGTTTGCTGAATCAATTGTTGACCATATTGTTGTTGTTTGTTGTTCAGTCATGTCCAACTCTTTGTGAACCCATAGCACACCAGGCCTTTCTATCCTCTACTATCTCCCAATGCATGTCAAAAACATATTCATTTTTTCTATGACACTATCTATCCATCTCATCCTTTGCCATTCCCTTGTCCTTTTGCCTTCAATCTTCCCCACATCAGGGTATTTTCTGATGAGTCCTATCCATTATATGGTCAAAGTGTTTAAGCTCCAGCTTCAGTATTTGACTTTCCAGTGAATTATATGAGTCAATTTCTTTAAGTATTAACTGATTTGATCTACTTGACATTCAAGGGACTCTCAAAACTCTTTCCCAGTACTATAATTTGAATGTGTTTATTCTGTGGTACTCATTTTTTCTTATAGTCCTAGTCTCATGGTCATAATATTTCTACTGGGAAAAAACAACAACATAGCCTTGACTATACAGACGTTTATTGGCATGGTGATGTCTTTACATTTTAGTATGCTGTCCAGATTTGGTAGACATTTTGTCCAAGAAGCAAGTGTCTTAATTTTATGACTACAGTTTTGATATGCAGTGAGCTTCAAGAATATAAAATCTGACGCTGCTTCCATTTCATCTCCGTTTATTTACCAGGAAGTAATGGAACAAGATGCCAAGATCTTAGAGGTTTTTTTTTTTTTAATTTTAGTTTCAAGCTAGCTTTTATACTTTCCTCTTTCGCTTTGATCAACAAGTTTCTTAAATTATACTTCACTTTCGGTCATCAAAGTGGTGTCATTTGTATATTTGAAATTGTTGAGATTTTTCCTGGAAACCTTAATTCTGGCTTTTTATTAACTTAGCATGGCATTTTGCATGATATACCCTGCATAGAAGTGATATAAATAAGATGACAATATATAGACTTACTATACTCCTTTTCCAATCTTAAAGTAATCAATTGTTCCATGTTTTTTTTTTTTTCTAACTGTTGCTTCTTGACCTACATACAGCTTCCTGGGAACATCACTAAAATGATCGAGTACACCAAACACTTTGTGAACTTACAGGACTTTGTTGTGATCCACATAGTCAAAAGGTTTAGTGTAGTCAAAACAATAGAAGTAGATTTATTTCTGTCACTCTCTTGCTTTTTTTAATAATCCAGGGAATGTTAGCAATTTGGTCTCAAGTTTAACAGATTTCTTATGTAAGGACACTAGAACTATGAGAGTTTTTTGGTTGCTTATTTGTTCTTCCTTTACAGCTAGTTAGTCCTATTTCATTTCTGAAATTGGGTTCTTATCAGATCTGACATGTTTTATTTTATTGAATTGCTGAATATGATTCATAGTTAAAGTTGTGAGTGTTTTATATTTAATGCATTTGGCTTTAATATAATTTTTCTGTATTAGGATAATTTTGGGGAGATTTTTGTTCCATTTTAAAAATAGTACTTTCTCTCTTCAGTTATTTTTTCATATTTCAAGGAAACCTAAAGAAATCCTAAAGGTAAAGATTCTCTTTCCCTTCCCCTCATACCTTCCCCTCATCTATTTGCTACTTTCTCTAGTTTTTGGCATTTTACTTACTTTATGAACTAATTTTTTTCTTACTCCCTTTTCTCCAGTTTCTTATTCTTTATCTTTTCTTTTAGTTACATGAGCAAATAAAATTCTGCTCTCTCTTTCATTATGTTCACCTATTGTTAGAATTTTTACCCACTTTTCTTAACATTTTTATAGAAATGATTTCTTTCCTTTATTCTCCCCATTAATTCTCTTCCCATTCTCTTTTAATCTTTTAACTATTGATTCATGGTCATCATACTTATTGTTTTCTTTCATTTCTTTGTGCCTTGTGGACTTAAAGGTTCAAAGATGCCTATTTTTGTGTTCTCTATTATAATTTTTTTGCCTTAAAGATCTTGCTTCATTGTTGTTCTGCCTTTCTCTTAGAATTATCATTTCCTACAGGAGACAGAGAGGATATAAAATTATTGTTACTCAATGAGGAACATTTTCCTGTGACCTTGATTTTAAGGTACATTCCTACAAGCTGTTCTCCCTATGATTATTTTCTGTCTCAATTGCCCTGAACTTTCTGGAAATTTGATTCCTGAAGAAACTAGATTCTTCTTCTAATGAGGCAGTATGATTTCCCTGAAGGCACCAGACTCTCTCAGTGGTCTTTATGAACAACAAATACTAATACTCATTGCAAGTTCACCATTTCCTCACATATATACATGCATATGCATGGATACACATATACACATCCATACATACATTCATATACATACATACATACCCCAAAACAATATAAACCACATCTGGCCCTGGAGTCAGGAACACCTGAGTTCAATCTGGCCTCAGACACTTAACAGTAGCCGTGTGACCTTGGGCAAGTCACTTAACCCCAAATGCCCTGCCTTTCCCCCTGCAAAACCAAAAAGAAAGTGAATGTTAAAAACTTAAAATAAATAAATATGTTAAAAAAGAATAGTATAACTTATTCAAATTTGTTTTGTTATATTTGAAATTCCCCCACCCCTCCAATCATTTGCAGAAGTTGTTTCTCCTTGGAATTATTCAACTGAAACTCTCTTTGTTTGGGAGTTTGAAGTATAGCATAACCCCTTCCCCCAAGTCTCCAATTTGTGTATTCTTTTGATTGGCATTTTTTTTCTGTTTTCAGAAGAAAGAAAAAAGTTTTCTTGCATAGCTTTTTTTAGTGTGATATTCAGGTTTTCTGGATTAGTGTTTTCTTGGAAGTCTATTGTCCTCTATGCATATTGTCTTCCAGATAGAGATCATTATTAGAGATGCATAGTGATCATTTTAAAATTAATATTATTGTTTTATGGTTCTCTTTTTCTATACTGTTTTTAGTACTATATATTTTTATTCCAAGTAAATCATTCTCTCCTTTATTTCTTTGCTATGACTTACTCTTGATTATTCAAGTTTTTCTGGTCTGCTGGTTATTTCTATTAATCTGGCCATAAGTTCCACTTTCCCACTTCTCATTTCTCTTTTAAACAATTAATTTCAAACAATTAAATTAAGGAATATCCTACTGTCATTTCATACTTTATTGGGAAACCACAGAGTCCATTAGTTGTTGATTTAATTCCTTTTTTACAGTATTTGTTTAGGGATATTTATACTCATTTCAATGTCTTGGTCTTCATCCACTCTTTTGTTTCAAGATCTTCCATGTTCATTTATTTGCATGCACTCAATTTTTGTTTGTTTTAACTTTTTAAACTGTTTCCTTCCATATGAGATGATGATAAGGCAGTTTTTTCAATTGGATAATTCAGGTAAAACCAGGAAGCCAAGATAATAGAAAACTCTGGTGACACCACAGGATGCTGTCAACTCAGAGCTAATTTGATTCAAGCTGGTGATGATATTTTTATGAGAAAAGAGGCATTCTAATTTTACATAATAGGTTGATATGCTCAATCAAATTTCTCAAATATTGAGCACCCACTCTGTGTAAGCATTGAGGATATAAAATTGAAATGAAATAATTGTTCCTTATATAGTGATAGAATAATAGATTGGCAACTGTGACATACATTAGAGGTCACTAATTCTTACAGTGATCTCAGCTACAATGTCCCTCATTTTAAAGATGAAAAATATGAGACCTAGACAAGTTAAATGACTTGCCCAGGATGAAAATCCAGCAATCACCAGAAGTGGGATTTAAACCTTTCTGGGGATCTTAGTCCAGAGTCTTATCCATGACACCAGACTTACTTGTCAACTAATTCAGTCTACTAGAAAAGGATTTATCATAAAATCAGAGTAAAATTAAAAGGTAACCTTTAGGAGCGGCCAGGTAGCACAGTGAGTAAGAGCACCGGCCCGAGTGTTCAGATGACCTGGGGATCGAATCTGGGCTCAGACACTTAACACCCACCCAGAAACACCTAGCCATGTAACCTTGAGCAAGTTACTTAACCCCAATTGCTATAAAAAAGTAACCTTTACAATTGTACTAATTCTGTTGAGTATTCAGAAGAATTCCATGACCTTGAAACAATCATTAATGCCAATGTAATAGAGGTCCCCTGTTGCAATAAATTCAAAGCACTTTTGCATTATTTTGCAGAATCAATGATCTCTCACATAACAATTTGAATGAAATGCTTAAACAGTCTTCTTACAACATTCTCAAATACTACACATGAGCATTTATGCACTCATCTAACTGCCATATGAGTACAATTTTGCTGGTATAATTTTCAAAAATAGTGAATCTGATTACATTTTTCCCACAGAAAATCCAGCATGCTAATAAAATGTCTATTACCCTATTTGTCCTTCCCATTTGAATGAGCTGTTATTTTGAACATAGGCATTGCTTATATTGACATAGGTAATGATCCTTTTGAAGGTGCTCATTGTGAATAGTTGTAGCCAAAAAATCATCATCATCATCATCACCTGTTTATGAGGTATCAGGTGATAAGCTGCTTTGCCTTTTGTCTTAGGCATATGAAAAATAGAACACAAAATGATCCTGATTGATCAGAATAAAGTCTTTTATCTAAGGTACCTTCACTACTCACTGACAAAAGTAGCAACAGAACCAAGATCTAAACTTCATTTTACTCTTGTTGAAATTGAATGCCAAATATGCAGCCTGAATGGATGAAGGAATTTTTTTGGAAAGAAATCTTCTATTTTATTTCCTTTTAATTGTATGAATGAAGTAAATAAATCATGATAATCATGAACTTATCTATCCCATCCTCGTCGCCAAATGTATCAGCAATGCCATATTCACAATGCCTATAGAGATTACAAATATGCTGATATAATTATCCATTAGAAAATATGTCATGTTTGCCATATGAGGAAATAAACTAGAAAATTTATTAAGATACCAAAAGACTGAGTCCCAAAACCAGAAAGTGAAAGCCATCAGAGTCAGAATTAGGTGCTTATATGCAGGAGGAGCTGTCTTCACTATGATATTTCTATGAGGAACTCCTAGGGGGGTATCATAATATGCATTTGCATCTCCAATCAGGATAGCAGTTTTCATTACCTCCTCCTTTAGTTTTCTCATACAGTCTCTAAGTGAGTACCAGGGTCTGTCTCCCCTAGGCCACATAGATTCAGTTGGATATTGCTTTTTGCAACCTTCTGCAGCTAAAGCTAGAAGACTCCTTTGGTTATTTCCTCCTTGCATATGGTGATCCCTAAAAGCCTGGTGTACAAAAGGATTCTGACTGATACTTATGAATTTTAAACAGTCCTCACTGTCCAGTGTTATTCCTCCGGCGCCTTCATCAGTGATTCTTACTATCCAAGACACTAAAGACTCCCCCATTCTTTGTGTAAATCTACTCAATATATCAGTGATCTCCTGTTGAGTGAAATCCTCAATTATCTCCCTGGACTCTGTTTTGCCTCGGTGGTTCTCCTGCCTTCTTCTTCGTATGGGGAGAGCTTCTACATTAGGAGACTCCTCATCTAACCTTGCTCCATTCTCCTCACACACATTCTCCTGGAAGCTGTCAGGGCAACTCTTCCCAGCCTGTACAAAAGCTGCATGCACATTCGTTCTGCTAGTTTCATATATATATATATATATACATATATATATATATATGCATATATATGAAAACAACGCAGTAATGACAATAAATGTGCATTTTTATTAGCTGTCAGCCAGTACTTTAAATCTCTCATAAGCACTATATTATAAAGGTTATTGCTTTGGAACCCTCAATGAAACGTTACAAGGTTAATTTGTCTTATGTGTTGCCTTTTTTGTATTCACCTTCGATGTAGGAATATGGTAAATTCAATTGGTATCTTATTAGAAATCCTTGTAGATATTTTTTGTTCCCCATAGTATTTTATAAATCATTAATGAGCAAGGCACTGAGTTAAGAAGAATCATTTTTCTACTATGGGAGTCCACTCAAATTTATAGAAACAATCAATTATGTGCACTAGTGATCTAAAAGCATGTATGTTTCTTCAAACTTTATGAAACATTTTCAGCAGTGTTACCAAGGACACAAAATCAATAAGAAATTTGATGTTTCATATCAAATTTAAAGGAAGATAAATTATCTCAAAATGTAAAAGTACTATTAGCATGTTCTAATAAGGACATCAGCTTGAGTATTTAAAGTAGTTTCCAAAGGAGATATTTTCTAATTTCTGAGAGAAGAAAGGTTCAAAAAGAGGCCAATTGAAATTATCTCAGCTGTATTAGTAGTCTTATTTACCACCCAGACTTCACAGAAGAGAAAATGCAAGGTAATGATAATGAAAGCAAAAATACTATAGTAACTTTCTCAGTTTCTAGAAAATTAAATTTCCAATAGAGAACAAATTATTTTTTGCATAAATATTCTTTGTCTATTAGTATACTGGCTATTATAGTAATTTTCTCCTTTCTTCATTGTATCAGTTTAATTTATTTGTTCCTAGTAACAGCTGCTATTTCACAATAAAACTTTGCCAGAGTAATTTATAATTTGAGATTGAAAATGGGAAGAAAATTGATATATTGTTCATTGTACCCAGTGCCCACTAAAACAATGTTGAAAACATATCATTATCACTCAAAATTGAATTTCTCTGAATGGTATACAAACTAACAAACATTTCCACCCAACCTACCATGCTATTCCAACTTTAAAATGTTTTTTCCTCCAGTCTATATTTCCAATATGTTCTAAGATAAAGTTATTTTTATTAATAATAATGAGGATTCATTACCATTTTCCCAGATATTTCAAGTTTAGAATTATTTAAATTTAATGACTAGAGATTAGAGCTAAAAGAGCAAAATTCTAATGCTAATCTTTTCAATAATGTGAAATGTTCTAATAAACGTGAAAGCAGAGTATTTCTTATATAATGCCACTTAAATAATTATCTTGCCCCCATTCTATTATACCTCCCAGTTTACCACCTACAACCACAGAACCAATATATTATACTAATTATGGCCCAAAAGCACTATGCTCATGTCTTACCATTGCCATAGCAGCTGCAAAGACATTTCCCTGGCTGGATTTGTAAATATACCCCCCACCCTTTAACTTGCCAAAGAGACAATTCCTTGCCAAGCACACCTGTGCCTATGCCCTCTGATGAGATCCACTGCCATTATCAATTTTGATTTTTCTGTGTAGAAAATACACTTCCCAGGAATCCAGTGTTGAGTTGCCATAATGAACTGTGCTTTCTCATGAAGAGATAGCAATTTAGCAGGGTAGATTTGAAAGTGCACAACAATCTGAAGTTATGACAACTGGCATACCATTGTGTCACATTGACCATGGTGAGTTAGGATTTAATGTGAAAATCAAATCGATTTTTTTCTATCCAATTCTTTTCTATTCAATTCTCTGAGTAGGCAGAGAGACAAACCAGTGAAAGGGTGGTCATCATTTTCAGTATTACTGTACAAATAATACTATATTTAAGTACCTGGACTATTTTTTCTGAAATAGCATAATGTGTACTTGTTTTTTTTTTTACCAGAATTCTGTGAAGTTTATTTCTACTAAAAGAATTTCACATCACATCCTCTGCTTGAGAAAAAGAACAAAATTAATCTTCCAAAAAGATCAACTATCCCTTCAGCAGCCCCACAGCTCCCTTAGCAACCTCAAGATGGCTCTTCTGTCAGCCCTCCAAGGAGAAGTCAGAATGATAGTTTCAGTCTTCACAGGGAATTTGTGTTTTTGTTTCATTTCATGAAATAATTAAAAAGAGAGGTGGATAAACCAAGCTAAATGAAAGATTTCATAGTTGTCTATATTGACTAAATGAAGACTCATATATTTCATCTTTAGAAATTTTAAGCTTGCTTTTATATTTCTGGAAATAACTGCTAGCCACTCCCATGTCCTTTGCATTGTTCTGTTATAGATTAGAAAACTGAGGCACAGAGAGAATGAATAATTTGTTATGTTACAGCACTTAGTGTTAGACATTCTACTAGAACCTGGATCATCTTGTCAATGTAAAGGTTCTGAGGAGATCCTAAGCCTCCTAACTGTCATTTCAAAGAAGCATATAATCCTCAAATCTTACATATTTAAATGTTTAGTTCAAAAGGACTTTGAGGTCATCTAATCTAATTATTTCCTTTGACAGATGATAGACTCAGAAAAGTAACTTGATTTGCCCAGGGTCACATGGCCACTAGATATCAGAGTTGGGATCTCAATCTCTCTTTCTGACTCAAAATTCAACATTCTAACTTACCACATTTCCTCTGCAGCAATATTTCTGCTGTATCATACTATCTCTAGAAATAAGTGCTCCTTAAGGACCAGTCTATTTACAAGAGTCATTCAAAATTTTCCCTGAAATAAAATCCATTTCTGCTGCTTGCTGGTTGTGAAAATGCACCCGGTTTTTCTCTGCTTTCAAAATACAAATCTCTGTAATAAACTTTGTAAACACTGATAAATATTATTTTATACTGATTCATAGAACAAACACACACATATATGTGCGTGTATTTATATATAGTGCTATATATTTATTTACATAGTGATATGTATCTCACTATTTTCCTCTAAATAGTTCAAATGCTTCAAGTATCTATGATTTTTTTTTCATTATGGAAACTCCTTTGACTAATACAGTTAATGACCTATCTATCAAAGATATGATTTTTAAAAATGATCATGAATGAAAAACTCACTCCTTAGGTAACCAAACTAGTAATAAATCTCTTTGAATTTAGTGAGGAGGGTGTAAATCATATAACTAGCTAGCTATATTCATGGATATCTATCTAGATATTGATATATATCTAGATAGATATATTTCTTTTTTTTTAAAGCAATTGGGGTTAAGTAATTTGCTCAAGGTTACACAGACAGTTATTTCTGGGTGTGGTGCTAAGTATCTGAGTCTGGATTTGATCCCAGGTCTCCCAACTCTAGGGCCTGGCATTCTTACCCACTGTGCCACCTGGCCACCCCTGATAGATATATTTCTATATATCAATATATTTATATAGCTTTAGTTACACATCTATATAGCTATAAACATATAAATGTATATCTATGTAGCTACATCTATAGCCATCTTTCTATCTATAGATATAGTTGCTTAGCTATAGATATAAGCACAAATCTGTTTATAGAGCTACACTTATACATATATATATACAAGCTGTACTTATACATATACAATCTATAAATATATAGCTCAATAGCTATATCTAGAGCTATAGTTCTATAGCTATAGCTAAAAATCTATAGATAGAGATAGGAATATACAAATTTATATTTTATAGCTACATGTACAGCTATAAAGCTCTATCTATCTATCTATCCATCTATCTGTCTGTCTGTCTATCTATCCATAAATTTATCTATCTCACCACTGGAGATATACCTGAAGTCTTTGTGGCATGGTAGAATATGCTGGTATATGAGTACACAGAGTCATCTCCCTACTGAGAAGTAGAAAAAAATGTAAAACCAGTTGAAAGTACTAGGTCTTCAATATTACTGTTTCAGTTTGAAAATAGTCTATTTTATCCATTACCTTACCTCCCCCCAAAAATCTAGAGGAAAGATTTAACTTCATTATAAAAGTCATATAAGCATGGAATATTTACCACTTTTCAAAACACCATTCAGAAATACAGTGTCAACACATTCTGAAAAAGAGGGGTATTAATAATGCAAATACTGTAGCTATGTCTAGTACCTAATGATGACAAATGAATCTATTATAAGTTATGTGTGATATATTCAGGCTTTGGTAACTTGGCTTTGATGATTTTGAAGGCTCTGGGCAATGGATTATTTGTCCCACTTAACCAAAATCAAAGTGAATCATTCTAAGACTTTTGACTGGTCTTAAATAGTTCGATGAATAGACATTGAAGATAGACATGTATTTGAGTGATAGGCATGAGGATAGGGCCTAGACCTGTCAATTCTTCAGTAAGGGAATGAATGCTTTCATTCAATAGGTCAGTCAATTCTCTACATCTTAAATTCCTGAAAATTTCCTTGTGAACTGAGAGGCTAAATGAGTGATCAGGTCATGACCTGTATGTCAGAGTGAGGACTTTACATCAGTTCTTCCTATGAAATCCAGTTCTATTGCCTACTCCATTCTGCCTCTCAGCTGGGTTAAAGCTACACTAGTATATTATACTGTATAGGCAAAAGCATTTTTGTGTGGTAGAAATCAAGCTTGTTGAACCAAGCGACCTTTCTAAATCCAGAAAATCATATATGCATGCTGATGAACAAATAAACAAACAAACAAATAAACTCATAAATAGACTATGGTACAATGTTCTTTTATATTATGCACATTGAATTAAAACACCAAACTTTCTTTTTTAGCACTGGGTACATTTGTATTGGATATACTGTAATAAGTCTGATACTCAGATAAGATTTTTATTTTTTCCTGTTTAGATATATTTCCGTTCCATAAATACCTACAGGTTCTTGTGCTAAAAATTATAGATGAAGTTCCTCTTTCCTTCTTTGTTTATTCTCAGATCTCTTTACTTAAAAGATTTGGAATCATATTAAATGTAATTACTGTTCTTCAGAGTTTGTATAGTATGCACAAGACAAACAGGAGTAGCTTCTAAGTGATCCTACATGGTATGTTCAGCTGAGCATTACTTTTAATTTTGAGAAGCAAGATTGAGTATATCATTTAAGTGGCATTATGTCCATTGGAAAATGTCACACCATTTAGATACTGATACACTGTGACTCATTCAAATGCTTAAATACTAAATAATTATCTCTTGGCTTTAAACCAAAACTGTTAAAGAAGCAGTTGATAGGGCTGCATTAACATTTCAAAAGATATTAAAGTTGCTAGAAATGAATTTGGGATTAAATACCTACTGTCCTCTAATAAGCAATGCATGGTGTAAATTCTCAGACATCAGGAGGTAAATGGACTTTTTCTTTCACAAAAGACATAATAGTTTCAGCTAATCAGTGTTTCCTGTGATACATAATTTTTCCCTGCAGATACCATTAGGACTAAACTGAAATTGTGCAGTAGAGTACAGTTATAAACACAGATTTTCTCATCAGTTTTTGCCAGTTTAACTTTATGCTTTCAAACTTTAACCAAGTGAGACAAGCACTGGACCATTTAGACAACTCCATACCCTCTGTGTTCCTACCTGTCATTGGAATTATATATTTAGACTATGTGGACAATGTGACATTTTACTTTAAGCACAGATCATGCTTGGTGATGAAAATATCCTCTATTGTACAAGCCATTTAAGATCATGTAATAAAAATCATAAAGAACCAGTCATGTATTATGAACAGTTCATACTTACTTAAAAAGTATGTACCTGCATTTCTAACACATCAGGTAAATTGGTATTCACAAAATAGTTCTGGTTTGTGTTTCAGGACAACACTAAAGGAATGATTTAAATTAATGGCAATTTACATTTTCTCAGTCCTTTCCACGAAATTGTGATGATTCAAATGGCATTTTCAAGTTAACAAGGAGAAAAGGGAATTTCACATAATTTACTCAAAGTCAGTATGGAAAACCTGCATAAGAATTGAATACAGTCATGGATCTGACCTTTCATCTCCCACATTATGAATTTCCTGACCTATCTAAATCTTAATCTTCTTTTCTCATCTTCCCCACACCATCAAATAACTTTAAAAATATAATTCGTATTGGCTTCCCTCTCTCTTCACATGATGTATTCTCCCAGAAAAATACGTGTACCTTGAGGGCAGGGATTGTGTCATTTCTATATCTGCGTCCCCAGTGCCTAGCACAATACTTTGCACTTAATAGACACATTTAAAATATGTGTTGAATCAATGTATGCCTCCTAAATACCTTTTCTGCCTATTTACTGATGCCTTAAATTCTGCCATCATGGTTTCATTCCTTTAGCTTGAGGCTATCTTTCCTAGTTTAGATGTATCTGAGATAGACAATACTTTAAGACATAAATTATTAAGCTTAGTAGAAACTGAGTCTTGAAATAAATCCTAAAGTCAGCCAACAAGAATGCTTTACTTATCTACCATGTACCACAGCACAATTAAGTTCTGGTTCTGGGAATAAATAGAGAAAAAAAAATTAAGTAGTCCTTGCCCTCCAGGAGCTTGTAAGCACTTTACAAACATTGCCTCATTTGATCCTTACAACAACCATTAGGGTTAGCTACTGTTAGAAGACCCATTTTATAGTTGAGGAGACTGAGGCAGAGAAGTGACTTGCCCAGGGGCACACAGTAAGCTTGTATTTGAGGTCAAATTTGAACTTGTCTTCCTAATTCCCAGCCCAGTTCTCTCTCCATAGTGACACACATAACTGTCCAAGTTGGAGGTGATTAGGTCCTGAACTAGGGTGGAAACTATGTAATTGATGAGAAGAGTATAGATATGAGAGAGAATGTAGAGAAAAAATAAGATTTGGTGAGAGAGCAATGTGGTTTGTGCTGTTGAAGTAGCTGTTTTAAAATTGCCTTAGAAGTAAGTGTGAGATCAAGAAAGAGAAGTGTGACTCAGAATGGGTGGGAAGATAAAAATAAAGGGTAGAGAAGGCATGTTTACTCAGCTCCTATTTTGTTTCTGTTTTCCCCAGCAAGACAAAATGTTCTTCATGATACAAGGGAAAGAAAAGCAACAATAGAAACACAAAAATAGGTGAAATACCTGAAACTCATGATAAAGTGAGAAGAGATCACCTACTTCATCTGTCCTGGATACCGAAACAAACAAACAAACTTCAGATGTGATTGATGAACTGCTATTGGCAATCTTAAGTACCCGTGCTGAATGAGGGGCTAATGATGGACAAATGTCCAAATTTGCAAAGAGAAGAGCAGAGTGTTTCATAGTATTATAGAAGAAATTGCAACAGACGTTAGTTAAACAAAGAATTGAGAGTAGATGTTTCATGGTAAACATATTGTTTGATATCACTGAGCTTAATTTTCTCTATCTGTAAACAGGTAATAATTTTCATATTTCCTAGTTCAGAGGGTTGTTGGGGGAATGTGATTTGGAAAAATGCTAACATTTGGGGTGGCTAGGTGGCACAGTGAATAAAGCACTGGCCCTGGAGCCAGTCCGACCTCACACACTTAACATTTAACTAGCTGTGTGACCTTGGGCAAGTCACCTAACCCCAATTGCTCTGCTTTCCCCCTCCAACAAAGAAAAAAAATAAATGCAAACTTTATTGTTGCATGAGTAATTGTTATTACATAAACGTATACACATTAAACTAAAGGATGCTGAGCTTGATATTTATTCACCTTAAAATCATAGAATGGTCCAATTTGTAGTTACTTAGAGGAAAAGAGATTTCCACAAGGTAGAAAGACTTTATGAAGAACAGATCAGGCCATAATAAACTAATTTCCTCTCATAATAAAGTTGTTAAAATAGAGGAATAGAGTGAAGATATTATGACCAAATTTCCCAAAAGATATTTGACAGCTTTTTATTAAGAGAGCTTGTGCATAAGATAAAAATATGTGTACTAAAAGATAGTTCAACTAAATGAATTAAAACATAGTTGAATTAAAGAGTGCCAAGAGTTAAGATAAATACAATGATAAAAACCCACAACTTCCTAGTGGAATGTTATATGACTTTTTCCTTCATCCAGTTGTCTTCAACATTTTTTTCAAAGTCTTGTATGATGATATAGATAGCTTACTGGGCACATTTGTGTTTAGAATAGTTATTAGAGACAATTTGCAAGACTAAGTATCCTTGTTAAATTTTACCATCCTTGGAATTGTCCAATGGATGAACTTGATTTTTCAAATTGCCTTTCTCTGGTGTTTACTCTTTCTTAGCACCATCACACTCTAGCCACTTTATTCCCTTGGTTGCTCAAGAAACATGAATGGGAAAAATACCAGTTCACAAAACTGGCCATTGATTTTCACAAGCTTCTGGCAAAAAGGAGAAAACAGATAAAAGAGGAAAGGGTGGCCATGGTCACTACTACAACCCCAGCTAGTGAAAACATGCTATGTATGTGTAGTGGTGTACTGTACTATCATTGTATCAGGCTAGAAAAGTACTGTACATACACTGTTGAAATTAAAAATTATCCTCTTAAAGGCACATCCTTGAAGAACTTATAGATACATACACAAAATGTGTAATGGTTTTATGAACATGTACATGTGCATGCATGTGTATGTATATGAATATGTATATTGTATGTATATATGTATACATATATTTAAACATATCTCAATCACACCTAAACAATTTTAAAAATTATTTTTAAATATTTTGAATTCCAAATCATTTCCCTTCCCATTTTATCACCCCCCCCATTTGAGAGGGCAAGCAATCTGATATCAATTTTACATGTGAAGTCATGCAAAACATATGTCTATATTAGCCATGTTAAAAAAGAAAACACAGAAAAAATAAAAGAAGAAAAATAAAGGAAACAACAAAAAACATGTTTCAGTCTATATTCCAAGCTAATCAGGTTTCTCTATGGAGATGGATAGCATTTTTTTTTATCATGGGTCCTTTGGAACAGCCTCAGATCATTGTTTTCATCAGAATATCTGGGTCTTTCACAGTTAATTATCCTTAAAATATTGATGACACTGTATATAAGGTTTTCCTGGTGTTACCCACTTTACATTGCATAAGTTCATGTAATTCTTCCCAGGTTTTTCTGAAGCCTTCCTTATCACCAATTCTAGAGCACAATAGTACTACATCACAATTACATATAGCAACTTGTCAAGTCATTCCCTAAGTGAAGGACATCCCCTCCATTTCCAATTCTTTGCCACCATAGAAAATCTCTGCTATAAATATTCATACATATAGGTCTTTCACCCTTTTCTTTGGTCTCCTTAGACAATAGACCTAGTAGTGGTATTGACTGGTCAAATGGTGCCTACAATGTTATAGCTCTTTGGACATAATTCAATTTATCAACTTGAGAATCTATCTAACTTTTATAATTTTAACCCATTTCCTAACATATTTAAGAAATGAGACCTTTGTCAGAGACATTAAATTTAAAAATAATCCCTCTCTGTTGTTTTACTTCCAACATTAGCTGCATTATTTTGTGTATATATATATATATATATATATATATATAATTTCATGTAATCAAAATTTATTTTACTTCCTATGATCCCCTTCATCTCTTATTTGGTCATAAATTCTTCCATTATCCGTAGATGTGTTAGGTACATTTTTCTTGATCTTCTAATTTATTTGATATCACCCTTTATTATCAAAATCATTTATCAATTTTTTTTATTTTTAATTTTTGGAGTTTATGTTTTTAGTTTACATCATTCATTTCCACAAGATTTTGAGTTCCAAATTTTCTTCCCATTTTTCCCCTAGTCACCACCCCAAAAGAGCAATCCCACTGAATGTCCCCTCTCCCATCTGCTCTCTCCTATATCTTCCCCCATGCCTTGTCTGACTTTCCAGTAGGTCATGGTAGATCTCTATGCCCCAGTGCCTGTATATCTTATTTCCAAGTTACATGTAAAATAATAATAATAATAATAATAATAATAAAGTATTAAACATTTGATTTTAAACCTTTGAATTCCAGATTCTTTCCCTACCTCCCTTGTCACCCACTATTACTGGGAAGATAAGCAGTTCAATGTAGGTTTTATGTGTGTAGCTATGCAAAACATTTCCATAGTGGATATATTGTGAAAGACTGACTATATTTCCCTCCCTCCTATTCCACCTCCCACTTGTTCTATTCTCTTCTTTGATCCTGCCACTTTTCAGAAGTGGGTGGTTCCAACTTCCCTACCCCCAAAACTGCCCTCCTTTCCATCATCCCCCCTTTTATCCCCTTCCCCCCTACTCTTATGTAGGGTGAAATACCCTATATAGTGTGTATGACATTACCTCCCTAAGCCAAATTCATTGAGAATAAGGTTGGCTCATTCCCACTTGGCTTCCTGTTCTTTACCTCCATTGTAATATTTTTCCCTTGCTCTTCTATATGAGATAATTTATGGCATTCTCTCTCTCCCATTTCCTCTCATTATATTCCTCTCTCACCTGTTAATTTCATCTTTTAAGTATCATCCCTTTCTATTCAACTGGTCCTGTACCCTCTGTCTATGTATACCTGTACACAAATATACACATATTCACATATGTATTCATACACCTATATACCCTACTATGTAGACATATATATGTATAGATGCATATATATGTACATTTCTATTCCCTTAAACTATTGCTATACTGAGAAAAGTTTCATAAGTTATAATTATTATGTTTCCATATATGAATGTAAGTAGTTCAACTTTGATAAGTTGCTTATGATTTCTTTTCCCTCTTTACCACGCTTCTCTTGCTCCTTGTATCTGAATGTCAAATTTTCTATTCAACTCTGTTTTTTCCATCAAGAATACTTAAAAGTCCTCTATTCCATTGAAGGACCATATTTCCCCCTGAAACATGATACTCAGTTTTGCTGAGTAGGTGATTCTTGGTTTGAATCCCAGCTCCTTTGACCTCTGGAATATCATAATCCAAGGCCTTTGATTACTCAGTGTAAAAGCTGCCAGATCCTGTGTTATTCTGATTGTGTTTCCACAATATTCAAATTGTTTCTTCCTGGCTGTTTATATTATTTTCTCCTTGATCTGGGAATTCCAGAATCTGGCTATAACATTCCTAGCAGTTTTCTTTTTGGGATCTTTTTCAGGAGGAGATAAATGTATTCTTTCAACTTCTATTTTGCCCTCAGGTTCTAAAACATCAGGGCAATTTTCCTTGAGAATTACTTGAAGGATGATTTCTATGATCTTTTTTTGATCATGGCTTTCACGTAGTCCAATAATTTTTAAATTATCTCTCCTGGATCTATTTTCCAGGTCAGTGGTTTTTCCCATGAGATATTTCACATTGCCTTCTATTCTTTCATTTGTTTGGATCTGTTTAACAGCATCTTGATTTCTCATAAAGTCATTAGCTTCCATTTGCTCCAATCTAATTCTGAAGCAATGATTCTCCTCAGTGATCTTTTGAGATTCTTTTTCCATCTGGCAAATTCAACTTTTTAAGGCATTCTTCTCCTCATTGCCTTTTTGAGCCTCCTTTGCCATTTGAGTCAGTCTGTTTTTTAAGGTATTATTTTCTTCAGTCAGGCTGTTGACTCTCATTTCATAATTTTCTTGCATTGTTCTCATTTCTCTTCCCAATTTTTCCTCCACTTCTCTTATCTGCTTCTTAAGGTCCTCTGGCCTGTAACCAGCTTGTATTTTCCTTTGAAGCTTTTGGTGCAGGAGTACTGACTTCACTGTTTTCCTCCTGTTCTATGCCTTGCTCCTTCTTATCCCCAAAATAGGAGTGTAATGTTGGAATCTTCTGTCTGCTTTGTTTCCCTTGCCTGCTCATTTTGCCACTCAATGATTTGACTTTTGGGCTTTTTGCCACAGTAGGACTCTGCCACCAGACAGGGGAGTTTTCGTCCCAAACGCTGGGGTTTTCTCAGCTGCCAGAGGTATTAGAGGGGTGCCCTCTCTGAGGTCTCCACTCACTCTGGCAAGCAGGACACACACCCCAGGACCTTCACCCTAGACTGCAATCCAGATCCAAGCAGGTTAAAGCAAGAGCGATTACCCCTCAGACTGGTGCTTGGTCCCCCTACACTATGCAGGCCAGGAGCTGAAGCCGCCACGTGGCGCTGGCTGGCTGTGCTGGCATCTCAGCAGTTTCTCGCCCTGGGGGTAAAAGCCACGCACTCCCACTTACTGGATCCCAAAGTCCAGACTGCACTGGCCTCTCACCTTGTCCTCGCATCTATGTATTGATAAATCTGGAAACGGCCACAGCTGCTGCTGATCTGGAGTCCCTCTGGCTGGCGGCTGGTCAGGCCCGCCCTGGGGCTAAAGCCTCAGCGTGGTGCTGGGCTCTGCTCCCAGAGCGCTGCGCCGGCCGATTCCTGCCGGCCTGCCGGGGTGTCCTCGGTGGGAGGTCAGCTTCTCTGTGTCATTTTGTGGGTTCTGCAGCTCCAAAGTTTGTTTAGAGTCCCCTTTTTACATGGATTGGGGAGGGTGGAAGCCTGAGCCACTCATTCTTTAAAATTAGTTTATTTGGTTTACAATTAATTTTATAATTGTATGTTTTTATTTTATTATTTATTAAACAATATTTTATTACATATTTTAATAAAATATTTATAATAAAATAAAAAATATAATAAATAAAAATAAAATAAATAAATATTTAAATAATATGTATTATTTATTTATTAATTGTGCCTGTACGTCCCTCTGTTGAATTTAATTTTTATTACATAATTTTCTTAAAAGGGTACATTTAGCATTTCTACTTTTCTGTATCAATTTTTATAAAGATACCATAAACATCTGAGAGAAACATAATACTTTTTTGTACTCTCATCAAGTTATCTTGAGATGGCTATCATATTTAATTTTTCTAAGATTCTATTCATCTCCTTGTCTTTTTTCTTATGCATTTTATGCTTAGATTTATCTAGTTCTGTGAGGGGAGAGGTAAGGTCCCCCATGATTATAGTTGCATGGTTTCTTTGCCCCTGTAGCCAATTTAAGTTTTCCTTTAAGAATTTGGACTCTAGGCTATTTGATGTGTATATGTGTGTGTGTATGTTTATATGTTTAGTATTGATATAAGTTCATTTTCTATGGTTCCTTTTATCAATTTAGTTTCTTTCTTTATACATTTTTGTTAGTTCTATTATTGCTTTTACTTTATCTGTGATAATAAACCTAAATCTGTGATAAAAAAACCTTTTTTTTAAACTTCAGTTGAAGTATAATAGATTCCTCTTCAGTCACTTGATTTAACTCCCTGTGTTTTTCTGTTTTAAGTATGTTTCTCATAAACAAAATATTGTTGGATTCTGGTTTCTAATACATTCTGCTATCTGTTTCTGTTTTGTGGATGAATTCATCCCAATCACATTCACAATTATGATTACAAACTGTGTGTTTCCCTTCATCTTATTTTCTTTTTTATATTCTTTTCTCTCCATTTTTATCCACTCCCTCAAATATCAATCTGGCTTCTGCCCACTACTTCCCTTAATCTTCACTTCCATTTTTATCACTCCCTAATTTATATTATCCCCCCTCTTTTTCTTCTCTGCTGTGTACAATAGATTACTTTTTACCAATTGATTATGTGTATCTATTTCCCCTCTTTGAACCAATTTATATGTGAATGAGATTCAAGTTTTGCCCACTCCCCACCATTTTCCCCTCTAGTTTAAAAGTTATTTCTTAGGTACTTCTCTTGAGTCTTGTATTTGAAAGTCAAGTTTTCTAATCACCTGTGGTCTTTTAATCATTGACGAAAAGTTCTGTATTTCATCAAATATCCATTTCCCCCCTTTAATTATTATGCTCAGTTTTTCTGGCTAGATTTTTCTTGGCTGTAATCCAGCTCTTTTGCTTTCTGGAATATTATTTCCCTGTCCCTCTGCTCCTTTAACATGGTAGCTGCTAAATCTTTTGTGATCCATACTGTGGTTCTCCAGTATTTGAATGATTTCCTTCTGACTGCTTGGAGTATTTTCTCTTTGACCTAGTTGCTCTGGATATTTGTATATAATATTGCTGAGTGTTCATTTTGGGACCTTTTTTAGGTGGTGATTGGTGGATTCTTTCCAATTCTTTGTACTTACTAGTTCCCTGCAATCTCTTCTTGTATAGTTATCAGGTTTCCTTAACATCAGCTCTTGCATGAGAGCTCCAGAACCTCTACAGCTTCAGTCACCACCACCTAGTACCACTGTTGTTGTTTCCTCAATGTGGACTCTAAGCCAGTTCCCATCCTAATGTCACAAATCTCTGACCTCCTAAGATGTCTTTGGCTGGAAGAATGTCTCATTCTAACATTATAATGATTCTGCTACTCCAGAATTTGGTTCAAGGAAATATTTTAAAGTTGTTTGGAGGGGAATGGTAAGAAATCTCCTCAGAAAGCTCTACTCTGCCATCTTTGTTTAGCCCTCAAATTCAAGCTCTTTCCCCAGAAGTCCTTGGAACTAATTCTTCTACAAATTGTGGCACTTAGTATAATCAAAAATTCCAATGATGTAGCCAATTATCAGAATGTCAATGTGCACAGTCATACTTGCCCAAATGCCAATCCCCCAGAGTTCTGGAAGCAGGAATAGAATATCTATAAATGTTCTGTGGAGAAAAGAGCCCCATTATAATAGTGTGATACAAAATTGAGGGGGACAGCTGACATACTACATTAAAGAACTGAGATTTGGAATAATCTAGAGATTCTATGACATTGGAAGAAAGATGGAACTAAGAGGGATACATGTATAATCTTTCACTCAAGTTAAGAAAATATACTACAAAAATATATATTCCAAAGTCTTTCTGTTCAGTTCATATAAAACATATATAGGTGGCTTTTGGGGACTGAAAATGCAATATGCAAGTAGTTTCACAAGGCACTAAAAATTAAATTAATCTTAGGATAAAATGTTATGAATTGCTATGGGCTCTGTTAAATACTATGCATATTCTTTTAATAGTATGTTTTTTTTCTGTGCATTTTCTTATGATTCATAAGGATAAATTTTCTCCTTAGAATTTTGTTATTCCAAATGCCATCCTATTTTTTGAGAATATAAAGGAATTGAATCTTCTTGCTAGGAAAAATGTAATAATACATTTATATATTCCTATTTAATAATTAATATTCCTTTTTCCTTGTTGAGTTCTTGCTATATTAGAAGTTTATTCTCCCTCACCTTACAAATTCTAAGTTAGCATTTATATGTAGAATCCCAAGGAGAACAGTTATAAGCAACAGTTTTTGAGAGGCCTTTGATCCACTTAGAGAGCAACTAAATGCCACTTTTTCTTGCACTTGCCATAAAAGGCTGAATTCCCTGAGAAGATTCATTAGTCCCTAATTAATTGGCCACTATTCTATATATCTATGTAGTTTTAAAAGACTTTTGATTTCTTTTGCTTTCATACTAAAAACACTCCAGAATATCTCACATTGTTGTCATAAATAATGCTTCATAGAAAAAAAAATATTTGCCTTTGATCAAATACTTTGGGTCACCAGAAATATCCTCTACAAACTATTTAATATCTAACCTTGAATAAACTAGAAAATATGTAAGAGTAGGCTGGTTAATACTTAGCAACCAGTTCTCTGGGAGGAAAATGAACTCGCCATTAACATTTTAGTTTCATCTACATTATTAATATGTTTTCCATCACTTTCTTAAATCTACATAAACAATGAAACAATAAATAAAGAATTTCTTGCAAGGCAGTTGCTAATTTGTGATGTGTAAATACTTACGTTGAAATTTTAGCACTTAACTCTCATAAACTAGTTCAAGCTATTTCTTGCATGTCATTTGATCTAATCTCATACTCTCAATTCCTTCAACCACTAATGACCTTCGTGGTCCCAGAACATAGATCTGAAATCAAAGGCAATAAATTGATCCTTATTCCTCATCCAATCACCACTCTAGGACCCTCAAAAGTTTGGAACAGTGTTCAGATAGAAATGTGTTTGTAGAAACAAGAAAGTCTATGAAGACATATTAGGAGTTGCTAATACTACCATTCCAATCTGGATGCAACATCTCAGTTGCTCTAGTTAAGCTACTTTGGACAACCAGATCTTAAGTAAGAATTTTTCTCCTTTCCCCTTCTCTTTTATGGATATTGAGTTACCACACAGTCACACATGTATGAATTGAATGGATGGAAGTAACAGGTGGAGCCTAGTTTTTACAAAGCCTCACACACTCATTCAGAGAGTAGTCTTTAAACTATTGCAGTAATTGGCCCCAATTTAAATTGGTCAGTGTCAGCAGTTAGGTAAGTTATACTCAGTACATTCTGACTTTTTCAAATACATCTGGTGTATCATGTTGAGTTCTGGGGCTCTGTTGTTTTAGGAGTAAAAATAGCCACATATCACACCACTTCTACCCCTTCATCTCCAAAAGTGATGAGGATGGTGAGAAAGTATATAATCATGTTATAATAAGAATTGTTTAATAGAGCTAGGGCATGAGATCTTGGAGAGGAGATTTAGGATGAAGTCAGATTTTGTGTGTGTGTGTGTGTGTGTGTGTGTGTGTGGTGGGTGTGATGAAATACACACATATTTGAAGAGAAAAAGAATTGTTGCTGTTGGTCCCAGAAAGATCTAATAGTCATGGGTATAATGAAAAAGAAGGTACACTTTGGGGAACAAACAACTTTCTAACCATCAGAAGAATCAAAAAGTAGCCTGATTTGGGGATCAATAAAATTTCTATTAAAAGAAGGGGAAAAAACATTTATTAAGTACCTACTATGTGTCAAATACTATGCCAAGTGCTTAATAAATAGTACCTTTCTTGATCCTCACAATAACCCAGGGAAATAGCTGCTATTATTATCCTCATTTTACAGTTGAAGAAACTAAGGTAGACATGCCCAGGGTCATAAAAATAGCATCTGAGCCTGGAGTTGAACTTGAATCCTCTTGACTTCAGTATCTATTTTTTTTTAAATTTGTATTTTAATAAAGGCTAGATTATAGAAAGTATTCAAGATTTCAGGTAGGTTTGGAATATGATCTCTGACTTCCCTTGTAGCACTGAGATTCTGAGTTATATCTTCTTGTTCTTTAATTTAACAGATACTTTTTTGAAAACAATTTTAGAAACTTAGTGAATTCAATACATGCCAGAATTTTGTTAGATACAATTGAATATCTGTGAGTGACCAGTTTTTTAGAAATATATTGAAGGGCACAGATAATAAAGTTTACAATTTTTTTTGTTAATTTCACAATTTTGTGTAGAGCTAAACTTAATAAGTTATCAAGAGCACCATTATTAGCAGGTAACAGCTCCTATTTATTAGCGAGATTATTTATTTCTTTAGTTTGAAAAAGGATTCAGAATGACTTGAAACTTATTTTAATGCTAGCTCCTTCATAAAATGCCAAGGAACTCTATAGTTGTAAAACCACAGGGCAGTGTATGAATAGCTAGGTGAGCAGGCCTTTTCAATTCAAGTCAAAGAAAATATGATTTATACATAAAAATTCATTATATGAGTTTTGTCATGGGTTTTTAGTATGGATATTTATTACTCCATATCTATTATCAGCATAAATAATTCCTCACTGGAACTTATGAAGAAAGGAACTTTCAATCTGCAACCCCATTTCAGAAGTCATGATCAGGTGATCTTCATTGTAGGCACATTGATTTTAATTGAGTCAGAAAATGCCCTAAAGCTTTTGCAGTGCTTGTTCAGAACATTAAGACGGGTGTTACAGCCATAAATCCTTATAGCATTGCATGAAGCTTGTTTTAAACAGTCTGAAGTACAGATAAATGGGAAGAGAATTTTTCTGGCATTCACCTACTGTGGCATTGCTAAGTCATTCATCATTTCCTAGCTCCCAATACTATCACCTTTACGTGTTTGAAGTCACAATTGCTGTTCGGTCACAGCATGAACCCTTGGGGTTCACTATGCAGAGTTCAGTGTTTTGCCTGACTAGCTTAGATGGTAGAAAGGAAGTGAGCTCTTTTCTCTTCTCCTCTGATAACCCCTCTATTCCCTGTTCCCTCTGTGATCTTCATTCATCACTGAGTAGGTTGATCAGAAGCACTGCAGGAGCAAACCTGCAGTGTGGAGTTGAGAGAACAACACCCTCACACAAAGAACTATTTTTCTAAGAAATATCAAAGGGCAAAAAAAATAAATAAGTAAAATCTCCCAAGGCACCTGGGAATAGGGTTTTATTGTCAGTTCCCTAATGACAGCACTTTAAGGCAACAACATTCCCCTCCACATCTGTCTCTCATATAAATATTCATAAAAAGTAAAAGCAGATTAGTGTTGCTCTGATTATGATTCCAGGTTATGTTTGTAGGTTTGTATTGAGTCAACATAATGTATTAAAGAAAGCCATACATTTATATTTCTAAATGTCCATATTATTTTGAAAATACATGTGTTTTGAAGAAAGCAAACTTAGATTTTGCAGACTGGATAATATCTTTAAGTTAATTTTTAAAAATTGTTTTATTTCTTTAAATTTTAGTTTATGAAGTAAAATAAGCATTTCCATAACACAGTGTCATTAAAAGAATGACTGCATATGTAACTGCAAATCTATTCCTTTTAAATATCTAATAAAGTTATCATGTAAGTTTCTTCTACCCCCTTGCCCATTTTTTTTCTTCCTTCTTCCCCTGCTTTTACAGACTCAGCAATAGTGGACAGAGTGTTGGAGGCAGGTATTCTTTTCTTTATGATTGCAACTAGCTTAAGTGGATATGCAAACAACCCTAGTTGATTATTTATGTAGAATCTTTCAAAATGTCAAAGAGCTTTACAAAGTAATTGAAAGGCAAGAACATATTTGCTTTCATGAGAATTTAAATTGACTATGGAAATCACCTGCTTTATTTATGTGTAGTTAAAGACCTGTATAACTCTCCTGCAAACACCTAGAATAAAATAAGGCAGTCATTTCATACTTACTCATTGTAAGACATTCTGGGCTTCTGGGAATTTCATCCATTTTAGAAGTTAAAAAAAAAGTATAAAACTGCCACAACCAAGACTAAGTAAACATGCTTTAAAATGATTGGAATTATTCATTGGACCACTAAAGCCTAAATGATATATTTATTGGATTGCCATAGCCTACCAAATAAAAAAAAAATAAGTTCCTAATTCTGCTGTTAAGGGCTAATTTGGCTCCAGATTACTTCTCTAGTCTTAGTTCATACTATTCTCCTTCATGTACCCCCTATTCCAGTCCAACTCTTCCTCCCCCACCTTGTCCTGGCCATCTCTTATATTTGTGACTTTGCTCACATCCTCCATAATCTGTACTAGGATGTATTCCTAATTCCATTCATCTAAATCCCTCTTCCACATTTTCCAGCTTGTCATTCTAGACTTTTAAAACTATTTCTTTTCCTCAAGCCCAACTCAAATGTCAGTTTCTCCATAAAAACCTTACTTGACTGATTCACCCCTAAATTTAGTGTATTTTCTTCCTCTGATTTGTCATAGTACTTTGCTTAATCCTGTTCCCTTGTAGATATGGTATTCTGCTTGAGTATATTAATTGCTTTTGTGTTCAAGTCTTCCCCTCTTCATGAAATTTCTAATCAAAGCAATAAGGTTTCAATCAACCAATAAACATTTATTAACTTCCTGCCTTATGTCAGGCACTGTATTAAGAGCTGGGGGTGGGGCATAAAGAAAAACAAAAAATAATTCCTGTTCTCAAGGAGCTCATAAGCTTAGTTACACCATGCCTGTAAAGTATTTCAGTGCCACAAGATATTTGTCATCTATGCTGGTCTTGGAATCTTCATGAGTAGAAAATATACCCATTTGAATCTGTCATTTCATTAAAGAGAAAGAACTGCTATTGGACACGTCATTTTAATAACTATCACTTCTTATACTGCAAAAATGTTATACATAAGCAATTTTAAATGCTTTTAATACAATCAATGGAATATTTATTTTTCCTGGTATCTATGTAACAGGAAAACACAAAGCAAAGGAATAGCAATGAATTAATAAAGTAGGAGGTTTTATAAATTTTTAAATATATTTCCCAAATCATTCAAAAGTACTAATTGCCCTTTTTTATTTTGGGGAGGATTTTTTTGTTTTTAAAAATATATTACTTTTTTCCAATTATGTATAAAAACAATTCTTTTTTTTAAATGTTGAGTTCCAAATCCTTTTCTCTCTCTTGCACTACACCTCTCCTTGAGAAGGTAACCAATTTTATAACAAATATTGATATCATGCAAAATGTATTTGCATATCAATTACAATATGAAAGATGAAAACAGATTTAAATTTAAATTTAGCAGATGAAAACAATTTTTAAAAAGTCAAAAATACTTTACTTCTGTCTGCCTTCAGATTCTAAAAGTCCTTTCTCTGAAAGTGGATAGCATTTTTCATTATAAGTCCTTTTTTTTTTTTCCCCACAGGGGTTAGGAACTTATGGCCTTGAGGTCTCATGTGACCCTCTATATCCTCAAGTGGAGACTTTTGACTGAATCCAAACTTCAAAGAATAAATCCCCTTAATAAAAAAGAAAGACTTATTTTGTAAAACTTGGACCCAGTAAAAAGACAGCACCTAGAAGGTTACATGTGGCCCTGAGGCCTCAAGTTCCCCACTCTTGATTGTTAGATCATTGTATTGCTGAAAATAGCTAAGTCATTCATAATCAATCACTGTTAAATATTTCTGTTACTATGAACAATGTCCTCTTGGTTCTATTCACTTTATTTTGCATCAGTTGATGTATATAATTCCTCTTCTTTTTTTTTTCTGAAAGCATCATGCTCATTATTTCTTACAGCACAACATTATTCCATTACAATTACAAACCACAACTTGCTCAACCTTTCCTGTTTTAATTTGCATTTCTCTAATCCATAATGATTTAAAACTTTTTATGAATACCACTAGGTATGATTTATTCTTCTAAAACTATTCATTTCCTTTGAACATTTATCAGTTGGAGAATAATTTGTATTCTTATAACATTGATTCATTTCTTTATATGTTTGAAAATTATTTTTTTTTATCAGAGAAACTTGCTATAAATGCCTCCTGATAGTTTTCTGCTTTCCTTCTAAACTTGGCTACATTGGTTTTATTTGTGAAAAACTGCTTTTTTAAATTAATGTAATTTGGATGCTATTGTATTTGTTGCACATATTTTTAGTATTGATATTACTTCATTGTCTGTGATATCTTCTAGCACAATGTATTTTCCCTGCTTATCTCCTTTAATTAGATCTATTGTTGCTTTACATTGTCTGAGCTCGATTGCTACCCCCATTTTTTGTTTGTTTTGTTTTTTAATTTCAATTGAAGCATAATATATTCTGATCCATCCCCTTACCTTTACTCTGTGTGTTTCTTTCTTTCAAGTGTGTTTCTTGTAAACATCATATTATAAAGTTCTATTTTTTTATCCACTCTGCTATCTGCTTCAATTTTGTGGGTGAGTTCATCCCATTAACATTAACAATTATGATTTCTGTGCATTTCCTCCATCTTAATCTCATCCCCCCATTCATCCTTTTCTCTTTTCCACCCTGTCCCTCCTCAAGCTTCTTTCTCCTTTTCTCTTTTGACCACTTATGCTAATTTAAAAAGACATATATTTCCACTTCCAAAAGATCACTTCAATTTCATATATTAGTCATTAGGCAGTGTTATATTATTTTCAAGAAAAAGATTCCCAAATGTATTAGAATTTTTGGGAGGGTGAAGGGGAAAAAGTAGCCACAGACTTTGAAATCTGGTTATAAAAATTCCCTTCACTTATACAAATGGTCAATTTATCTAGAACTTATAGTTTTCAGATTTACGTATGTCACTGTGATTTGGCCATATTCTCAAAGCTAGAATATGCCAGATCTACAGGCCTTTAACCCTGTATTAGGTTAAAGACTGGCCACTTTCCACTCTACAATGATGCCTCTTCTAAGAGTTTAAATAAAAAGATAATTTCAATAAAATATGAAATATGAGACATTTTCACACCATAGCAATACATAAGAATAATGGAAAATGTCTATGGAGCACATTCTATTAATTATTTGTGCTAGGCTAGTAAATGCCTTTTAGTCATATAAAATAGCTGTAGTTAGATTATCATTTTCCGGAGGTGCTTGCTAATATTTTAGTCAGTTAGCAAGGCAATCAATGAGGTAGACTGTCTTCAGTGTAATACAGGACAAGAATTCAGATTGAGTGCTACACGGTCAGGTAATTTAAAGATAAAATAGAGAGTTCTAGTAATCTCTTTACAGAAAAGAATTTGTTCAGTTGTACTATGTGTCTGATCACTACTCATAACAGACTTAAGGACACTACTCACAGAACCTTGAAAAGAGAAATGTTCATGACATTATGAGAGTAGACTGAAGCTTTCAAATGGAATATATTTTCTTTAACATAGAATTAGATGTTATTTTGTTTTGCCTTGATTCAAGCATAATCAAAATAGGCACTGGAGTAAGAAAATAACTGCCAGTAGGCCAACAGCTAACACCCTCCCCTCTCAAAATTTCTCAAAGCTTATTCAAGTTTTGGGCAATTTGAATGGCTAAGATCCCAGTACAAATGGAAATGAGAAGGGACTCTGTGAGAGATGCTGACCATGGTGGAGGCATGGAATGGGGGTAGAGAGTAAATGGTGCTTTCTGAGATCCTTTGTTTGGAATGGCCTTTGTGGTGTTCTGACTTAAAAAAAACAAAAACAAAAACAAAAAAACAACAGTAACACTCCTGTCAAGGACTTATATAATAGAAGTGAGGCAGAACTTCAGAATGCTTGCATAGAAAAGCAACCTTCGAATTTTAATGCCTCTTTTCACTTTACAATCCTTTTAATACTAGAATACAACTGACATATTTTATTCTTCTCCCTGAAGTCTAGCATGCTACATGTTAAATATCTCCAATTATTTAAATTGATCCTTTTATAGATTACAGCAAGGTCTTTGACTATGTATGGATGCTCTTCAGATTACCAGTACTATTGCTAAAATGTAGCATCAAAATTGATCACAAAATTGCAGATATGTTCTTTTTTGGTATAGGGCACTAAAAATCAATCAAAATGTTTTGCATATTCATTTATAATAGGGCAATCAAAATGACTAAACTAGTCATCCTAGCTAACCAAACAATCCCACCACTGGGCATAAAGTCCAAGGAGGGGAAGACAGGAAAAACAAAACAATGTATAACAAAAGATTAATAACAACAGGCATTAATATAGCAAAGAACTGGAGATAAGATAGGTTCCCATTAATTTGAAAATACATGAAAGAAACCAATAAAACTGCAGTGAACTATAATGGATTATGCAATAGGCTATAGGGGATTCAGAGAAATATGGTAAGATTTGTATGAAATGATACAGAGTGAAATAAGCAGAAAGAAACAATAAATAATAATGACAACATTGTGAATGACAAGATCTTTAAACAGAAAACAAACTCTGGGAAAGTTAAAACATATGATGGTCTACTGAAAAAAATGTTTCCCTCCTCAGGAAAGAGAGGTAGGAGGTTACTCATTAATGTTTTATACACAGGTAGATCTGAGTTCTGAAAGCTTTGCTTCATTGTTTTCCTGTATTTCAAGAAAGATTGCAACCCAAAGGAGCCAGAAGAAGAGGAAATACACACATATACACACATTATACATACATAATACATATATACATGTGTGTATGCATGCATATGTATAAATACGTATATATATATAGTGCATATCTTCAGAATTAACTATGATATAAAACAAAAGATATAAATAAAACATTAATTTAAGAATACTAAGAAAAAAACTGAAAAAATAAGCTGTAAACAGAACCAGATACTATTTGGTTTCGAGTAAGAGAGGGTAAAATGGCAGGCATTTCCTTCCAAATCCTTAATTAAGTTTAGATGAATTTTTTCCCTTAAAGCTAGCAGAAAAGAACTTTTTGAGATGTTAAAGAAAAAAAAATAGGGCCAAAGATGTTATAATTTATAATAACTATTAGTAGTAAGGATAAGGTAGCAACTAGCTAGGATTCAGTTATGTAAGTCAAAAGGACATATATGTGTGTGTATGCATATAAATACTTTTTACTTTGACAAATATAAACATATAAAGAATATACATATAATGACACACATATGCATGCATGAGGATATAGATATATATTAGATTAGCAGATATATATTCTTCACCAGAATGTGTTACACCCTATTGCCACCTGGATAAATGATCTTTTAGAGTTTATTGCTTGCAAAGAACAAAAACAAAAACTCATCTCCTGAAGGCTAATCTTCAAGATGATTCTCTATTTTTCTTATTTATGAGAGCAACACATGTTTATTTTGACCCTGAACTACACTTGAAATTTCTGTGTTTTTTTTTATTTGTTTCTTTGAAAGTACCTGCCAGAACTTTCCCTCTAGCCTTTTAATACTCCAAAGCCTCCATTACTCCATTAGGCACTAGACAAGGGCTTACATAAATATTATAATTTGATATCTAAGAATAATATATTCCTAAGAATGAAGCATGAGGAGAAAAAATTCATCACATTCAAAGATTATGACAGAAATTCATAAAGGAAACTGAAAATTAAAAGTTGTATCTTCTTTCTCCTATGCCTAGTGATATTCCACACTTATCCCATGTTTTTTTTTAATTGGACCTGAGATTCTTCTTGTGTAAAGTATTCTTGGTGAGTAGATCCCTCTACACACACTGAGTTTATGGAAAATTGCTATAATTTACCCAGGATCATATGGTCAATAAGTGGTGGAGCTTGACTCCAGGTTTTTTTGGCTCTGAGCTCAGTTTTATGAATTTTGGAAATAGGAATATGCTTTACTAAGGACAACTGAGAACTAAAAATCTAAAATTATAAACTAGCAAAAGCATAGGTGACAGCTACAGTAAGAATAATTTGTAGATACAGTTAGTTACTCAGGGAAAACACACTTAGCTATTTGATATACAAAAGGGTAAAGTATACCAAAGATGTAAAAAAAAATTTATGAGAGGAAATGGTATAATCTATAATTTTAGGGTAGACTTTTACTTTATTTTGCTTTATTTTCTGCTTTTTTTTGGAGGGCAATTTGGGTTAAGCAACTTGCCCAAGGTCACATGGCTAGGTTTTGTGCTTATGTGTCTGAGGCTGGATTTGAGCCCAAGTCCTCCTGACTCCAGGGCCAGTGCTCTAATCACTGCACCACCTAGCTGCCCTTGGGTAGACTTTTTAAAATCAAGGCATTATTTCCCTTGGTAATGTTATTTAATTAAAAATAGAAAACAGTATTTGGTTAGTTGCAATGTAAACTAAATTTAAAGATAGGTAAAAATTAACAATGAAATTTTTGCGTAATATCTGGCTGTGTCTCTGAGGAGAGAGATTGTGGACATTATGGTACCAAATCATATCAAACTTCTATATATCTTTGGATAGTCAAGAATCTCAAGTGATACCTAATCATCTCTTATGCATACACCATCAAAGTGTTCACCTATAGATATTTCTTTTTCTTTCAAAAACCAAATGATTTTGGCAGAATACTTCAAATTAACAATTAACTTTTTATCTTACTCAATACAGTTCATTAGAGATAGATATAAGCAAACCCCTTTCTTTGAACAGCAAAATTTTCAACAGGAATCTATTGCTGCTTCTTTACCATATTAAGTGAGAAGTAGAGTGACAAACTATTAAAGAGAAGTCCAGAAGTCTGCAAGTTTATAAATGCTTAACTAGACAGCCACAAAATAAGCTTGTACCCATTTGCCCCTCATCTCAAATAAATCAGGGTGAATTTAAAGGAAATAAGATACCGGATATAAAAGATATTGGTCAGCAACTCATGAATACACGTAATATACTCTTGCCTCCCTTATTATTTTGGTCCTTTGTTTCATTGGAATGATTTGTGTGGGAGAACTCTGTCTCATGTAAAGTTAAGTGTATTTTCTGTGCTTGGTGATACAAAAGAGTATTAACACATAGGAAGAGGGAGAACATATATGTTATTGACCCAAATTAAATTTGCAATCTGCATGATAAATGATTTTTCACAATTACTTACAGGACTGATTTTATATAATATATCCCTGCAGCTTTCAACATTTTGACCAGAAGACATGGTTCTTTATGATAAAATTCCCATGATTTATTCCATGATGCACTGTAAGACCCTTATAAAAACACCTTTCCAAAGTAGTTTTTCCTTTCACAATTTTCAAAACAGAAAGAAGACATATCACCTTATTCTCCAGAAATATTCAACATAATTTGCTATGTACCAACAAGTGATATCATTATATTAAAATTTCATGAATCACTTGAAATGAAAATTCAACTTAATTCAATAAATATTTCTAAGTACCTTTAAACAAAAATTGGAAATTAAGTGCCTACTATGTTTTAGACACCAGTGAAACAAAGTAAAAAAGAAACATCTTGGCAATCAATGGACTTACATGCTGTTGAATAAATACATGTATGTGAATAATGAAATATTTGTCTCTATCTACATACATGTATATGAATATAAATGCATGCATGTGTATATCTATATATGTGCATTTTCATACATGTGTATTATATTGTTGGATACTATGAACATTAATGGAGACTAGATAGACTAAAGGTGAGCAGTAGAACAAATGGAATGTTGTACATGGAAAAAAGAAAGAAAAATATTTTTCTTGGAAAGTAGCTAGAATATATGGGCTGGGGGTGGGAGTAGGGATGGGTCATGATTGGAGCCAGATTATGAAAAGGTTTTTTTTTTTTTGCTTTGTGGAGGGCAATTGTGGTTAAGTAACTTGCCCAAGGTCACATGGCTAGGATTGTGTGTGTGTGTGTGTGTGTGTTAAGTGTCTGTGGCCAAATCTGAACTCAGGTCCTTACTCTGGGGCCACTCTACTCACTGTGCCACCTAGTCACCCCCAGATTATGAACAGTTTTAAGAATTAAGTAGTAGACATTGAATTTTATTCTGGAAGTACCACTAAAACTTCTTGATCTGAGGCTTGCTATAGTTTGACTGGTACTTCAGAAATAGTAATCTGGTAACTTTCTGTAGGATGTGTTGGAAAGGAAGAAACTGGAGACAGCAAAAACTATTAGGAGACAAAAGGTAAGAAAATCCTGAATTACAGTTGTGGTTTTGTGAATGTAAAGAGGGAAACAAATGTAAGAGACATTGTGTAAGTCAAATTGAGAGGAACTGGCAACTTACTAGATATAAGGAAGGAAGGAAGAATGAGTGGAGAATTGATGGCTTGCAAACCTAGGAAAATAATCTAAATGCTTCTGTTGACAGAAATAAGAAAGGTATCTAGCTTTGGGAGAAATATGGAGATAATGAATTACCCAGAAAAAAATTGCCAATGAGACAGAGAAGGGTTAGATTTGTAAATTTGGAGTCATCTGCATTGAGTATATGTTTAAAGCTAATGATATCACCTGGAGAGAGGAAAGAAAAGAGAGAGGATATAGCCCTTGCAACAGCCATGAAAAAGCAGAAGGATATGGATGATTATGAAAGGAAGGAGAATTAAAGTTTACAATCATTTCAGTAAGAAAAGAACAAGGAGAGAACAGAATAATAAAAATCCAAGAGGGAAAGAGTATACAGGAGGAGGGAGAGGGTGTCCACAAGTATCAGAGGATGCAGGACTAAGAAAGATGAGGACTAAAGCCACTGAATTTAGTAACTAAGAGATTTTTGGGCAGTCAACTTATGGTGAGTTGGTGAATATTTATATCTACTATATGCCAAGCTCTCTGCTAGGATCTAGAAATACAAAGAGAAAAGGTGGAGAAGGGGGAGGAAGGATGTTTCTGTTCTCACAGAGTTCACAGTAAAATCTTAAGGAGTCACCCAAACAAGAGATAGATTTAAACACTAAAATTCAATGCTTTAAAAGAGTGAAATATGAAAAAAAATTAGGTAACAAGTTCAGATACACTAAAGCCAAGCATGAGCAGCTTTCCAGAGGACTGCTGCTGTGAACAGCTTCAAGATTCTGATTACATGGTATAGTGAACTCTCTATTAAGTAAAAAAAAAATCTAAGAGAAAACATTGACAGAAATCAGAGTACAGCATTCAGAATCCTATAATTTAGCAACTTATCACTAAAATGGCCACATAGTTTTCACCAAAGTGACCACATAGTTTTAAACAAAGTACAATTATTTAGCAACTCAATTATTTAGTAAGTTCTTAATTCTATCATCTTTAAGGAGGCTTGTATCTTTAATGGACACAAAGTACAAAGGTCAAAGTTTTCCACCCCTACATCACATTAAATCATAATCTTCTCAGTCAGCATCAGGTACCCAAGAAGAGATCTTTTCATCTTGACTAGAGGCTGGCTCTCAGCTTCCATGGTTCTTTTTCCATGGTCCCAGCTCCTGCCCAAATTTACACAACTGTCACATGGGTTCAAAGGCAGGCAGCTCCCAGTTCCTTGTCTTTTTTCCATTCCATATTGAAGCTCATAGTGTCCAGTCCACCTCAAGTCCTTCACAGTTCCTGTTTCTGGGAAGACAAAACTCAACAGAAACAAAACACGATTCATACATATTGCTGACACCATCATCAGTTCCTGATCTTCCTGTGAAACCAACACAGACCCACCAACAAGGTCTTAGAACTGAACACAAATCATAAGTATAGAAATCAACACAGACTGACAAACAAGGTCCAAGAGGTCCACACAAATCATCAATAAAGTCCCAACACCTCCAAAACCCTCCTCCAGGATTTCTGTAAATAGACAACCAGAAAATCATCTTTTAGAGATTCTAGTAAGGTCCTAAGGCTTCTGTAGAAAGTAGCACAAACAAATATCAACACAGACAGAACAGAAAAACATAGAGTGCTGGGATACCACAAGTTTTCTGCTCCACCACAAGATCTCCCTTCTCACTTCTGCTCTCTCCAGCCTGTGGCTCTCCTTATATATGGTCATTAGATCATCCTCTTCCTGTTGCAGGAGTTCACAAGTTGTGGGATTCACAAGTTCTGGATCTTAATACTCCATACAATCATGAACTGAAAAAAAGTGTTAACTACTTCTGTGTTAAATAGATGAAACAAGGTTTTAACTAATTCTTTGTTTCCCATTACAGATACCTTTTTCTAGAATTTTGGCTGTAAAGAGTCAGCAAACTCCAAATGAAAGAAAGAAAAATTTTCAAGGAAAGTATAGAAAATACATCCATGACAAATTTAAATAATTTCATTTGCCAATTCAGAAAAAAAAACCTGCTTTGGCTAGATCTTGGTGACTTCTTTTTCTTTTGTATGTATTTTGAATGTGAATATAATGTATTTTGAATATATACAATAAGAAAGCTAGAGATGACAATCTAATCTGCTTTATTCTGCTTATAGAGAAGTAGCTCATCATCAGTGCCATGGAAGAAGACATATGTCAAGACTACACATATTCTTTGCGAAAGAATAAATATGATATGGAAATAAATGAAGAAAAACACACTTTCCTGAATTTCATATGTTTTTCATGATGGTATCTATGTAACTTTGAATGAAATTTTATCTCAGTTTGATAGTACTAGCTATCCCTCTAAGTTCCTGGGACCAGTGCCCAAAATATGTCTACCTGTAAAGAATCAGAGGATTCAATTTTAAATAATTATTGTATGTTTTGTGATAAAAGAGATATTTATCTCAAGCCCTTAGATGACAAAAATTCCACCACATTTCCACTGCTTTGACATGTTTTGTAATTTGTCCATCAATAATAACATAAACACAACGTTGCTTCCTATAATTTTTAAAAGTAGCAAAATATAGATATAGTATAGGGTGAAAGTACTGGGTAAGTGAAATAAAATTTAAGGATTATTTTGTTCAACCTATATATTTTACAAGTGAAGAAACTAAGGCTTAGAGAAAATGAGATTTCTATAGACACAAAGCTTGTGTGTGGTAAAGCCCAGACTAGAATAATGGTCAAATGTGTTTCCCACTAGACTGCAAGGACTGCCATTTACAATTCTTTGTAAAGCTAGGTCATTTATCTTCTCAAAAAATGTGTCCAGATATCTTCCAAAGGGTTTCTTACAAAAAGTCCTAAAGTAGACATTTGATGAACACCTCTCACAGGGCCTTATGCTTTACAAAATATGATTGAATAAATTGGTTTCAAGGCTTATGACTTATAAACAGGCTGTTTTCATTTTAGCAGGTTAGGGGTATGGTACAGATAAGAAATCAAGTTTTCAAATGACATAATACTCAGAAGGATGACTAACAAATTAAGTGACAGGATATGACCAAAAAAAATCTTTATGAATTGTAGGAAAGTTCCAAATGTAAAAAAAAGACATTTAGCAGAGATCAATATAAAATCCTGTCTATTGAGTTTAACAAATTGATTGCTGGGGTGGCCTAGCCAAAATGGTAGATTATAAGCAACCACCCAGCTGAACTCTCTCCACATTCCCTTCTAAACAACTTTAAATTAACTCCTCAAATCAAATATTTGTAGCAGAAGGGACAACTCAAGTTTAGAATAAAACATTTTTCCACCCTATGATAACCTAGGAGGTTGGCAGCAGAGGTCTGAGACACTGGACCAGAGCACTCCATCTATACCAACCATAGGGTTTGGATGTTGCTATGAGAGTGGAAGCAGCAATTGTAGATTCTGGAGCTTTCAGACTAGAAGCAGTAAGGGGGTCAGACAACTGGTCAGAAACAATTACAGAGGATAATTTACTGGTACTGGGTGGAACTGGCACTGATTGGTAACTCTATTGTCTACGTGTAGCTCCAGATCATAGTTCCAAGTCAGGGAGGACTGTTTGTGGTTGATCACAAGTGAGCAGGGCTCTGCTGTTCACCAATTCAAAGCTTTTCTTTTATTTTATTAGTGGGAGTGCTTCCTATAAATGTACATATTGTCAGTCTTATTAGGCTTTAGTTGATAGTCTTCATGGGATGTTGTAGCCTCTGTATCTACATCTGTATATGCCAGTTGTCAACTACTGATGATTTCTCTATACTTAGCGGGGTTGCTGGACTGTATTCCAAGTCCTTCCAGGTTGGTAGGAACTTATATTAGGTATACTGTACTCCACTTGTATAAGTTTCCAAGAACCCAAGGTCACTCCCAGATAAGCTTCCCCTGGACAACTATCATTCAAAAGATACAATTCAAAAAATATTGATCAAGGGCTTTCTCTGAGCAAAGCACCCTACTATGTACTGACCTCATGTATAATAACCCGATATCTTCCACTTCAGCAGAGGATGAATAAGGACAACCTCTAAATATTCCACTTCAAAGAATAAATTAAATCTTAGGTGTAAACTAAGCTTAATAAAATACTAATTAAAAAGAAAGTATTTTTTCTCATATGATGATAAATGTTAGGGATGAAATTGTACCATTAACTTCATTTTTAGAATGACTTATAAAACTTAAATTACTCTAAAATACATTAAATGACTGAGTTGAAAATATAATTTATAATGATCTTATCCTAAGTAGTTGCCTAAAGCACTAAAGGTGAATGAAGCATAAACAGCGAATTTCTCCTTTTGGTGGCATTAAATGAACCTAAAAGGACCAATGGCTTTTTAAAAATTTTCAATAATATTGCACCCCTGAATTATGGGTAGATAAACTGATCTGATATAATTTATTCTCTAACTTGTTCTTGACATTCCAAAGCCTCATTGATTTATATTCCACTCTTCTTGAATGTGTGATATTTAAATTAAAATCATATTGATGATGACCTTTATTGTCAAAATAAAGTAAATCAATACAGCAAACAATAATCCTGAAAGAATTCTTAGATTTTTATAAAAGAAAACTTCTTTGCAAGTATATTAGAAACCCATAATTATACATAAGCAATTAATATGCCCATTAGAAGAGGGCCATTTATGCATTAAGGCACAAGACCACTTCTCTTGTAATATTTTATAAGTAGTTAATGAAAATTATTCTATTCATTTGACAACAAAATTGCATTTTCATATAAACATTCCCAATTAAAAAAAAGACTAATTCTCCACAATTCATCGCAATCAGTGAAGTTTTCCTTTATCACTATTCTGAAGGCTAAACTTGTGATTTCTTAAGTGTAGGGAATTCCTGGTATCGAAGATCTCTCTAATTATGTAGATCAATAACTCATCTACATAGTACATGTTGTACATTATTATTTTAGATGGTTTCTGGGGACACTGAGAAACTTAAATGACTTGCCCAAGGGCACAAAAGACAACTTTTCCCAATCTTCCTGATTCTAAAGTAGGGTCCTTATTTATTTCACCACACTTGAAACATAATTTGTTTTGCAAATCAAATTATAGGTAAATATAAAATTATGTCAAGGTAATAAATCTCCATTCACTATGTTATTCTTTGTATCTATGAACTTTAAAACAGTTCTGTACTTATGAGTCCCCTGGGACCAAATCTGGAGTCTAGTACTCTACATATATCACCAGCCACAATTCATTGAGCACCTTTGTGTTCCAGTTTGTAATGTGGAGAATAAAATACCTCAGTGACTTCAGTAATTTAATGCTCCCAGCTAAGATTCACAAACCATTTTGAAGATAAAACATGGCAGCTGTTTGTTAAACACCACTGTTACCTGGTGCTCTCATTCAACTAAAGTGAGAAATCTGAGAGCTCTTATCCACCTCAAATTCTAAATAAAAGTTTCAATTCTACCCACCACAAAACTTCACTTCTTTATTCTAAATTAAAAAATAATCTGTGTATCTCATTATAGAATGAAATTTGTCTGGATTTAGGTTTTTTTTCCTACTTAAGTGACAATCCAATGCTTCATTAAGTCAACAAATATTTACTAAGTACTTAATTCATGCCAGTGACTTTGCTAATTGCCTGAGATAAAAATAAGTGTAAAATCAGTCCCTGCACTCAAGGACTACCTCCCTTTCTGATGAGGAAGATAACATTTAAATAATTCGTTAGTACTAGAAATATAGAAAATGGTTAGGAAGTAATTTTAGAGGGAAAGGCACTGGAAGCTAGAAGAAAGGACTCATGAAATCAGGCAAATTTAAAAGAAAGTCAGGGAAACTAATAGGTAGAGGTGAGAAATTAAAGTATTCTAGGAAAAGGGGAACAGATAAGGCAAAAACAGAGACCAGAGAATGAATGCCGTATTTGAGTAACTTGAAGTAGACCAGTGTAGCAAATTCATAGAGTGAATGCAGTGGTGTAAAATGTATGACTAGAAAGATAGGAGACCAGATTATGAAGAGGATTCTTGTCATCCTTCTGCCATTCTTCACTCTTGTCATATGAACAGTCCATCTTTTCTTTCTGTCATAAAATTCCTTGATGACATCTTTTTCTCCTATCCTTCCAAGTTCTTCATTGGTTATATGCTCATATCCAACATGTATCTTTTGATTGACATCTGTGTGATGCTCATTTTGGTTCTTCAAAAGCAATAGTTGCTTCAAGTTTCACTGCCATATAGTAATACTGGTAAAAGATTTATACCAAACATCGGTTGAAAGGAGACTTATATGTGATGGAAAGCTTAGAATCAGTAAAGTACTTACAATTTATCAAAAGCAATCTAATTCACTTTCTTCTTTCTTTTAAAAATGTATATACATATAATTTGCCCAGATACATATACTGTTGGGTAAGCTCTATCAGTTTTGCATTTGTCCATTTGAATTCATGCTGAAATGTGGACAATAGAAAGTCTCCATTTATTTATTTTTTTATTTATTTAATTAATTATTTATTTATTTTGTGTAGATGGACAAGATATAAATCTTTGAAAAATTGTGAGATAGTAAATATGTGGTCTCTCCTTGAATATGGTTTGCAAAATTCTGCTGATTCTCTACTAATACCATTACTGAGGATGCATTCAATTTATGCATAGGTTATATAAATAAAGTTTTTGTAAAGATGAGAAAGTAAGGATACAAACGTTTTAATTTTCTTTTCATCACTATTTTTTTGGTTTTTGATATGGTTTAAGGTTTGGGTTATATTGTTTTCCTCTATGCCTTTGGTACATTTTTCTCTTTCTTGTATCTTGTAGTTTAATCCCTCAATGCTCTCCAATTGCATCATACCCAGTATGGGATCTCCTCTCTATAAATATATACTTGATTCAATATTACAGTTTCTCCTTATCTTTGTTTTCTTTAGTGCTATTTCTGTCTTCTTTTCATTTACCAGGATTGTTATGTTAAGATCCAAGCTGACGGTACCACTATGCTTGATGGAAAAAAATTGGTAAATTTTGTTTTTTGTTTTTGCAACCCCTCCTCCATTTTCCTTCTGTCCCTCTTTCCATTTTTGTCCTTGAATACCCTTGAGATCAAAGGTAATCAGAAGTTTTTGGTGAAACTGAGCAGCAGTCAGAATATGAGAACAACAATGGACTGCTTCAGCTCATAAAAACAATATAACTTACATTATAATAACCACTTCACAGGAAGTAGAAAAAAGACTTCTTTTAACTGATACATCTCTAGAAACCATCTGTATTTTTGATCATCTTAAAATAAAGCACCATTCATAACTTAAGTGTAGTTAATCTGTGTGTATTTAACATAGCAAAAGTTCCATTGCAATTTATTTCAATGCATTAAATCTTGCTATGTGTTTCTTATTTGAAGCTCCAAAATACAAAAATTTATTCATACACTTTTGATTTAAAAATAAAACCTCTTTCAAAACTCTTCTCTCTCCATTTCTCAGTAGGAAATAAACTGTTTCCACAGTGAATAACACAATTTAGTCACCATAATAAATAATGGCACATTGAGAAAAAACTGTGACTTACTTGAACAGTTTTATTTTCCTTGATATTTTTCCATAAGCCTTTATTTTAGGTTGTTTGCAGTCTATTAATGTTTATCTTCCTCTATTTGTGAAGTGGACTTCTTGTGAACCTTTGGGCTTGTTTTGCATTTTTCATATAATGCAGTTCTTCAGTTTCCCTAAATGCAAAAAATTCCAGCCAATTAATTCTGCTTTATCTTTCATTCATACAACATAATCATCTACTGTTTCCTTATCAATCTATCTTGATATAACTTTGAGATTGATTTTTTAGGAATCTGGTTATAATTAATTAATAGAAAATAAGCCTTGTATACCTTCACATCCTCAGTCAAGTTTCAAGTCAACCAATGTACCCCAAGGAATGAGGAGAATTAGATAAGTGTTCTACTAATGATTTAAAGATTCACCTAAATATTAAATTAACATCTATTTTCATATCAGACACATTATACATGCAAAAGGAAAAAAAGACACCTTCACTTGATTGTCATCTAATTAGGGAATCTGAACAGAGATATGATACACTTTGACAATTATAACAAAGTAAGTATAATCAAGTGCAAGATGTTTCAAAGTTTAAGGAAACATAGTTTAGTTGATGTGACTATTCCCTAGATCAATGAAAGTTGCAATTTGTACACAACTTAGTAGAGAATCTGCAATTATCACTTTGGGCAAAAAAGTTAGTAATATGTAATTCATTTGATAGTGAGCAAGTTTGAACATAATTAGACTGGTCTTGAGATAATGAACATAATAGTATTGTGATCCTACCTCAATAGAAATGCCCAGATCCTGTGTTTTCCTGGTATAACATTCAAGGACCTGGGGTAGCCTCTGTAATTCAACAAGACTTTGTAGTATGATTTTTCTAGAAGAGGTAGAAGATGAATGAATAAGGACAATATGCCATTGAGCCAAAATGATGTGTAGTACAAGTTCATAAGAGAGGCATAGGATTAGTATAAGGAGGAAATGCAATTAATTTGGGTATTGAAGAAATTAATAGAAATGGACTACTATAGAGATCATATGAGTTCAAAAGACTTATTCAAAACAGAGAATAGATTGGCTTTGTTGAAGCAGACCGATGATTCCAAGAAATAGTAAGAAATATATTTGGGAGTGACATGAGCCAAAAGATGGTAGATTAGATATTTTTTTTTTCTGATTCCCATCACCTATTAAACCTCTCTAAAGGAGAAAATATATTGAAAAGATAAAGTAACTATCTATAGTATCTAGGAAACACAGAATCTAAATGAAGACTTAAAAAACATCTCATGAATATGCATACTCACTGACCCTGATTTCACTTAGCATTCCTCTCTCACCTCGCATTCTACTAGCAAGGAGGGCATACTGACAGATCAAAGGACATGATACAAGCTTATATCAAAACTGTACATCCTGCTTGTCCCATTCGGTGGGGAAGTGGGAGGCAACCATTTTTCCATTGCTCCAAGATGGAGAAGTTTGCTTAAATCTTGACAATTGGATTTGCCACAGCCTTTCAGCAACAAAATCTTTCCAAAACTGCAACTTGGCAGCACCAGCACTAGAAACTTCTGAACTATTGGTGCCAGGAAAATCAGGCTCTGGACTCACAATTCCAGACCAGAAAACTAAGTGACCAAAGGCATAGGACAGGATAGAACCAGGACAGAACCACACTGGGTATGTGCACAGGTGTGAGGCACTCCACCAAATCATAGGAAAAGAGCGGGGGGGGGGGGGGGGGGGGGGGGGGGGGGTGGCTGAGATAGAGTTAAAATTTGTTCTTCGATGTTGTCTCGTTTT
>NW_027186473.1:20576349-20589873 GCF_028583685.1 Petaurus breviceps papuanus
GGGCTGTTCTGAGCATCCAAAAATCATTTAGGTATGAGACTTAGTCTGGTTAACCTTTAGCTAACACAGTATTTGAAAGATGAGAAGCTTTAAAATCCAGTCCCAAAGGAAACCAGAATCAGAGGGTAGAGGGTCAGGAAGTGAATGGTAAGGAAAATAACATGGGAGGCGATGATCAAAAGTGTCAAATTTTTCAAGAAAAAAAGAAAACAGATTTTGACTACAAGTGGATAAATTTATATGAAAAAAATATAATATCAGCAAATGTAGTTTCTAGCTCTGTTAGAGAGTTTCAGGCAGTATTTATTCTGCAAACAAAAATGAAGATGATCCAATATTTGGTGAGAAAGACGACCCCATGGAATTTTAATGAGAACATGGAATCACATCACTATCCTTGAGTGGTTTGATTATTATTTATATTTTATTCCCCACCAAATACATTTAAAAACAATTTTAGCATTTATTTTATTTTTAGATTTTTGAGTTCCTAATTCTCTGACTCCCTTTTGATCTTCCCCTTCCCTACTCATTGACAAGGTAAGCAACTTGATATAGGTTATACATTTGTAATCATACAAAACATATTTCCATGTTAGTAATGTTGTGAAAGAAAGCACAGCCCCTCCCCCCACAAAAAAACAAGAAAAATCAAGAAAGTAAAGAAAAAAAATGCTTATATATGCATTTACACTCTGTTAGTTCTTTCTCTGAAGATAGACAGCATTTTTCATCATAAATCCTTTGGAATTTTCTTGGATCATTGTATTGCTGAGACTAGCTAAGTCATTTACAATTGATCATTCCATAGTATTGTGGCTACTGTGTGCAATGTTCTGCTGGTCTGCCCATTTCACTTTGCATCAGTGCATGTAAACCTTTCAAATTCTGATGAGAAACGGGTTTACTCTATCCCCACCACCTCCCTCATCTCCCCCTCCACTGTAAAGGCTCTTTATGGTCTCTTTTATGTCCAATCATTTTACTCCATTCCACTTTTCCCTTTCACTTCTCCAAGTGGATTCTTTTCTCACCCCTTAATTTTATTTTTTCAGAAAATTATCTCCAAATATTAAACTCACACACATGACCTCTGTCTGCATATGGTCCTTTTAAATGCCCTAGTAAATGAGAAATTTTTTAGGAGTTACAAATAGCTTTTTCCCATGTAGGATTGTAAACTAGTTAACCTTTTTGAAATCCTCATTATTTCTCTTTCGTGTTTACTTTTTTATTCTTCTCTTGAGTTTTGTATTTCAAAATTTCTATTCAGCTCTGATTTTTTTTCAATCAGGAATTTTTGAGTCTCCTATTTTATTGAATATTCATTTTTCTTCCTGAAGGATTATACTTAGGTTTTCTGGGTAGATGATTCTTCACTTTAATCTTAGTTCATTTACCTTCTGGAATATCACATTTTAAAGCCTCAGATCCCTTAATGTATAAGCTGCCAAATATTGTTTTATTCTGTTTTATTCCCTTGACTTGGGAGCTCTGGAATTTGACTATAATATTCCTGAGAATTTTCATTTTGGCATCTCTTTCAGAAAGTGATTGGTGGATTCTTTCAATTTGCATTTTATCTTCTAACTCAAGAATATAAGGGTAGATTTCCTTGATAATTTCATGAAAAAAAAATGATGTCTAGGCTCTCTTTTTTATTGTGGCTTTCAGATAATCTGTTAATGTTAAAATTATCTCTCCTTGATCTATTTTCCAGATCTGTTGTTTTTCCAATATGATAACTCATAATCTCTTATTTTTCTTTTTTCTCTATTGTTTCTTGATGTCTCATAAAGAGATTAACTTCCATTTGCCCAATTCTAGGTTTTTTTTTTTCTTTTGGCCTTTTGGAGGGCAATTAGGATTAAGTAACTTATGGAAGGTTACACAGATAGACTTTTCTTGTGTGTGTGTGTATGTGTGTGTAAGTGCCTAAGGCCAGATCCAAGCCCAGGTCCTCCTGACTCTAGGGCTGGCACTTTACTCACTGTGCCATCTAGCCGCCCCACAATTCCAGTTTTTAAGGAGTTCTTTTCTTCAATGACCTTTTGTTCTTCTTTCTCTATTTTTCCAATTCTGCTTTTTAAGGCTTTATTCTCCTCCTTAGATTTTTGTACCTCTTTTTTATTATCATTTGGCCTATTCTGTTTTTCAAGGTATTATTTTCTTTAGTACTATGTGTGTCTGTGAGTGTGTGTGTGTGTGTGTATGCCTCCTTTACCAAGCTCTTGACTCTTTTTTCATGATTTTGTCACAGCACTATCATTTCTCTTCCCAATTTTTTCTATACTTCTCTTACTTCATTTAAAATATTGCTTTTGAGCTCTTCCATGGCCTGAAACCCATCCATATTTTTTTTTTAAGATTTTGGATGTAGCAGTTTTAACTTTGTTGTCTTTTTCTGAATGGGTGTGCTGATCTTGTCATCATACTAAATTTATAGAGTCAGAATTTTTTTCTGCTATTTGCTCATTTGCCCAGACTATTTCTTGAAGTTTAACTCTATGGTAAAGTGGGGCTCTCCTTCCAGGTGGGGGGGCGAAGTTTCCCAACCCTCAGGGTTTTCTGCAATTGCTTTCAAAGCTAGTTTTGTGAATCTGTGAGCTTTCAGTTCTTCAGACTGCCACCCAGTTCTGTGTATGGGCAATGAGAACAAGTCCTGCCCCAGGTATCAGCAAAGGGACCCTTGTGATGTCTTTCTGAGCAGTTGCCTGACCCCTTAATCACATGTGGGTTGAGATTTTCAAAAGCAGCCACTACTTCTTCTGCATCAGTCACTCCCAAGATCTGCTCCTGGTTTGTTGGGCCTCGCATAGCCTGCACTGGATTGTAATCCACTATCACCTTGGTACAATAGACCTTTTCTGCCAAACTTCTTCCCCCTTTATTTAGTGGTTTAAAAGAGAAATGAGAATTATGAGATCAGTGTTTATGTCCTGCATATCAATAATAATTAACAGAAGAGAAATACTTGAAACTGCAATAGACAACCTCCCTACCCCCTCCATAAAATAGAGAATAACTGATTAGGAATGTAAATGCACACAAGTTAAGGACAATCTAGAAGAACAATCACTTGCTCCAAACCCCCAATGACCCTGAAAACATAGTAACTCTTGCCCCAGGGCAAAACCCTCTACAGTAAAGGCTTGGGATCCTAAAGGAAGGGTGTGACTAGGACCCAGCCTCAAAATGGGTAGAAAGCAGACTATAAAGACAAAGACTCTGGAGTCCTACTGTCTGTCCTCAGAGGGAGGAACCAAACTCAGAGGGAGACAATGTGGAGTCCACACCCACAGCTGAAACTTCAGCAGGGAATGGGTCCCAAGCACAGAAGGCTCTCCTAGATGAGATCAAAAGGAACTTAGAAAACAAAATGAGAGAGATAGAAGACAAAACGAATAATACTCTTAAAACCAAAATAGCAGAATTAGAAAAACATTATAATGAGGAAAATATCTCTCTAAAAAGAAAAGTGTATGATATGGAAAAGGAGCTCCCAAAATTAACCAAGGAAAATGATTTTCTAAAAACTAGAATCAACCAAATGGAAACAAATAACTCTATGAGGAACCAAGAATTAGTCAAGCAAAACAACAAGAATGAAAAATTAGAAAAAGAGGTAAAATACCTCAAAGAAAAAATAACTGACCTGGAAAACAGATCCAGGAGAGATAATCTGAGAATCATAGGCCTACCAGAAAATCATGATGAAAAAAATGAGCCTCTACAACATTCTCTAAGAGCTCATTAAAGAAAACTGCCTGAGATACTAGAACCTGAGGGTAAAATAGAAATCGAGAGAATCCACCAGACACCTGCTGAAAGAGATCCCAAATTGAAAAGTCCTCGAAATGTTGTGGCCAAACTCCAGAACAACTAGATAAAAGAGAAAATACTTCAAGCAGCCAGAAAAATAATTCAAATATTGAGGTTCCACAGTGAGGATTGCACAGGATTTGGCAGCCTCTACACTGAAAAATCGAAGGCAGTGGAATACAATTTTCAAGAAGGCAAAAGAAATTGGGTTACAACCAAGGAGAAGACTGAGCATATTCTTCCAGGAAAAGAGATGGTCATTCAATGATATAACAGAGTTCCAGACCTTCTTGATAAAAAAAAAGCCAGAACTCAATGAAAAATTCAGCCTCCAATTACGAGATGCAACAATGACTTAGAAAGGTAAACAAGGAAAACACACAAACCCTGATATTTGATAAGAGCAAACTGGTTATAGACAAGTAGAGGGTATGAGTATAAAATACACAAAATGATGATTAAAAAATCTTATTAAGGGCTACAAAGGGATTGTAATGGAAGAAAGGGAATGAATGAAGCGGAAAAGGGTACATTTTGCCACACAAAGAGGCATAAAAACTGTATAGCAGAGGAAAAGAAGGGGCAGAGATCTGAATCATATGAGCTTTTCCCTCATTGGTTCTTGTACAAGGAGGGAATAACAACCAGTTAAGCATAGGACTCAATGAAGAAGAAATTCAAAAAGTATCATTTAAGATGGAAAGAGGGGAAGGAGAGGAGCTTTGCATGAGATTTGTTCCTGTCGCTCTTGGAGTGAAGAAGAAATAACATACTTCATTAAGTATAAAAATATCCTACAGGCAGTAGAAGGGGGAACGTGCTATGAAAGGGGAGTGGAAGTGGTTTATAGGGAGGGAAGAAGTAAGGGAAAAGAGGACGAAAAGGGAGGGGGGATGATAAGGGAATACTGATGGAAGCAGTGGTCAAAAGGATAACTATTAGAGGGGGGAAGAAACAAGGGGGGGAATATGAACATTAAAAGGGGAGGGAATAGGATGGAGTGAAAGAAACAGATAACAATCATAACTGTAAATGTGAATTGAATGAACTCTCCCATAAAATGGAGATGGATAGCAGAATGGATTAGAAATCATAATCCTACAATATGCTGTTCACAAGAAACACATCTGAAACAGAGAGATACACACAGGAAAGGTAAAAGCCTGGAGTAAAATACATCATTCCTCAGCTAAAGTAAAAAAAAAAGCAGGGGTAGCAATCCTTATCTCACATGAAGCAAAAGCAAAAATTGACCTAATTAAAAGAGATAAGGAAGGAAACTATATCCTGTTAAAAGGCACCATGAAGAATGAAGCAATATCATTACTTAACATATATGTACCAATTATGTAGCATCCAAATTCCTAGAGGAGAAGGTAAAGGAATTAGAGGAAGAAATAGATAGGAAAACTATACCAGTGGGAGACCTTAATCTCCACCTCTCTGAACATGATGAATTTAACCTCAAAATAAACAAGAAAGAAGTTAAGGAGGTGAACAGGATGTTAGAGAGGATAGGTATGATTCTCTGGAGAAAACTGAATGGGGATGAAAAGGAATATACTTTATTCTCAGTGATTCATGGCACATACTCAAAAATTGACCACGTTCTAGGGCATAAAAACCTCACATTTCTATGGAGTAAGGCAGACATATTAAATGCATCCTTCTCAGATTATGATACAATAAAAATTATATGCAATAAGGGCCAGGGAAAGACAGACTAAAACTAATTGGAAATTAAACAAATTAATCCTAAAGAATGAGTGGGTCAAACAAAAAAATTATAGAAACAATCAGTAATTTCACTCAAGAGAATGATAATAATGAGACAACATACAAAAATTTGTGGGATACATTAAAGGCAGTTCTTAGGGGAAGTTTTATATCCCTGAGTGAATACATGATTAAATTAGAGAAAAGGGAGCTCAATGAATTGGGCATGCAATTGAAAAACCTAGAAAAAGAACAAATTTAAAGTCCCCAATTAAATACTAAATTAGAAATATTGAAAACCAAAGGACAGATTAATAAAATTGAAATTAAGAAAACTATTGAATTAATAAATAAAACTAAGATCTGGTTTTATGAAAAAACCAACAAAATTGATAGAGTATTAGTCAATATGCAAAAAAAAAGAAAGAAGAAAACCAGATTATCAGTCTGAAAAATGAAAAGGGGGAATCTACCTACAATGAAGAGGAAATCCATAATTAGGAATTATTTTTCCCAACTGTATGTACATAAATTTGACAATCTTAGGGAAATGGATGGATATTTACAAACATAAAAGTTGCCCAGATTAACTGAAAAGTAAGTATCCCATTAAATTATCCCATCTCAGAAAACAATAAATTGAACAAGCCATCAGTCAACTCCCTAGGAAAAAATCTCCAGAGCCAGATGGATTCACTAGTGAATTCTATCAAACATTTAAAGAACAATTGATTCCAATACTCCACAAACTATTTGGGAAAATTAGTGAAGAAGAGTCCTACCAAATCCTTTTTATGACACAAATATGGTACTGATTCCTAAATCAGGAAGAGATAAAACAGAGAAAGAAAATTATAGACCAATCTCCCTCATGAATATAGATGCAAAAATTCTAAATAAAATACTTGCAAAAAGATTACAGAAACTTATCTCAAGAATAATACAATTTAATCAGGTTGGATTTATTCCAGGAATGCAAGGATGGTTTGATATTAGGAAAACCATCAGTATAATTGATCATATCAACAATAAAATTAGCAGAAAGCACATGATCATCTCAATAGATGCAGAAAAGGCTTTTGACAAAATACAACATTCATTCCTATTAAAACATTAGAAAGTATAGGAATAAATGGAGACCTCCTTAAAATAATAGGTAGCATCTATTTAAAACCATCAGCAAATATTATATGGAATGGGGATAAGCTAGAAGCATTTTCAATAAGATCAGGGGTGAAACAAGGCTGTCCATTACCTTCCCTCTTATTCAATCTTGTACTAGACATGTTAGCAGTAGCAATTAGAGAAGAAAAAAAATGAGGGGAATCAAATTAGGCAAAGAAGAGACCAAGCTATCACTCTTTGCAGATGATATGATGATATACTTAGAGAGTCCCAGAGAATCAAGTAAAACATTACTTGAGACAATAAATAAATTTGGCAAAGTTGCAGGATATAAAATAAATCCACATAAATCCTTGGCATTCCTCTATATTTCCAATGAAATGCAACAGCAAGATATAGAAAGAGAAATCCCATTTAAAGTTACTGTAGACATAATAAAATATTCAGGAATCTACCTGCCAAAAGAAACTCAGGACCTATATGACCATAACTACAAAACACTTTTCACACAAATTAAGTCAGATCTAACTAATTGGAAAAATATCAATTGCTCATGGCTGGGTCAAGCTAATATAATAAAAATGACAATTTTACCTAAATTAAATTATATATTCAGTGCCATACCAATTAATTTACAAAAATCTACTTTATAGAGCTAGAAAAAATAGTAACAAAATTCATTTTGAAGAATAAACAGTCCAGAATATCAAGGGAATTAATGAAAATAAATGCTAGGGAAGGTAGACTAGCTATACCATGTTTCAATCTGCATTATAAAGCAGCAGTCATCAAAACTACTTGGAACTGGCTGAGGAATAGAGGAGTGGATCAATGGAATAGGTTAGGCACACGAGATTCAGAAGTCAATGACTATAATAATATATTGTTTGATAAACCCCCAGACCCTGGTTTTTCATATAAGAACTCACTATTTGACAAAAACTTCTGGGAAAACTAGTATTGCAGAACCTTGGCATAGACCATTATCTAACACCATATACCAAAATCAAATCTAAATGGGTGCATGATCTAGGTATAAATTTGATACTATAAGCAGTCTCCTAAAACAAGGAATAGTTTACCTATCAGACTTTTGGAGACGGAAAGACTTTATGACTAAATAAGAATTAGAGAACATTATATAATGTAAAATGGATAATTTTGACTACATGAAATTTAAAAGCTTCTGTACAAACAAAGCCAATGTAATCAAGATTAAGAGGGAGGTGGGAAATTGGGAAAGAATCTTTACAACCTATGTCTCTGACAAAGGATTCATTTCTAAAATATACAGAGAATTGAGTAAAATTTATAAGAATACAAGTCATTCCCCAGTTGATAAATGGTCAAAGGATGTGAACAGGCAATTTTCAGAGAAAGAAATTAAAGATATATATATGCACATGAAGAAATGCTCTAATTTACTACTGATTAGAGAAATGCAAATCAAAACAACTCTGAGGTACCACATCTCACCAGTCAGATTGGCTAAGATGACAAAACAGGAAAAATATAAATGCTGGAAAGGATGTCAGTGATTTGGAACACTAATGCATTGCTGGTGGAGTTGTGAACTGATCCAGCCTTTCTGGAGAGCAATCTGGAATTATGCCCAAAGGGTTATAAATACTTTCATAACCTTTGATCCAGCAATACCACTCCTAGGGTTATATCCCAAATGATCATAGAAGTGGGAGAAAGACCCATATGTACAAAAATGTTTATCGCAGCTCTTTTCGTGGTGGCAAAGAATTGGAAATTAAGGTGGTGCCCATCAATTGGGGAATGGCTGAACAAGTTGTGGTATGTGCATGTTATGGAATACTATTGTGCTATAAGAAACGAGAAGCAGACAGTCTTCATATTTACGTGGAGAGGCTTATACAAACTGATGCTGAGTGAGAAGTGTACAACCAGGAGAAATTTGTACACAATTGCACACACAACGTATGTGTGATGACCAACTTTGATAGACTGGATTCCTCTGAGCAATGCAGTGATACAAGTCAATCCCAAAATACTCATGATGGAGAAAAATATGTGCATCAAGAGAAAGAACTAGAAAGAACTGAGTTTATATCCAGGTGGAAGCAAAATATCTGATCTTTTTCCTTCTCTTATTTGGTTTTATGTCCTCTTTACCATTTTTTATTCCAGCTGAAACAATCCGTTTTTATAACCTGATTAATGTATAATGTGAAAGTATTTACAGATCCTGTACTTGACTATATGCCGCCATGGGTGGGAGGGTAGGGAGGGGACAAAATGTGAAACTCAAGGAATTGTGGAATTGAATCCTGTAAACTAAATGGCAACAAACAAATTAATTTAAAAAAAATTTAAAAAAAAAGAAGACAACACTGAACTTCTCCTCTTAGGTCTAGCAGGTCTATTAATACTGGAGAAAGATTTCTGAAGTCTGAGCACAGGGTGAAAGAAATGAAAGAGAGGGAGAGGAGGGGGGAAAGAAAAGTAAAGAGATAACCTATACCAGTTTTCTGTTCCGTGGCTTAGATCCAGACAGAAAACTCAGGTCAATATAAAAGGCCAGGAGGTACACCCAACATTTACCTAGGTCACCAGAATGACGGAGGGGAGAAAAATGTAATACCAGAGTCATAAGGCATTTTTCCTTCAATAGCACAATACTGTTGGAACTAGAGAAGGACAGAAGGGAAGGTCAAGGGTCAGACCTCCAGAAGATCTGCTTAATTTTCGTAAAACTAGGTCCCTTCTTCAATCACAGATCAGCTTGTCACTACACTTCTGAATGTGATGCATTGCCTATTCATGTTTGAGAATTAAAAGGTTTTCATTGTTGATATAACACAGAAAAGGAAAGCAGAGGTGGGTATACTTTGTGAAAATTCTATGTTTGTAAAAAAATGGATACCCATCATCTTACCAACCACAATTTCAAAATGAGAGGAAGTGAAGGTACTCATAAACATCCTTGGTTTAACCACCCTAGGCCTCAAATTCCTCATCTGTAAAATGGAGGGGCTGGACTAGATCAGAAGTCAGAAAGCTATAGCCCAGAGGGCCAGACATAGCCAGCCTCCTGTTTTTATTAGGCCTCCTAAATAATATTTTAAAATAATAATAATAAACATTCTGAGGTCGCAGCAAAAAAAAAGTCATTTGGGTTAGCTATTCCTCCTACCTTTTGTCTCCCAAAAATTTGATAAGCATGCTATGTAAGATTTTTTTCTAAGTCATTGTTAAAATTGTTGACCAGTCAAGCACAGATTGTGACACCACACTGGAGACTGACTTTCAAGTTGACAGCAAATCATTAATGGATCTTTGTTCTGAGAGAAAGTATTTGCCTAGTCATGAATACATCTAATTGTTCTATTATCTCTCCTTCCTTTCCACAAGAATAGCATGAGATATTTTAAAATGTACTTTTCTAAAATCAAAACAATATATGTAGGAAATTCCCCAAATTTGCTCATTTAATGATATTAAAAACAGTTAGGTGGCACAGTGGATGGAATGCGGGACCTGAAGTCAGAAAGATTCATGTTCTTAAGTTCCAATCTGGCCTCAGACACTTCCTAACTCTGTGAGCCTGGGAAAGTCACCTAGCCTTGTTTGACTCAGTTCCTTCTTTGCAAAATGATCAGGAGAAGGAAATGGCAAATCACTATAGTCTCTTTGCCAAGAAAAACCCAAATGGGGTCATAAAGAGGAAGTCACAACTGAAATGACTAAGCAACACAACAAAAACAACAGCAACAAAAATAATAGCATAAAAAGAAATACAGTTTATCCCTCATGGCTTATTCCTTTTTAAGTCAGATTTTTCTTTGCAATCTTTGCTTCCTTCTATGGGCCCACTAAAACATATCTTTTGTAATACATTCTAGAACTCTCACAGTAATTGAAGTCAAGCATCACCAATAATGTAAAGACTCTAGTCTCTTCTCTTTCATAAAAATCAAAACTTCTGCAATTCCATGGTACCTTTATTATTCTAGACAATCTTTCAGATATTATATTCACTGGTTCTGTAATCATATCTAGCAGGCTTTTTTGTCTTCTCAGCATCATCAGTTATAAGTGACTCACATAACCTTTAGTAGCCTGACCCTTGAAGGTTTTTAGAGGAAGTACCTCCTTCTGGGAAAAAGGTGAATAAGGTCAGAATTGGAATCTAAGAAAGTACAAACCAGACTCTATTGGGAACCTATGAGTGCTGGACTGTCAAAATCAAAGTGACAAAGATAAATGCGTAGCCTTGTGCAGGAATAAAGACATATTCCACAAGTTGGCATTGTATCAAGGGGTAGGATACAGGAAGTGTTCATAAACGGACTATTTGACTCTACTTATTCTCTCTGTTTGGGCCCCTTGTGGTATCTATGTATGGTCATCATTTTCATTAGGCTGATCACAGCATTACAGGCTACATTAACCCTCCTGACTAATCCACAATGGGTCAAACTGTGGACTTAGACAATAGTGAGACCATTGGAGGCATAATGAAATTTCTTACTGATCTCACCAATTTGGAAAGGCTTTGAGTATGGGTATAGTAATGCACCATATATTTTACCATACAAGGATTGTACTAGATAAAATTAGACAGGCTACCTCCATGGTAATTATTTTTGATCACTTACACACACACACACAGAGAGAGAGAGAGAGAGAGAGAGAGAGAGAGACAGAGAGAGACAGAGAGAGACAGAGAGACAGAGAGACAGAGAGAGACAGAGAGAGAGAGAGACAGAGAGACAGAGAGACAGAGAGAGACAGAGAGAGAGAGAGAGACAGAGAGAGAGAGAGACAGAGAGAGAGAGAGAGAGAGAGAGAGAGAGAGAGAGAGAGCGAGAGAGAGAGAGAGAGAGAGAGAGAGAGAGAGAGAGAGAGAGAGAGAGAGAGAAAGAGAAAGAGTTCACTGATTCCAATTCTCTAATTTTACAGATGAGGAAACTGATGCTCAGAGAGCAAGTGACTCATGGCAGAACAGAAATTTGGACCAACATCTTCTCACTTCAGTTATAGTATTCTTTTCCCTATTCCATGCAACCAAACTTAAGATATAGAATTGCTTGTTCTTAATACATGGTACAATAAATATAGGCAGAAAAGAAAAAAAATTAAGTATTAATTAAATGCTTTGCTATGTCAATGGACTGGTTTGTAGCTCTGAGAGCAGAGATAATAATGATGGAAGGAAAATATTATATGAGAACTACTCACAGAACCATTTGTAAGGCAATATCCTTAGTAGAATTTGGGATTCTTTTAAAATAAGAATTATATATGTATATATATATATATACATATATATACTAAAATTATTTTCCAACAATTCTTTTGATGTTTTCTGGTAGGCTTACTTCTTTGTTTTGATAGGCGCATATGTAGAAAGATAATGTGTCAAAGTGGTGTATTGGACTTGGACTCAAGAAGTCCTGTAGAAAAATCCTGCCCCTGCCCCTCCTTAGCTGCATGAGTATGGGCAAGTGACTAAATTTCTTTGAGTCTCATTTTCCTCATCTGAAAAAGAAGAATAATTATATCTATAGTTTGTACTTTATTATAGTTGTTGTATGGTTCAAATTAAATAGTGAAAATAAACTATTTTATAAACTTTTAAGCACCATGTAGATACCAGCTATTTTTATACATGACTAATTTGGAATACCATGCATTTGGAAGATTATTGATCTCCTGTGATCATTGTGATCATATACAATAATGTGATCAATATATCACTGTGATCAACATGTGATTATTATTGATTATATGATCATATAAGGTGCTATTAGCTTAAACAGGAGGTAATAGCTTTGCTTCTTTGTTTGGCCAATAAGAGTAAGTTCTGTAAGAAGTGTGGTCAATTCATACCAAAAGAATAGCTCAGCATGCTCCTTGATCAGAACTGCCTAGGATATATTCTAAAGGGATGAGGCAGTGAAATCTGTCAGTCACTATTTATTTCCTTCTTGTTAACATGCAAACCTCTTTCACCGAAATGAACCCAAATTATCAATATTGATGGCTCTAGTAGTCCCATAGTTTGTTTTTTTCCCCCTAAGATAGTTGTGAGTCCAACTGAAATTTAATAAAATAAATTCGAGGTTCAGTTATACTTTCAAGAGCTAGTCAGTATGGAGGATTTTCTAGACTCTAATCCTTTCCTTGGGAAAAAAATAATAGTGAAAATAAATGTTCCAGTGAGACTACAAATAAACAAAACACAGAGAATAGTTGCAATCTGATTTTATTGTCTTGAAAATTGGCAATAGACTTTCAGTGCTAAAAGTGAAATAACATTTTGTCTTAAATGAATACATATTAATATGGAAAATACAGTGTATTCATATCTTCTCTGACAATTCATGCGTCTCACTGAGAATAGAACAAACATTGAGATGCTGTGTTCTAGGCCCCAAATTAAAGGAATTTACCATTGTTACTGTATGTTAATAAAGGAAAGTGGTCTCTCTCAGCATCAGGTAATTTTAAAATATTATTCCACATAACTCTTGACATCCTGAGATATGTCACTAATAAAATGCCTATATCAATGGAATAAAAAAGCATAAAACAGGATTTCAGCTATGTACTATCCACTCAAATGACATGAAATGAGACTGAGACAAGGAACCCTATTATTTTTAAATCAATCTTCTTTTGTTTACCAAAAAAATACACACACTTAATGGAAAAGAGTCCTTCAAGTGGAACAAATGAAAATTTGATATAATACATAAAAGGTCACTTAGTACACATTACTACATATTATAAATGCTGCTTCTGGTACTCCATGCTCAGAGTGCATTGTACATAGAAAAATATACAAATGCATGTGTGCCTGCACACAGACATAAACACACACACACA
>NW_027186473.1:20589883-20604792 GCF_028583685.1 Petaurus breviceps papuanus
GGCTGCTATAAATATTTTTGTGTAGGTAGGTCCTTTCCTCTTTTTTTATGATCTCTTTTTGATACAGAATAGTAAGTGGTATTACTGGATCAAAGCGTATGCAGAAGTTGGTTGTTTCTTGGGTATAGTTCCAAATTTCTCTCCAGAATATTTGGATTCGTTCTAAACTCCACCAGCAGTGATTAGTGTCCCAGTTTTTCCACCTCCTTTCCAACATTTATCATTTTATTTTTTTGTCATATTAGCCAATCTGTTTCATGTGATGTGGTATTTCAGAGTTGTTTTAATTTGCATTTCTCTAATCAAAAGTGATTTAGAGCACTTCTTTATATACCTAGATATATCTTTGATGTCTTCATTTGAAAATTGCCTGTTAAGATTCTTTGACCATTTATCAATTGTGGAATGGCTTGTATTCTCATAAATTTGACAAAGTTCTCTATATATTGGGAAATGAGGCTATTATCAGAGACACTTACTGTAAAGATTGTTTCCTAGCTTTCTCCTTTCCTTCTAATTTTGGTTGCATTAGTTTTGTTTGTGCAAACCCTTTTTCAATTTAATATGATAAATTTCTGAAATCTAAATGTCAATTTAATATTAGACTATATTATATATAATATATTTAATTATTTACAAATAAATATATAATTATTATATATAATATAATAAAATATATTATAAAATAAAATATTATCATATTACAAAATAATATATTATCATATTATAAAATAAAACTTTTTCAATTTAAAATTCAAAATTCTATATTCTACATTTTATAATGCTTTTCATCTCTTTTTGGGTCATGGATTCTTCCCTTCCCCACAGATTTGATAGGTAGACTATTCCAAGCTCTTCTAATTTTATTAGTTTATTATGTATGGTTCCTTTTAGCAAGATGTAGTTTCATTCCTTATCTCTTTTAATTATGTCTAATTTTATTTTTATCTAAGATGAGGATTGCTAAGCCTCCTTTTTATTTATTTATTTTTTAATTTAACTGAAACATAATAGATTCTGCTCCAGTCCCTTAACTTTACTCTGGGTGTGTCTCTCTTTCAAATGTGTTTCTTATAAGCAATATATTGTAGGATTCTGTTTTTTTTATTCACTCTGCTATCTACTTCCATTTTATGGGAGAGTTCATCCCATTCACATTCACAATTATGATTACTGTTTATTTTCCTGCATCCTATTCTTCCTCCTACTTGTCCTCTCTCTTTTCACCCTTCCCTTTCTCACCAGTATTTTACTTCTAGCTACCAGCTCCCCTATTCTGCCCTCCATTCTGACAGTCCCTAAGCTCCCATTTATTTATTCTCCTCCCCTCCTACTTCCTTTTCGTGTAAGATACATTTCTACATTCAACTGACTGTGTTTATTGTTCCCTCTTTGAGCCAATACTAGTGAGAATAAGGTTCAAGCAAAGTCCATTGCCTCCCTTCTCATCTTCTCTTCCACTCTAATAGGTCTTTCACACTGCTTCATGTGAGATAATTTATCCCATTTTACTTCTCCATTACTTCTACACCCATTGTATTCCTCTTTCTCATCCCTCAGCTTTTTATGTCATTTCCTCAAATCTCCTTATATTTATATCCTTTGTCTGTCTGTCTGATCTATCTATCTATCTATCTATCTATCTATCTATCTATCTATATTCCTTCTATCTCTATTGTTGGCAATTATAATTTTTAGCACTTCCCATGTAGGGATGTAAACAGTTTAGCTTTACTGAATCCCTTATGAATTTTCCCCTTTTTGCCTGTTTGTGTTTCTCTTTTTTCTTGATATTGGAGATCAAATTTTGGTTTAATTTTGAAGGCATCAGATCCTTCTCTTAATTTGAATGACTTTTCCCCCCTTGCTGTATTATGATTAGTTTTGCCAGGTAAGTAATTTTGGTTGTAGTCCTAGCTCCTTTGCGCTCCAGAATACCATGTTCCGTACCCTCCAATTCCTTAATGTTACAGATGCCAGGTCATATGTGATTCACACTATGGCTTTCTGATATTTGAATTGTTTATTTTTGGTCACTTATAGCATTTTTTCCTTAAGCTGATAGTTCTAAAATTTGTTTCTAATGTACCTTGGGGTTTTTATTTTAGGATCACTTCCTTGAGGTGATCAGTGGATTCTTTCAGTCCCTATTTTGCCCTCTAATTCTAGGATATCAGGAAAGTTTTCCTTGATAAATTCTTGAAATATACTTCTCAGTTGCTCCTTTTGATTATGGTTTTCAGGTAGTCCAGTAACTCTGTTATTGTTTCTCCTAAGTTGATTTTCCATGTCAGTTGTTTTTCCAATGAGGCATTTTGCATTACATTCCATTTTTTTCATTAAAAAAATGATTGATTCATGATGTCTCATAAAGTCATTAACTTCTATGTCCCCAATTCTAACTTTTAAAGTGGTGTTTTCCCCAATTAACTTTTATCCCCCCCCCCAACCAATTTGAACAGTTTGTCTCTTTAAGCATTTGTTTTCCTCTGTGGATTTTTGAATGTCCTTTTCCATTTGGCTAGTTTGGCTTTCTAAGCAGTTTTCCAAGCTGTCAAGTCTTTTATCGTGATTCCTTTGCATCATTCTCATTTCTTTTCCCAATTTTTCTTCTACCACACATGTCATTTCTATGCTCCTTTTTAGGAACCCTTTCGTGAATTCTTTCTAGGCTTGAGCCTACTTCTCATATATCCTTGGGGTTTTGCCTATAGGTGTTTTGATAATATGTATTCTACCATTTTGTAACCTCTTCTGAATTTGTGTCTTGGTCTTCCCTGTCATGATAACTTTCTATGGTCAGATTCTATTTTTTTTGCTCATATTTTATTTTTTATATTTATTTATATTTTATATTATATATATATTTTATATAAATAGTTTATATTTATTTTTTACAATGGGTAGGGGAGTGGGTAGACACTTGACCTCTAAAGTCCTTCCATCTCTAAACCCATCATTTGGTAATCTTCAATCCTATGAGTATAAGAAGTTCAGAAAAAAAAAAAACTTAGCAAGATTTTGTATATATATATATATTTATATGTATATATATATATATAATTGATACAGAAAAAATGACAAAATGTACAAAGGACATCAATGGTCCATTTAAAAATACTTTAAAGACATTTGTACTCAGATTGATTTGCAAAAACCAATCTTGGAAAACTACAATTATGGTTCTAGTGTTCCAGAAAGTGACATACCCAACGGCAGGCATGGTTATTCTGAATATGGCAAGGTAAAGGTTTAAAAGTATAAGAAGTATCACAGAGAAGAAAATGGAGAGGTACATGGTGGGTGTTTACAGAAAAATATATATATAATTAATGAGCTCTGAAGAAGAATTTGAGTAAATGATGCCACCATAGAAAATGTGCATTAGATGGTGAGTCTAAATAATAAACCAAGTACTTCTCTGGATAATAGTACCTAACATCTGCATGATTATATTAATATATTATATTACTGTATATGTGACATTTATATTGGATTTCAAGATCTATTTTATTAATATTATCATTTTTGATCCTTACAGCAAGCCCAAGAAGTAGATGATACAATTGCATTCGTTTTTTTTACTTTCAAATGCTTTATTCACTTCTAGTTTACATCACTCATTTCTGCAAGATTTTGAGTTACAATTTTCTCGCCTTTTTTCCCCTACACATCACCCCAAAATAGGGGTCCCACTGGATATCACCTCCTCCAATCTGCTCTCTCCTATATCTTCTCCCATACCACTTCCAATGTTCCAGTAGGTCACGGTGGATCTCTACGCCTCAGTTGCCTGTATATCTTATTTTCCAGTTACATGTAAAATAATATTAATAATAGTATATATATATATATTACATATATATTATATATATACACACATATGTATATATTTTAAAATTTGATTTTAAAACTTTGAATCCTAGATCCATTCCCTTCCTCCCTTCTAACACACCCTTACTGGAAAGACAAGCAATTTAATATAGGTTTTACATGTGTAGCTATGCAAAACATTACCATAGTAGATATATTATAAAAGACTGACCAAATTTCCTTCCCTCCCATCCCACCTCCCACTTCTTCTACTCTCTACTTTGATCCTGTCCCTTTTCAAAAGTGGGTGTTCCAACTTCCCTTCCCCCAAACCTGGCCTCCTTTCCATCATCCACCCTCTCATCCCCTTACCCCTACTCTCCTATAGGGTGAGATACCCTAATTAGTGTGTATGTCATTCCCTCCCTAAGCCAAATTCAATGAAAATAAGGTTGACCCATTACTTTTGGCCTTCCTTTTCTTCCCCTCCATTGTAACCATTTTCCCTTACCTATTCTATATGAGATTGTTTACTCCATTATGTCTCTCCTCATTTCCTCTCATTATATTCCTCTCTCACATGATAATTTCACCTTTTAAGCATGATCCCTTCCTATTAAATTGGTCCTGTGCCAGCTATCTATGTACACCTGTCCACATATATACACACATTCACATATGTATTCATATGCCTATATACTCTCCTGTATAGACATATAAATATGTATGTGTGTGTGTATATATATATATATATGTATATATACACACACACACACATTTCTATTTCCTTCAACTATTCTCATACTAAGAAAAGTTTCATCAGTTACAATGATCATTTTTCCATGTAGGGATGGAAATAGTTCAACATTGATAAGTTCCTTATGATTTCTTTTCCCTGTTTACCTTCTCATGCTTCTTTTGCTTCTGGTATCTGAAGGTTAGATTTTCTATTCAACTCTGGTTTTTTCATCAAGAATGCTTGAAAGTTCTCTATTCCACTGAATGACCATATTTTCCCCTGAAACATGATACTCACTTGTGCTGGGTAGGTGATTCTTGGTTTTATTCCAAGCTTCTTTGACCTCTGGAATATCATATTCCAAGCCCTTCAGTCCCTCAGTGTAGAAGCTTCCAGATCTTGTGTTCTTCTGATTGTGTTTCCACAATATTAAATTTTTTTCTTCCTGGCTGTTTGTATTATTTTCTCCTTGATCTGGGAATTCCAGAATCTGGCTATAACATTCCTAGCAGTTTTCTTTTTGGGATCTTTTTCAGGAGGTGTTAAATTGATTCTTTCAACCTCTATTTGCCCTCTGGTTCTAAAACATCAGGATAATTTTCCTTGAGAATTTCTTGAAGGATGATTTTAGGTTCTTTTTTTGATCATGGCTTCCACATGGTCCAATAATTTTTAAATTATGTCTCCTGGATCTATTTTCCAGGTCAATGGTTTTCCCAATGAGATATTTCACATTGCCTTCTATTTTTTTTTCCATTTGTTTGGATCTTTTTAATAGTGTCTTGATTTCTCATAAAGTCACTAGCTTCCATTTGTTCCAATCTAATTCTGAAGGAATGATACTCTTCAGTGAGCTTTTGAGATTCCTTTTCCATCTGGCAAATTTGGCTTTTGAAGGCGTTCTTCTCCTCATTGGCTTTTTGAGCCTCTTTTGGCATTTGAGTTAGTTTATTTTTCTTAAGGTGTTATTTTCTTAAGTCAGGTTGTTGACTGTCATTTCATAATTTTCTTGCATTGTTCTCATTTCTCTTCCCAATTTTTCCTCCACTTCTCTTATTTGATTTTCAAAATCCTTTTTAAACTCCTCTATGGCCTGTAACCATCTTGTATTTTTTTTGGAAGCTTTTGGTTCAGGAGTTCTGACTTCGTTGTCTTCCTCCTGTTCCATGCTTTGATCCTTTTGTCCACAAAATAGGAGTGTAAATTTTTATTGCTCTGCTTGGTTTGCTTCTTTTGTCTGCTCATGTTGCCACTCAGTTATTTGACTTTTGGACTTTTTGCCACAGAAGGCTTTGCTACCAGACAGGGGAGCATTATCCCAAATGCTGGGGTTTTCTCAGCTGCCAAAGGTATTAGTTAGGTGCTCTCTCTGAAGCCTCCACATGCTCTGAAAAGCTGGTCACACACCCCTTGCTGTATATAGAGCATGTATAGCTAAAGCACTCACTGAACCATGGGGCACTATGTGTGTAAATAGCATAGCTTTTAGATCTATATTCTGATATCTTTCTAAGGAATCTTTCTCCACCCTACACTGCAATCCACATTCTAGCAGGTTAAAGTAAGAGAGATTACCCCCTCACACTGGGCACTTGGTCCCCCTACACTCTGCAGGCCAGGTACTGAAGCTGCCACATTGTGGCAATTACATAGCCGGGGCACGTCAGTAGCTTCTCCCTCCAGGGGATAAAGGCTGGACCACACTCCCAAACTACTGGATCCTAAAGTCCACACTGCACTTAACTCTCACTTTGTCCTTGTTGAAAATTCTGCAAAGTGCCACAACTGCTGGTGATCTGAAGTCCCTTCAGCCAGCAGCTGGTCAATCTACCCTGAGATTAAAATCTTGGGTTCAAGCAGGACTGTGGTTGGTTCCCAGAGTGTTGCACTGGCCACTTCCTGCTGGCCTGCTAGCCTGTCTTCAGTGGGAGGTTAGCTTCTCTGTGTCATTTTGTGGGTTCTGTAGCTCCAAAGTTTTTCAGAGTCACCTTTTCCATGAATTGGGGAAGGTGGAAGCTGGAGCCCTGGGGAATTTCTGTTTCTACTCTGCCATCTTTATTCTGCCCCTCAATTGTATTCTTTTTACAGTTGAAGAAACTAAGACAAATAATTTTAATGACTTGACCAAAATTTCACATCTGGCAAGCATCAGAGGATGAAACTGATCAGGGGTCCTTGAATGCGGATCTGATTCTTTTTCTTATATGCCACCTACCTGTAATCAGCTAATTTCTTTAAGGTGACAAATACTCAGAGGGCCGAGTATCCTCTCAATATCAAGTGAAATTGGAGGAAGTTTATAAGCATATTGAGTAGTCCTCCTTAGGTGAAGTCAGGAGAAGACAGGAATAAGGATAGGTAGCAATGGGATGCCTTCTGCATCTCTGAATGAAACAACCAAATTGACAAGATCATAGATCAGAGAAGTAAGAACTGGTATATCAAATGCTACTACTAGTGTTCAATTTACCTCTGTTGTCATTGAATGCCCAAGTTATTCTGTGAGTTCTCCCTCTCCTAGTCTCTTCAAAAAAACAGCTATACCTTTTTAGATAGTCATCTGTACTGAGAAGTAACACCTTGAGATTTGGGTATGCAGAGATAATAGAATCTGACAGTCTGAAAATGATGTCCTTGAGGAATATATAGGCCAAGAAAGCAATGACACAGAAATTTGATTGGGACAAACAACCCAACTAATTAAATCCAAATGTATATCTAACCAAAACAAAAAATGCTCTATCATTCAAAAATTAGAAGTGAATGAAAGATGATACCATTTGCAGCTCCAGCTAAGGAAGGAATTGTTAACTAAATAAGTGATAGAACTTATCACTAAGCATACAATATACAATTCTGATCCAGTAAATGGAAATATTTTTTGAAAACAAAATTTAAAAAGCCAGATTGAGAAAAGGTAGTTAATTAGGGAAAAATCACAATAACAAATAGTGCTAGTGTAAGTCTAATACCCTAAATATTTAATTGACAGAAATATACTAGAACAAGAATTATTCTTCAATAATATGACCTGAATAAATTGTTTTAAAAAGATGAAATGCGAGTTATCTACAACCATATGAAAAGATGTTTCCCAATCATTAATAAGAGGAATGCAAATTAAAATAATTCCGAAGTTTCACCTTACATTCATAATATGGGGGAAAAATGACAAATAGTGAAAGGCCTTTAAAGACAAACAAATTTATGCACAGTGTTGCAGAGTTATGTATTGCTAAAATAACTCTGCAAATCTATTTGGCATAATTGAAATGTATATACCCTCTTATAAAACAATAATATCAATATGACTCATACTTAAGGGGAATCAAAGGTAGAGGAAAATATCTCATATATGCAAAAATTTGATGGCTCTAGTTTTTTGTGGTAGTCAATAACTGAAGGTGAAATGGGCACCTATCAATCAGTAAGTGGCTGAATAAATTGTAATATTTGTATAAAATGTATACTACTGTGGCCCAAGAAACTAAGAAAATGCAGAATTAAGTGATACTTGTTCAGTCTTGTCCAACTTTGTAACTCCATGTATTTTATCCTTGTTTTCTTGGCAAAGATTCTGGAGATGTTAGCAATTTCCTTTATAGTTTATCCTTATTTTGCAGATGAGGAACTGCAGCAAATAGGTGTTAAGTGACTCACCTAGGGTCACACAGCTAGTGAGTGTTTGAGGTTAAATTTTAATTATTGTCTTCCTGACTTGAAGCCTGGTGCTCTATCCACTGTACCACCTAGCTGCCCCAAGTGACACTTAAAAATAAAAATAACAAAGTGAAGTAGAAAGTGAAGTACATGGTACAAATAGAAAAAAAAAATGTGAATACCACAACAATGCAAAGGAAAATATAGAAAGATTACAGAACTTATAAATTTTCAGATAAAGCTAATTTGTTAATTGTTTATTTATATTCTTAAGGGAGAAGTCTATTGGGAAGAACTAAATGATTAAAAGTAAAACTGATCTAAAAATAAAAGAGGAGAAATAAAATAAAATAAAGACTTGTCAAATATTCCAGGTCTGAGTACGGCTATGCCATCTTAACCTACTACCTACCATTTTAGAACCTTTAAAATGTAGACTGAAGAAGGGGAAAAAATCAATAAGATGTAGATATCTTAAGTCAGAAATGTGGCATATATCTAGATAAATGATAGTTTGGTATGTTTCTATCTATCTATCTATCTAGACACATATACCCATACATACATTATATAGTAGATTTCGGTAGATAGCATATTAAAACTTAAAACTTCACTAAGACTTTTAGGGCACTATCACTATTCATTATAAACCTGGTTGACTATACTCAAGTCATTTGATATACTGCAGATCGAAATGTTATAGGTTAATTGGGCTGTCCTTACATCCCTATGGTGTAGTCACATAACTATCCATTAAGAATGTATTTGTAATAAAATTTAAAAGAAGAAGAGAGATGGAAAAGACTAAAACTTCTCTAGATTCTGAAAATTGTAACCTCTGATCCAAAGTAGTCTATAAATTGTTCTGAGCTTTCATTTATTATATGTAAAATGGGGAGGGGGAAATAATACCTACCTCTCAGCCTCAAGAGGGATTATATAAAGTGCTTTTCAAACTGTAATGCACCATACTAATGGCAGCTTTTTTGTTATTTTTTTTTATTCAAAATTGATATGTATCAGTGTGAAACCACTCAGATTTTGTTGTTAACTTTTTGTTCTCTTAGATATAATGAACCAGTATCCCTTCCCAAGACAGAAGGGATTGTCTGAAACTCACAGACTAATGCTTTCAGTGGTCTTCCATAGGTTTATATATAAATAGGCTGTTCTGCTGGTCATAAGTACTTCCCATATTCTCATTGTCAGTCCTCACTTGTTTCTCTGTCTTACATTCCACAAAAGGGCCTTGCCATAGTGATATTACTATATCATAGTTGAAATTCTCTTGCCTACAGTCACAACCATATGATCATTTAATAGTTCCTTCCCAATTTCCTGTTAAAGTCTAAGAAAATTACTCAACCCAGTCTAAGCTAGGCATCAGGGAATTCATTATTCCTTTTATTCAGTACAAGAGTTGAAGCTATGAGAAAAAAGGAGGTACAGTCCCTTCTCTCTTTGCTCAGGGAAGTTCATCCCTATGTGCTCTTATGTATCTGAATCTTCTTCATTAAGTTTACAAGCACTAGTCAAAGTTGTCTAACTGGCTAAATTTGTTTAGGGATAAAACAAAAATATCATTAAAATGCTACAAATAATTATATCTGAAAAAAATATCTGTACACAAATAAATATACCATGTAAAGTTTAGGGAATGATTTCAAGATTTCAACCCTTTTTATGTTTAATCTATCTAATTTAAAATAGTTTATAAATGTATACATACACATACACACATATTTCCAGTACTTCTGGCATTCCTAAAACTCAGAGGCAGGAGTAATGTTTAAATTTCATAGAAATGAAAGTAGCTAGATTTGCCTCTGTAACTCAGAAACCAGACTGTTGGAAGTAGTTGGAAAAGTAGACTGGTCCTATAGTAGTACAGACACACTAATACACTATTGGTGTAGTAATGGGCTAGTCCAACTACTTTGGATAACAACTTTGAATCATGTGAGAAAAGTCACTAAAAATTCATGGCCTTTGGCCCAATGATTCCATTATTGGGCATATGAAAGAAAGAAAGGTACTAAATATAGCACAATATTTATTACAAAACTCTTTGTCATAACAAAATCCAAAAATACCAAAAACTGGGAAACCAGTGGCAAAGTGGGCACCCATGAAATGGATAATGACAACAAATTATGGATATAATGAAATGCTATTGTACTGTGAGGCTCTATAGATAAAAATCCAATTATTAAGATATTCTCTCCTTGAAAACAGAAAGAAGTATCAGAACTCAGTCAAAAGGGGTCAATAAAAATGAAGACTGAAAGCAACACAAAACTAAACAAAAACAAAGATCATATGTGCCATTTACGAGATCAATGACTACAACAATATAAATGAAAGCAAATGCTAAGAGGTAGCTATAATTGTTAATTGCAATGAAAGAACTTTGTTCTAGAGAGCAAAGGATGAAGCACCTCAATTGAGAGGTGGGGAAGAATGGGTTTGGAATACTGTCAGATGTGGTGGCTTTCTTGGTGACAAACACTTATTTTTTATTTGTTACAATGAAGAATTCAAAGATAGGAGTTTATTAGGAAATGGCAGGTAATAATATTTTGATTGAAAATTGGGATAAAGGTTTTTTTTTTTAAAGCTCTTTTTGTATTAAAAAAGAACTAAAAGCCTTTGCTAATTTTTAACTTACTTTGAAAGTCAGTTGATATCCATATAGTTTTCTGGAAAGGTGTGAGAGTTGAAGATAATTCTTTGGGATCATTTGAATGTACTTTCAGAAAGGAAGAAGTAGACTAGATAGACTTCAAATTCTTTGTAGCACTATGATTGCATAACAACATTGCAGACTTAAAAAAAATTCCCCAAAGATAAATCAGTAAATATTGTGCCAAGATTTACATTATAATATTCTCTAAGACACTGAGACAAAATATAATAATCTTCTTATTTTAATAATGCTTATCTTGATTGCTAAAATTAAGCTTTAATTGAAGCTGATACTTTAGTGCATCACTATCTATTGTTGGGAGGTGATGTTGATGATAATGTAATTTCTTCTGTATTTTAGGCAAGCATGTGGCTAGTACATGTATTAGTTGTATTCCAATTTAAAGACTAGGCAAAGAAGACAGGGGAATAAATGAAAGAATAAAACATTCAGTGGGATATCAAGAACTTCATGATCATTAAGATGAAATACCCCTGGAATGAGATTTTTATAGGAGGCCATGGAGTCTATATTCTTTCCCACATCTTCAAGAAAAAGATGGAAATCATTGACTTCTTTTCCTCCTAACCTCATCCTATAGGCACTCCTTAATCCTTCCTAATACAACTAAAGCATCAGTTCCTACATGGAGATTATTCTGATTCCCATCCCCCCAACTGATAGTGATCTCTTTCTGTCTTTCCCTCAAACTACTGTTTATTTAACTTTAGTTTGCATCTGTATGTAATCTTTATTTTTTCTGTATTTCTGTATGTAAATAGAAGTATATTCATATATGCATCTATATGATTGTATTTGTGTATATGTATATATACCTATTTACAGAAAGATATATACAGTTTTCTCCCATGTTAAAATAAAAACTCTTTCCATTTTAGAATTGATTCTATCTTTATATTTGTATCCCTCTCTCCTAATACAATATCTCACAAAATAGGTATGTTAGAAATTCTTCTTGATTATTTGAAAATATTTGTCCCCAAACAAGGCATTTGCCCAAGGACCAGTAATCAGAAGAAGCTTAAAACTCCTTTCTTTTTTTTTCATTTTATTACTTAAAAATTATTTCATCACTTGGTGCAATAATGGAAGTAAAGTCTAACATAGTCTGAGATGTAAGAAGAAAAAAAGATAATTATCTTCTCTTTTGTTTTGAGTATATTGATATTGTTGTGTATTATTTTAATCCATTAGAATAGAAATTGAAACGAGGTAAATCTTTTGCCTTTTCTAAATTATTTTCTACTGTATGGTTCCTATTCTTTTTTACACACTCAGCTAAAGTTAAATGACAGAAAAAAAATAATTTAACCCATTAATTTACTTAAATTGATTAGTTGCACTAAGTGGAAAGGTGAGAGAAATTCAACAAGGTAAATTTATCTTTTAAAAATAGTTTTGCATTAATTAATAAACTGATTTCTAGTTGAAATTTTCAAGCTATAAAATTTTTTTGGCATGCCTTAAGTTTCTGAAAATATGAAAGTACCAGGTAGATACCAGTAAATCAAATAGTAAGAAACAATGATTTTTGAAGAAGAGGAGTTGAAACACAGACCAAAAGGCAATTGTTAGTTATCTCAAATTCTGTAACAAATCCTGCGATTGCCTTGAAAATTTCACAAAATTAATGTAAAAGTTGAGATTGTACTCTGGCAAATAGGATGCTACTGCTGACAATCTGCATCAATCACACAACTGCCTATCTGGCCTGCTTTGCACTCTTGCTTGGAACTGTTAACAAAGTGAAAGGAAACTGAACAAGAATAGCATATGTACAAACAACAACAGCAGCACTGAAGTACATTTTGGATTTCTGTCAGAAACAGTTCTGAACTTCAAGAATACCCAAAACCATAATCCAAAAGATTTCTAAAATTTAGAACATGGTGTCATTGATTTCTGCAGGAATGGAAAAAAAATTCAGTGGGATTTAAATTAGAGACAACCACGGAGACATACAAAAAACAATGAAGAGATATATACAGGAAACATCTACCTTGACCAATAGCACGGTAGTAACTTCTAAATTGAAACATGTGGTATAAGCTATCCACGATAGTTTACAAGCATTTTGTAAAACTTAAGCTATAAATTTGGCAGCTAGATTAGATGGCACTGGTATAGCATGCCCGGCCTGGAGTCAGGAATACTCATCTCCCACAGTTCAAATCTGGCCTCAGACACTAAATAACTGTGTGACTCTGGGCAAGTCACTTAAGGCTATTTGCCTCAGTTTTCTCATCGGCAAAATGACTTGGAGAAGAAATTGCAAGTCTGTAGAGCATCTTTGACAAGAAAACCCCAAATTGGATCACAAAGAATCAGACATGACTGAAATGATTGAACAGCAAATTCATATAATGAGCACTAAATAATTGCTTTTTGACTGAGTGACCATCCTTGCAAAATTAAATATAAGAATTAAGGGAAAACTGCAGTGAAAGGAAAACCCTAAATTTGATAATGGTAATAAGAATCTCTACTTTAGCACTATTTTGCAAGTATTTTTTTACGGTTTTGTTTAAAAAAATATAATTCAGTTCCACACAGCCCACTGTGTCCTCTAATATTTAAACATCAAACAATGTAACATTTGGCTAGTAACTCATAAAATGCTCCTATTTAATATTTGACAGAAATTCAGTTTTTCCTGTTAGAAGAGCCATTTTTATTTTAGGTATGTGAGAACAGAACAGGGGTTCTTAAGCATTCTGCATCCTAGAGACCCCTTCACACAATACAAAAGATTACAGAAACCAATAGTATTGAGATAGATTTTTCAAAACATTTTTAAACATAAGTTCATGGATCACAGTTTAGGAAACCCTGGACTAGTAAAAATTGTCATAGGGACCAGAAATGATTTGTATAGTGAATTGTTGGAGAAGGAACTTCCCTCTGCCAATACAGGTCAGTATTAGCTCTGTGACTTGTTTTAGGACCAACACATTGAATTTTTATTTTTCCAGAGAAGATTGAGTAGGAATATTCAATAATTGTTGGGGATGTTCTTAGGTTGTTTCGATGCTGCTGATGTCATATATGTATAAAAGCACTGGAAAATTTTGTTAAACCTACCTTATACCTTTTCCTTTATTTGAATCCTTACCAGGGGATAGGACATCATTGATTACCCTTTTCCTCTTTGCATTTTTTCTCCTTTTTGACCTGGATATTTTCAATACCTCTCTCACTTTCCACAATTTTTCAAAGATCACTGACTTTGGTTCAGCAATTAGATCCATAAGTTTTATGTTCATCCCCCCACCCTTAAACCCACCTCCCACGATCTGAAGGCTCAGTTAATCTTGACTTAGTGATTTGAACTAATCAAGGAATGCTGGGTGGTTTTAAACTACCTCCTTATTTAATCAGATTATCAATTCTCAACTAAGCATTTTATTAAAGTTCTTGTTTTTGTTTCTTTTTGAAGAACTTTCTCTTTTGCAGTCAAAAAATGGTCAAAATAAGAGTTGAACAGATCTCAAATTTATTTTTCATCTTTTATTACTTTGTCATTAATTTATTATCATCACACCATCCACTCTGAACACTGGAACAACTTTTAAAAAGTTCTAAAATATTGCTTTATAATGCTAAAATGTTAAAAATATTACCTTTCTCAACATGTTTCTTTAGAAGACCATTTCTTGCTTTTTCTTTCAATATCTATATTTGCTTCAACTTTCTATAATTTAATATCTTTTAAAGTCTGAATTGGTTGATGAATGCCCTTCCTCCTCCATTTGTCCCATTTGAAAAAAAAGATCTTCCAGTTTTTCTGAATTTCTTCTCTTTACGATTTCATGATTTTATTCTTGAGAATGTCTTATGTTTCCTGGCCTGACTTCCTTTGGAGAGTTTTAGTACATATTATTCTAACTATATTTCATCTGAACTATGATATCTGTTGCCTATGATTATAAGGATCATGTCAGCTTGCCTCTGGCTTTCATCTCTCTCTCTCTCTCTCTCTCTCTCTCTCTC
>NW_027186473.1:20604892-20662679 GCF_028583685.1 Petaurus breviceps papuanus
TCTCTCTCTCTCTCTCTGTCTCTCTCTTAAATCACAGATTCTAAGATGCAATGTTTACTTTTCACAGAGGTCCCCTTCATTTCTGCATTAGTGACTATCTTTAGTAATGGGAATAAAATGCAGAAGAGAAGTCCTCCTCACTGATTCCTTTGCCTTCTGATTAATGAAATGAACATTAAGACAAATGGGGAAAAAAAAAAGTTATTTTCTTCTCTACTTTTGACATAGAGAGACCTCCACCAAATGGATGAATAGAAATTATCCATTATTACTGTATCACACTTCTGTACCCAGACTTGTTTGCATTCTTGTTTACTTTTAGAAAGTTTCTTCTTTCTGTCTTGAAAGAGAGTAATATATAATCTGATGCAATATCACTGCTGTTTTTGCCTCCGTTGATCTGTATCTAAACAGTTTCTTCTATGTTTTCCACTTTGGTTGCTGGAGTTCTTCAAATATAGTATTAATATAACTTTTTTTCTAAAATATATGGATGAAATGTGATTAATTTGTAATCTCCAACGTATTAATATTATAAACTGAAGATAGAAGATCAACTAAACTTAAAAAGTTAAATTTATGTATAAAATTCTTTAAATATTTTATGAACATCATAACCTGCATCAATAACAAGTTAAATAAAAAATATATATATATGTATATATATATGTATATATTAATTAGTAGGAAATTATACAATTAAAACCTCCCCTACTATACCTAGTTAACAACTACTCATAATAAATATTAATGGTCTAGACATTTAAAGCAGAATGATCTCCTGTTGATAGATATAACCAAACTTGTAATTCAAAATTTACCAAATTTAAAGACTGTGGCAATGGTAAGGGATGATGGAGATATTAATTCTATAGCTAAGACTCTAATGATAAAATTTCATTTTAATCTTATGAAATTTTGATGTAAGTGAAATATTAGGGTCTTATGTATGTTTATATACAGAGATGCTGTTCCTTTACAGACCATTAGTATATTCAGCAAAATGTACCCATCTTAGAGAAAAGAAATATCCACTCTCATCAAGAATCATTCATTAATTTTTAAAGAAATCATTAAAATGTTATTTAAGAAGTAAAATGGCTTTGAAAAAAGAAGGAAACAAAAATCACAAGTACTATATTTCATAGTGTCAAAAGAACAATCCTTCATGCTCTTATTCAAAGAAGTGTCATCAAAATAAGTGTATTCTGAATAAAGTGAAAAAGCAAAGGCATATTCATGGGTGGGTAACTATTATTGGAATTAGGTATGATAATAAAAAAAGAGGAAATAGTCTAAGAAGGCAATAGCATGACATTTGTTTATCTAAAATGAATTTTATAGAATTGATAAAAATGTGATTTTTGAATCAAATTAAAAATATTTATAAAAACAAAAAATATCTACAGAAAGAATTGATAGATATGAACTGTGACAGTAGTATGGGTGACTAAATGCAACATAATTACAACTATGCCCCATGGGGCATTCAGAATTCTTCTCTTAACCTTATTGCCTGGATAGGAGAACTTCCTGTTTCTGTCTGAGAGTTTGTTATATACCATTTTAGCTGCAAACTCCCTCCAAGGTCTTAGGGCATTCTGGAAAATGTCCCTGAGAACTGGTGATTGACAGACATAAATGTGATAGGGAGGCTGAGACCTCTGAAAGATAAATGTTCTTAGATTATCTTCTCTTCTCTGATGCCTAGTTCCCAAAAACTTTCTGTTCCTGAATTGCTTTTCTTGTGTATGTTTTATTTTAGGATTATTTGTTTTGGACAATGGCTTAATCTCGTTATAAATACATGCCATTACAGTTGGTTTTCCTGGAAGAGGATCTTCAAGTGTTAAGTATGCCCATTGGGTCCCAACTCTATAACTTTGGCCACCCTTAGCATCCTTTTTCTAGGTTGCCCTAGTAAATTACTTGAACTACAGGACATTGTCAAAATGGTAACTACCATTAGCAAGGATATGATGAAACATTATACAGAAATGTCTGAGATTAAAATTGGGAAGGTCAGATCAAGAACCATGTAATCACTTATACTTGGTCTTTCTATAAATAATAATGTGAAAAAAGTGAAGCATTTGAAAGAAGTAATAACATCAGTGAATTAGAATAAAAGGGTAATGTGTTTTTTCCTTCCTCCCATTCTTCCTTCCTCTCTTTCTTCTTTTCTTTCCTTTTGTTTTTTTCTTTTATTTCTGCTTGACAATCTCAAAGACTTAATGAGCTTTGTTTTGCATTACAAACATTTATAGATTATTCACATTTCATCAGAGTTCTCCTCTTAACAAAGTGAAACATTTAACTAAAACTTACAACACAATGTCCTTATCTGAAATAATATGTAACACTTCCCACTTACAGCACATTCTTCATCGGTCTATTTAAAAAACTAGAAATATATTTTCTCTCCTATTTTTCTGCAAATTCCCTCTATGAAAGTATACAAAATATATATGTGTGTCATTCTTCATATGAAATACATCACTTGTCTAATGATTGATTATCAATGCTATTTTTCATCATCAAGTCCCCTGGAATAATGAATGTTCATTATATCGATTAAGATTTTATACCTTTCAAAGTTTGTTTTTAGAGTGTTGTTATTATTGTATAAATTATTGTCCTGTTTATACTAATTACATTCTTTATCAGTTTATAAACATCAACACATGTTTCATGTTTATTGTACTGTTATAAGTTCTTCTGTTTCTGCTTTCTTCACTGTTCATCTGTTCATTTGTTTTTTTCATTTCTTTTTTAAAGATATCCATTTCCACATTTCTTAAAACACAATAGTGCTACATTACATTTAAATACCACAACTTATTCAGACTTTCCTTAATTGATTAACATCTTCTTAGCCTCCATATCTTACTTAAATTGAGTGCTGTAGTATACTCATGTAATAGATACACATGGAAGTAGCAATTGCCATTTTCCTTTGTTTTTTGGACATGGTTAAAAGTCCAACAAAAGTTAAGTTTATTTGTATGCTTAAAATTTTTAACAATTTTACGTAATTTTATATAACCACTACAAAACTTAGATTCTTTGTGCTCAACAAATTTGACAGATTCTCTTGTTTAACATTTTTGATATTAGGAAAAAATAAATACTTGCACATCTTTCTGTTTCACTTCTGAGCCTTATTAGGACTAGAAATATCTCAGATTTTGTTCTTTGAAACCAATGAAATGAGTACAAAACTTTGTTTGCATGAAGTTAGTATCTTGAAATATTGACTCAAAAGAAGTTTTAAAATTATATGATGAAATATCAAAATAATATGATAAAAATTTGGGGTTGCATAGGATAGATCTCTTATATAACTATAGAAAAATGATATTGCATCAGATCTTTCCCCTAATTGTCAAAAAGGAATATACTTTTTTTTGGTCTTTATTAATATTTTTACATTTAGTTTATAGGATACATTACCACAATTCCTTGAGTTTCAAATATACTCTCCCTCTCCCCCCACCGATGGTGGCATAGTAAAGTATTGTATGTGCAAATACTTTCACATTACGCATTAGTCAGGTTATAAAGAAAGATTGTAACAGATGGAATGAAGAATGGGAACGAGGAAAAAAAAACAAACAAGAAAGCAAAAAAAAAGGTGGGTAATTTGCTTCAGTCTGGGTTCAATCTCAGTTCTTTCTCTGGATGTAAACATATTTCTCTATCATGAGTTTTTTTGGGTTTGACATGTCTCTGGATTGCTGAGAGATTCCAGTTTATCAAAGTTGGTCATCACATATACATTGTGTCTGTAATTGTGTACAAATTCCTTCTGGCTCTACTCTTCTCACCCAGCATCAGTTTGTATAAGTCTCTCCAGGTAAATATGAAGTCCTTATGCTTCTCATTTCTTATTGCACAATAGTATTCCATAACATGCATATACCACAATTTGTTCAGCCATTCCCCGATTGATGGGCATCCCCTTAATTTCCAATTCTTTGCTAACACAAAAAGAGCTGCTATAAATATTTTTGTATATATGGGTCTTTTCCCCTCTTCTATGATCTCTTTGGGATACAACCCTAGAAGTAGTATTGCTGGGTCAAAACGTATGAAATTATTTATAGCCCTTTGGGTATAATTCCAGATTGCTTTCCAGAAGTGTTGGATCAGTTCACAACTCCACCAACAATGCACTAGTGTTCCAATTTGTCCACATCCTCTACAGCATTTGTCATTTTCCTGTTTTGTCATCTTAGCCATTCTGACTGGTGAGATGTGCTACCTCAGAGTTGTTTTGATTTGCATTTCTCTAACCAATAGTGATTTAAAACATTTCTTCATGTGCTTATAGAAATCTTTAATTTCTTTCTCTGAAAACTGCCTGTTCATATCCTTTGACCATTTATCAATTGGGGAATGACTTGTATTCTTATAGATTTGGCTCAATTCCCTGTGTATTTTAGAAATGAAACCTTTATCAGAGACATAGGTTGTAAAAATTATTTCCCAGTTTCCCACCTCCCTCTTAATCTTGGTTATATTGGCTTTGTTTATACAGAAGCTTTTCAATTTAATGTAACAAAATTATCCATTTTGCATTTTACAATACCCTCCAATTTTTGTTTAATCATAAAGTCTTTCTTCACTAATTTCCCCAAATAGTTTGTAGAGTATTGCAATCAATTTTTCTTTACATGTTAAACAGAATTCATTGGTAAATCCATCTGTCCCTGCTTTGAAGAATGTATATTCCTTTTTAACCCCATTCAGTTTTCTCCAGAGATCTATCCTACCTACCTCTCTAAAATTCTGTTCCTTAACTTCTTTCTTGTTTATTTTGAGGTTGTATTTATCAAGTTCAGAGAGGGGGAGATTAAGGCCTCCCACTAGTATAGTTTTGCTATCTATTTCTTCCTCTATTTCCTTTACCTTCTCCTCTAGGAATTTGGATGCTATACCACTTGGTGCATATATGTTAAGTAATGATATTGCTTCATTCTCAATGGTGCTTTTCAGCAGGAGATAGTTTTCTTCCTTATCTGTTTTAATTAGATCAATTTTGCTTTTGCTTTATCTGAGATAAGGAGTGCTACCCCTCCTTTTTTATTTTACTTTAGCTGTGGCATGATATATTTTACTCCAGCCTTTTACCTTTACCCTGTGTGTGTCCCTCTGTTTCAGATGTGTTTCTAGTAAACGGCATATGGTAGGATTATGATTTTTAATCCCTTCTGCTATCTGCCTCTGTTTTATAGGAGAGTTCATTCCATTCACATTTATAGTTATGATTATTGTCTGTTTCTTTCCCTCCATCCTATTCCCTCCCCTGCTAATGCTTATATTTTTTCTCCCTTCTCCCTTTCCCTCCTTAATAGTTTTCCTTTTAACCCCCTCCTCCCTAAGTATTCCCTTATAAGCTTTTCATCTCCTTCCCCCTTACTTCTTCCCTCCCTACCAACCACCCCCCCTTTCGTAGCCCTTTCCCCCTTCTACTGCCTGTATGATATTTTTATACTTATTGAAGTATGTTATTTCTTCTTCACACCAAGAGTGACAGGAATTAATCTCATCCAAAGTCCTCACCCTCCCCTCTTTCCCTCAGATATGATACTTTTTTGTCTCTTCTCCATAGAGTCCTAACTGGTTGTTATTCCTTCCCTGAACCACAACCAATGAGGGAAAAATTCATATAATACTCATCTCCCTCCCTTCTTTTCCTCTGCTGTATTGTTTTTATGCCTCTTTGTGTGGCACAATTTACCCTTTCGCACTTTAGTCATTCCTCTTCTTCCATTGTACTTCCTTTGTAGCCCTTAATAAGATTTTTTTAATCATCATTTTGTGTATTTTATACTCACACCCTCTACTTGTCTATAAACAGTTTGCTCTTCTTAAATAACAAGGTGTGTGTGTTTTCCTTTATGAGCTCTTGGAGACTGTTGTCCAGTGTAATTTTTTCATCATCATTTTCTGGTAGGCCTATGATTCTCAGGTTATCTCTCCTGGATCTGTTTTCCAGGTCAATCATTTTTCCACTGAGATATTTTACCTCTTTTTCTAATTTTTATTATTGTTTTTTGTTTGACTAATTTTTTGTTCCTCATAGAGTTGTTTCAATTTGGTTGATTCTAGTTTTTAGCAAATCATTTTCTTTGGTTAGTTTTTGCAGCTCCTTTTCTATATCATACACTTTTTTTAAGCAATGGAGGTTAAGTAACTTGCTCAAGGTTACACGGCCAGTTATTTTTGGGTATGGTGCCAAGTATCTGAGCCCAGATTCGATCCCCACGTCATCCCGACACTGGGGCCTGTGCTCTTACTCATTGAGCTACCTAGCCGCCCCTAAGCATTTGGAGTTAAGCAACTTGCTCAAGGTGTTTCTTGGTGGGTGCTAAGTTTCTGAGCCCAGATTCGATCCCCAGGTCATCACGCCACTGCGGCTGGTGCTCTTACTTGCTGTGCTACCTGGCAGCCCCATACACTTTTCTTTTTAAGGAGATGTTTCCTTCATTATAATGTTTTTCTCATTCTGCAATTTTGATTTTAAAAGAATTATTCATTTTTTCTTCTATCTCTCTCACTTGGTTTTCAAAGTTCCTTTTCAGCTCCTCTAGGAGAGCTTTCTGTGCTTGGGACCCATTCCCTGTTGATGTTTCAGCTGTATGTGTGGATTCCACATTGTCTCCCTCTGAGTTTTGTTCCTCCCTCTGAGGATAGTAGAACTTCAGAGTCTTTGTCGTGTGCTGTCTACCCATTTTGAGGCAGGGTCCTAGCCACACTCTTCCTGTAGGGTTCCCAAGCCTTTACTGTTGAGGGTTTTGCCCTGGGGCAATAGTTGCTATGTTTTCTGAGTCAGAGTGGGGGATTGGAGCAGGCGAGGTTCACTCTGCCATCCTCGTCCTTGGAGGTCCTGATAGGGGCTTTTTAAAAAATTTCTGGGCTATGTAGTGGTAATCCCAGGAGTATTTGCTGTCCTGGACAGGGGCCGCGCATTTGGGTCTTACCTTGCTCTTTCCAGTTCCAGCCCTGTGGTGATAGGCCTGGTAGTGGCCCTTGTGGTTGGTGGGATGACTTGCCTCCTGAGATGATCAGACCTCCTCCCAGCCTGGCTCTGTGCAGTGGCTGCCTTCTGTGCCTGCCTCCGCACCACCACTGCCTTCCGGGCCTGCCTCTGGGCCGCCGCAAAAGTGGAATATTCTTGCTTGCATGTGGTAGCCGTAAATATGATAACTTTCACATTATCCACAGATCCAGTATAGCATTATCTCATAGCCATTTAAAATTGGCAAGTTTTCCTATTCTCATTTTGAGTCTCCTGCCTTTTTCTTAAAAAAAAAAAATGTACTTTTCAAAAATTCCCAACTTTTCTCCTATTATTCACTAAGTAAAGAAGAGTAATGGTGAGAAAATATATATTTTTTTAAATTTTGCAATTATCACAGAAAAAAAGGAGAGAGCATAAATATTACTTCTTTTTGAGACTTTCAGTTAATTCTTTTTAAAAATAAATATTATTAATTTATTTTCCATTTCTATGGCCTACATTTTCAGTGAGAAAACATTCCTATATAACAAGGCACCTGTTTTTTAAAGAGGAAGAATATATTTTTTTAATTAAAACATCAATGACAACAACAAAAAAACACATTTAAAAAGTTTGAAATTTTAAGTGATGTTCCACAGTCTTGGACACCCAACTTTTGTAAAGGAGCAGAGAAAGATGGATTTGCATATATCTTTTTTGGAGCCATTATTATTATTTTTTAAGCATTGCAATATTCATTTTTTCATCGTTTTCTGGTTGTTTTCCTTTGCATTTACTGTAATCCTTGAGTATAGGGTATTGTTAACTCTTGTTACTATATTATACATCTGTTCATGAAAACCTTTACATGGTTCTCTGTTTTAAACTCATTTGCCATTTCTTTATTTTTGCACACTAATTAATCTTGTATTTATTTATTTTCATTTTTCAACCTTCATTTCAACAAGATTTTGAATTACAGATTTTCTCCCTGTCTTTCCCCTATCCCCCAACCCATGATAGCAAGCCTATTGAATACGCCTTCAACCAGTGTGTTCTCTCTTAAATCCTCCCCTATAGCCCACTAACTTTTTAGTAGGGCAAGATGGATTTCTATACCCCAGTGCCAGTATATCTTATTTCCTAATAACATGTAAAAACCCTTTTTAAAAAAAAATGTTTTTAAAACTTTGATTTCCAGATTCTTTCCCTTCTTCCCTCCTTGCCCATGCACACCAGGAAGACAACCAATTCAATATAGGTTGTACATGTGTAGTTGCACGAAATGTTTCCATTGTAGTTATATTGTGAAAGACTAACTATATTTCCCTCCATCCTATCCCAACTACCCCACTTATTCTATTTTCTACTTTGACCCTGTCCCTTTTCAAAAATGGTTGCTTTTAACTACCTTCTCCCCTAATCTGCCTTCCTTTCTATCATCCCCCATATTATCCCCTTACCCCAATTTCCTGTAGGGCAAGATACCCAATTAAATGTATGTTGTTCCCTCCTTAAGCCAAATTCAAAGAGAGTAAGGTTGTGTCATTCCCTTTCACTTTCCTGCTCTTTACCTCCAATGTATTTTTGTAGTTTTCTATTGCCTCTTTTATATGAAATAATTTACCCTATTCTATCTCTCCCTCCCTTCTTCTTCAATTATATTCTTCTTTCAATTCTTGATTTTATTTTTTCTATATCATCCCTTCCTCTTCATCTAACCCTGCAACCTCTGCCTATGTATACACATATACACACACTCACGTATGTATTTATACATACACATACCCTCCTATGCATACATATATATGTATGTATACATATGTATTCCTTCAACTATCATCATACTGAGAAAAGTCACATGAGTTTCAATGGTCATTTTTCCATGTAGGAATTTCAATATTTCAGCTTTAATAATTCCCCAAAGATTTCTTTTTCCTGTTTGCCTCCTCATGCTTCTCTTGCTTCTTGTATTTGAAAGTCAAATTTTCTGTTCAACTCTTTCAAGAATGCTTGAAAGTCCTCTATTTCATTGAATTACCCTATTTTCCCTTGAATAATTATACTCAGTTTTGCTGAGTAGGTGATTCTTGGTTTTAATCCTAGCTCCTTTGACCTCTAGAATATCATATTGCAAGCCCTTAAATCCCTTACTGTAGATGCTACTAGATCTTGTGTTATCCTGATTGTGTTACCACAATACCAAAATTGTTTCTTCCTGACTGCTTCTAATATTTTCTCCTTGACCTGAGAAGTCTGGAATTTGGCTTTGGTATTCCTAGGATTTTCCTTTTTGAGATCTTTTTCAAGAGGCAATCAATTAATTCTTTCAATTTCTATTTTTCCCTCTGGTTCTAGAACGTCAGGGCAATTTTCCTTGAGAATTTCTTGAACGATAATTTCTAGGCTTCCTTGTTTTTTTTTTTTTTATCATGGCTTTCAGGTAGTCCAATAATTTTTAAAATTATTTCTCCTCAATCTATTTTCCAGGTCAGTGCTTTTTCTGATGAGATATTTTACATTGCCTTTTATTTTTCATTTTTTGGATTTGTTTTATAGTATCTTGCTTTCTCATAAAATCATTAGCTTCCTTTTGCTCCAATCTAATTTTGAAGGAATCATTCTCTTCAGTGAATTTTTAAAATTCCTTTCCCATCTGGGCAATTCCACTTTTTAAGACATTCTTCTCCTCATTGGCTTTTTGGTCCTCTTTTGCCATTTGGGTTAGTCTATTTTTAAGGTGTTATTTTTTTTTCAGGTCTCCTTTAGCAGACTGTTGACTTTTCATGATTTCCTTTCATCATTCTCATTTCTCTTCCCAATTTTTCCTCCACTTCTCTTGCTTAATTTTCTTTCTTTCTTGTTTTTTGTCTAACTTCATGTTCAAAATCCTTCTTGAGCTTCTCCATGGCCTGTAACCAATTCATATTTTTCTTGGAAGCTTTTGATGTAGGAATTTTGCCATTGTTGACTTCTTCTGGTTCCACATTTTGACCCTCTTTGTCCCCTAAAAAAGTATTCTATTGTTTGATTGTGCTTCCTCTGCTTGCTCATCTTGCCAGACAATTATTTGACTATTGAGCTCTTTGCCATGGTAGAACACTGTTTCCAGAGTGGAGATAGCTGTGTCCCAAACTGCTTAGGTTTTCACAATTGCCAGAGCTATGAGGATAGTGCCCTTTCTACAGCCAACACAAGCTCTGGCAACTGGCTATTCTCTCCCCAAGACCACTGCCCAAGACTGTAACCCAGATCCAAGCAGGTCAAAGCAAGAGTGATTACTTTTTAAATGGTCACTTGGTCCCCCTATGATCTGCAGGCCTAGAGCTCAGGATGCAGCCAGGTGGCAATGGTTAAAGTGGGTGGGGGGTGGCACAGCTACCTCTGTTGCCATGGGAGCAGGGGCTGGACCAAGCTTTTCTCTCACCCAGTTCTGACAGATTTCCCTACTGATATTTTACTTTCTTACCTTTTACCTTCTCTTTGGCATTTATGGATGGAGAATTCTGGGAACCACCACAGCTTCTGGTAATTCATTCTCCTGCAGTCTGTTCTGGCCAGTCTGTGCTGCTAGTTAAGCCTCCCTGAGTCTGGGCTTGTGGTGTTCCCACAGGACTGTGCTCAGCTCCCAATGGGGTGTGATAGACCCTTCCTGCAGGTCTGCCAGGCTGCCTTCAGGGGGCAAGTTGTTTCTCTCTGTCACTTTGTGGGTTCTGTAGCTCTAAAATTTGTTTAGAGGCATATATTGAAGGTGGTTGTAGCTCTAGCTTAAGCAAGTTCCTGCTTTTACTCTGCCATCTTGGCCCCACACCTCATTTGCTATTTCTTAAAAGACAGCAGTGTTCCATTTTATTTATGAACCACTTTCTGTTTAGCCATTCACTATTAATGTCCACGTAGTTTGTTTACAATTATTTATTTCCACACACACAACAATGCTATTATATTTTTTGTTCTAAGTTGGAACTTCTTAGTAATGACCTCTTTGATACGCATAGTAGTAGAATCTCTTGGTCAAATAAATACTCATTTGGTCACTTTATTTGCATAATTCTAAATTGTTTCAATAAAGACTGCAAAAATTTATTGTTATATCAAGAATGCACTATTGTCACTATTTCCTTATAAACTTCTGCAACATCAAATATTCCCATATTTTGCATGTTTGCCAATTTGCTTGGCATTTACCTTTCCCTTATGATTTGGCATATTCTTTGAATGGGTTGTTAATAGTATGTTTTTCTTCTTTTAAGAAATATTTGCTTTTATCCATTGGATCACTTATTTGTTTGGGAATATCTTTTGATTTTATAAACATAAATGAGGTTAAATACATAGTCTGGATAGATAGATAAATAGATAGATAGATAGATAGATAGATAGATAGATAGATAGATACTAATATGTGTGTATGTATATATTCATATCTCTTTATCGACATCATATATAAACACATAACCTTTATCTATATGTGTATATATTTATGTATACCTATGCATTTGTATATTTATATTGCATATATATATATGTGCACATATATGTTCTATATATCTGGGATAGCAAACTTCCATCAAGTAAACTTGATAAAAATATTTTTACTTTTCTACTACTTTCCTACATCACTTAGTTGTATCACACACATGCACACATATAATATATAAACACATACATATATACACATGCACACATATACACAATGCATACATGTGTTTGTATAATTTTAGAATAATTTTTCAATCCCATTTTTTTATCTTATGCCATTTTCTCTATCCTTTGCTTGGCTAGGAATGTATCTCTTAATGCAAACTGTAAAATGTATGTGATCTGTTTGTCTTCTAGGTTTTTGAAAAAAATTATGCTCTTTATATTGAAATCACATATTCATATGAATTTGTTATGGAATATGGTACAAGATATTGCTGTAAGCCTAATTTCTGCCCAACTTTGTAGTTTTCCCAGAAGTTCTTCTCAACTAGGCAGTTTTTTTCTTAAGTAATTTCTGTTTCAGGTTTATCAAACACCAAGTTATTGACTTTTATCATTTCTTAATATCTTTTGTCTAGTATATTCCATTAATACCCTATTTTTTAACCAATGTCAGATTTTTTTTTCATTTTGCCAAATGAATTTTTGATATTATTTTATTGAAGTCTATATAATAACACTTTGATGGTTTTCTTAACATAATATTAAAACTACCAATTAACTTTCATAGTGTGCCTTCATATCTCTTTGAAAAAAATGTCATAAATCTTCTAGAAAGAGAAAGAACAGACCAACTATAATACATACATGACATACATATTCACACATAAATGCACATGCATAATACACATATGTGTTTGTATAGTTTTAGAAGAATTTTTTATCCCATTTATTATTTTTTTATCTTTTGCCATTTTCTTTATCCTTTGTTTGGTTAGGAATGTATTTTCTAATGCAGACTGTAAAATGTATATGATGTGTTTGTCTTCTAGGTTTTTTTATGATCTTTATATTGAGATCACATATGCATTTTTAATTTCTTATGTAGTATGGTGCAAGATATTGCTCTAAGCCTAATTTCTTGCAGACTTTGAAGTTTTCCCAGCAGGTCTTCTCAACTAGGCAGTTTTTCTTTAGTAATTTATGTTTTCAGGTTTATTAAATACTGAGTTATTGACTTTTACCAGTTTTAAATCTCTTTTTTCTAGCACATTCCATTAATATCTTATTTTTCTAACCATCAATATTTTTTATTCCTTCAAATGAATCTTTGAAATTATTTCATTGAATTCTATAAAATAATCCTTTGATGGTTTTCTTGATATACCATAAAAAACTGCAAATTATCTATCATAATATTTCTGTACCTTAATATCTTTTTGAGAAAATGTCATAAATCTTCTATAAAGAGAAAGAAGAGACCAACATGCTTCTAGAATATTCAACACATTTCCATCTACTAGTTTATTTTGGCTTTTGAGTCTATCCTGTTTACAAAGTGCTTCCAAGAAAGCTGTGAATATCTTTTGACACTTCTATTTCTTTTTACAATCCCTAGCCCTTATTTCTGGGCTAGTTAGAGTGACTGAGTTACAGTCATCACCTCAACTCAAGGTAGAAATTGTGTGCTCACCAAATTGGACAGAATATCTTGCTCAGTATTTTTGAGATTAGAAAAAAATAAATGCTTGGATATTTTTCTGCTTCACTTCTGGGCTTATCATCTCCCCTGACACTTCTCCCTCCCTCAAGATTGAAGCAAGTTTCTGCAAATTACTTAAAGACTCAAAAAAAAATCTCCAGAAAGGTAAAAAAATACACTAGAGAGTAAGGGATAAATCTGGCATCTATTATCAGAAAACCTGTGATCTGAAACATGTATTTTAAGCATAGTATAACATTTGTATTTATTGTATTTTAACTTTTAAAAGCTATTTAAACATGTTGAAATCAATCTTAAATAATATGTGATTATTATAGATTTCTAATTTGGTCTCTGGTGTAGAAATAATAACAAGGAAACAGTGCCTAATATAAATGACCAATGCCAGTTGCACAGCCTGTAACACTGTAATATTGTAAATTTATAAGTAGAATTTTAGATTAATTATCCAGATTTTTGAGTTTGCTTAATGTGAATTAAGTTCTCTAGTTCCATATCTGCCACAGGAGAAATAAGAAACCCAAGTCCTACCTGCAAAATAAACTAACATATTTTGAGCTTTTATTAATCCCTCTTATACCTTATCTAGTATCTTTTTATTTTCTTTTGGAACTTTCTAATTCAATGAATCCCTATCTAGATCATTTACCATATGTGTGTGTTTGTATCCATGGTACAGTTATACTCATAACACACACACACAATATACACATGTATGTAACTTATTTAGCTTTTTCCCAGTTGATGAAATTGATGACCCTAATTTTACAATTCTTTACCACCACAAAAAGAGCAATGTTTTTGTGCAGCATTAGTTTGGTTTGCTTAGGACTGATCCCACCCCTAATGAACCATCCCATTAAGTCCCATTCTCCATAAAACCCTTTCTCTCCTACTTCCCTTTTGAGTGAAGAGTATTTCTGTACCCAATTCTGCGTGTATGTGTGTGTTTATGTGTGTATCATTATCTTCTTTGACCTATTCTGATGAAAGTGAAGTTCACGTGTTAGCCACTCTGCCTACCCTTTACACCTTGTTTGTATAGACTTCTACTTGCAAACCTTGATTATCTTAGATGACTTTCCATAACCATTCCTTCCTTTCTTCCACCCCCCAGTGAATGAACCTTTACCTCTCTTTGAAGCTTTAAGATCATGGAGACATGATAGAACCACTTCCAGGTCTCTGTCTTATTAAATTCTCTTGAATAGGTTTCAGAAAGGATATATATATATATATAATCTCCCCGTGTTTGGATAACAGCATTTTTTCCATTTTTATTCACTTTTGACTGGTCATGAATATTGTCCTTTTTATATTTCTCTTGGCTCCTGGACTTGCATCTCAAAATTTCTAATTATCGCTGGTCGTATAATTGTGAATGTTTAGAAGTGCTCTATTTCATTCCTTATTCAGGATTATACTCAGCTTGTCTAGATGAGTTACTTTTAGTTGTAAGTTTTTAAATGCTTACAATAGCATGCTTAAAAGTTTTCTGTAATGGTGACTGCTAAATCCTTTGTGATCTTGAGTATAGCTCCTTGGTACCTGTGTTGTTTCTTCCTGGCTGCATTATTTTTCCTTTGTCCTAAAAGCTTTCGATTTTGGTCATAATATATTTGTTGATTTTCTTTTTTTTCCCCCTTAGGAGATTATGAGAAGATTTTTTCTATCTCCACTTTGCCCTCTCCTTTTAAGAGGTCTGAGAACACTCATTTATTATTATTTCTTGGAATATTATTTCCAGGCTCTCTTTTATTGGTGGGGGTGTGTGTCATGGCTATCAGGCAGTCTAATGGTCCTAAATATTCTTTCTTTAATCTGTTTTCTAAATTGCTTGTTTTTGTTATGAGACGAATTATTATACTCTTTTTTCTTTTAATCTTTTAAAAGCTGAATAAATTATATACAGGTGTAGGTATATTGTACATATATATGTATATATAGTGTGTATAAATATTATATCAATATATAGCATGCATATCTACATGCACATATGCATGCATACATACACACATACATACATACCTACATACATATGGTAAATGATCTAGTTAGGGATTTATTGCATTAAAAATATGGAAAAGAAAGATCAGAGGACACTACTTAATGACTCATGGAGTGCCTGCATATAAGACGAATCACCATGAACTAAGGATATGATCTTTTGGTTCATATGGAGAAGAATTTGGGTTTCTGGTTCCTTCCAGGGCAGTTCTAATATTCATTTTATTTTACAAAGTCATTGATTTCTATTTGGTCCATTTTCATTTTCAAGGAGGTTTTGCTTGGATGCTATTTTGTACACCTTATGCCAGGCAGTTTCCAAGTTCTTTCTTCCATACCTCATTTCTTTTTCAATCTTTTCCTCTAGTTCTCTGATTTCTTTATAATCTTTTCCTCTAGATCTTTCATTTTGTTTATAAAAAGTTTTTATTAAAAATTAAAAAAAACTACTGTATCATCTCTTATGGGAATTCTAGTTGCATTTAAGCCTAAGATGTGTTTTTCTTTGAGGCTTTGCTTGTAGAAGTTTTGAAATTATTCTCTTCTTTTGAGTTTGTGTCTTGACTTCTGTCACCATAATTGTTCATTTTATTTGTTTGTTGTTAAGATGGGTTTCTTTTTGTTTGTTTCTTTGTTTGGTCATTCTTCCAACCTACTTGCTGACTTCAAACTTTTTCAGTGCTGGGAGGGAGGGAATATCTGGTCCCTTCTTGCTGCTTATTATTGACTCAATGAATAATGAGTTATTTATACTCTCAAAGGCAGGAATCTTTGAATGCTGATTAGGATCTAGTGGTCAATTCTCATCACTGTCTTTATCTGAGGCCTACAGGCTCCTGACCTGGGTGTATGTCTGAACAACAGATCTCTGGGATTGCCTCCTTTGGAATTTCAATAGACTGGTGTCAGATTAAGCCACTATCAAAAGGCTGAAAATTTCTCACATTTCAGACAGACACAACTGTAGGCTTCTCTTTGGTCTGAGGATACTCTCCATATTCTTCTAAAGAATTCAGATGCTGAGCTAGAAACTGAAATGGAGAACCCTTTTTATTCTAGAAGACCTGTTTGAACAAAGCCAAAAAGCTGCTGCTTATTTCTTAACTTGTCCCTCACTCAATAGATAGCCTAGGGATTGTTACTTCTCCTTATCCCAGAAGAGCACCCCTTGATATAGGACTCCTGGGGTTGGAGTCAAGATGGCAGAGTATAAGCAAGACCTCCCTGATGCTCTGGTTTCCACCTTCCCCAATACATGTAAAAGGGGACTCTAAACAAACTTTGGAGCTGCAGAACCCACAAAATGACACAGAGAAGCTAACCTCTCCCTGAGGACAGCCCAGCAGGCCAGCAGGAATCAGCTAGTGCAGTGCTCTGGGAGCTGAGCCCAGCTAAAGCCCCATGATGATGCTTTAGTCCCAGGGATGGCCTGACCAGCCACTGGTGGAGGGACTCCAGATCAGCAGCAGCTGTGACTGTTTCCAGATTTATCAACACATAGATGTTCTCTTGTAGCTAAATTCCAGAGCTATGAGGTAAAGAAGAAAATAGTGCAAGCAGCCAGAAAGAAACAATTCAAATATGGTGGAACTACAGTGAGAATCCAACAGCATCTGGCAGCTTCTACATTGAAACTGGAGTGGAATGTGATACTTCTCAAGACAAAAGAGCTTGGGTTACAACCAAGAATCATCTATCCAGTGAAAATGAGCATAATCTTCCAGGCAAGGAGATGGTCATTCAATGATATAATGGACTTCCAGACCTTTCTGATGAAAAAGCCATAGTTCAATGGAAAATTCAACCCCCAATTACAAGATTCAAGAGAGACAAAGAAAGGTACATAGGGAAAACACACAAACACACACACACATAATGTATTATTTAATAAGAGCAAACTATTTCCCTATATGGGAAGCTGATACCTGTTAGTATTGAGAATTCTATACTTATGGTGACACCTAAAAGGGATACAGATAAATAGAGGGTGTGGGGATAAATTACACAAAATGATGAAAAAAAACTTATTAAGGGCTGCAAAGGGATTACAATGGAAGAAGAGGAAAGAATGAAGCAGAAAAGAGTAAATTATGTCACACAAAGAGCCATACAAATGAAAGAAGGAAGGGAGATAAGCATTATATGGGTTTTTCCCTCATTGGTTCTGGTATATGGAGGAAACAATGTAATCAGTTAAGTATAGGACTCTAGGGAGAAGAGACATAAAACTTATCATATTAGAGGAAAAGAGGGGAGGGAGAGGAGCATTGCATGAGATCTATTCTCTTCAGTCTTGGTTGAAGGAAGAAATAACATTACATTAAGTATAAAAATCTATCATACCCTACAGGCAGGAGGAGGGGGAATAGCTAAGAAAAGGGGGGTTGGTTAGAGGCGAGGGAAGAAATAGTAAGAGGAAAGGGTAGGAAAAGGGAGGGGGATGATAAAGAGGGAATACTGAGGGAGACACAGGTCAAAAGTTAAACCCTTAAGGACAGGAATGGAGGAGGGGAAAAATAAAAGCATAAATAGAGGAGGGAATAGGATGGAGGGAAAGATGCATATAGCAATCATAATTGAATGTTAATGGGATGAACTCTCCCATAAAACAGAGGTGGATAGCAGAATGGATTAAAAACCATAATCCTACAATATGCTATTTACAAGAAACACATTTAAAACAGGGGGATACACACAGTGTAAAGGTAAATGACTGGCGTAAAATATATCATGCCTCAGCTAAAGTAAAAAAAAAAAAGCAGGGAAAGCTATCCTTATCTCAGACAAAGCAAAAGCAAAAAATATATCTAATTAAAAGAGATAAGGAAGGAAACTATATCCTGCTAAAAGGCACCGTTGAAAATGAAGCAATAGCATTATTAAGCATTTATGCACCAAGTGATACAGCATCCAAATTCCTAAAGGAGAAGTTAAGGGAGTTGGAGGACGGAATAGATAGCAAAACTATACTAGAGGGGGACTTCAATCTCTCCCTCTCTGAACTTGATAATTCTAACCTCAAAAAAAATAAACAAGAAAAAAGTTAAGGAGATAAATAGAATCTTAGAGAAGACAGATACGGTAGACCTCTGGAGAAAACAGAATGGGGATAAAAAGGAATATATCTTCTTCTCAGTGGTACATGGCACATACACAAAAATTGACTGTGAACTAGGGCATAAAGAATTCACAATTCAGTGTAGAAAGGAAGAAATATTAAATACATCCTTCTCAGATCATGATGCAATAAAAATTATATGTAATTAAGGGCCATGGAAGGATATACTAAAAACTAATTGGAAACTAAACTTTATCCTAGAGAATAAGTGGGTCAAACAAGAAATTATAGAAACAATATGTAACTTCATTCAAGAGAATAACAATAATGAGACAACATACCAAGATTGTGGGATGCAATAAAAGCAGTTCTTAGGGGAAATTTTATATCCCTGAATGCATACATAAATTAAATAGAGAAAATGGAGGTCAATAAATTGGGCATGCACCTGAAAAAAACTAGAAAAAGAACAAATTGAAAATCTCCAATTGATTACTAAATTAGAAATAATGAAAATCAAAGGAGAGATTAATAAAACTGAATTTAAGAAAACTATTGAATTAATTAATAAAAATAAGAGCTGGTATTATGAAAAAAACAATAAAATTGATAGACTTTTTGTCAATATGATAAAAAAAGAAAGAAGAAAACCAAATTACAAGTATCAAAAATTAAAAGGGTGGGAAGCCCAGAAGATGATGGGGGCCAGAGCAGAGACCCAGACTCCGAGGTGTGCAGAAGCCCTGATGAGGTCAAATCAATATGGCAGCAAGTTGACCAAAAAACTGCAAGGGCCATTGCCAGGCATATCACTGCAGGACTGGGAATGGATGGAGCTGGCTACAGAAACCACAAAATGATGGAGAGAAGCCTGGCAGGCCAGCAGGAAGTGGACAACACAGCACTCTGGGAGCCAAGCCCAGCCCTGTGCAAGCCTGAGGTTTTAGCCCCAGGGTGGAAGGGAGTTGGAGGGAATTCAGATCACCAGCAGCTGTGGCATTTTGCAGAATTATCAACCCATATGCTAAGGATGCTAAGGAAAAAGTAAGAGTTCAGTGTGGACTTTGGGACCTGTGAATTCAGGAGTCGGGTGTCAGCCTTTGCCCCCAGGATGAGAAGAGGCTGAGGCATGGCAGCCATGCAGCTGCTTCAGAGTTTCTGGCCTGTAGATTGCAGGGGGACCAAGCAACCACTCTGAGGGTTAATTGCTCTTGCTTTATCCTGCTTTGGTCTGGATTGTGGTCCAGGGTGGAGGTCCTGGGGTGTATGACCAGTTTGTCAGAGGGTAGGGAGGCATCAAAGAAAACACGCAACTAATAGCTTCAGTAGCTGAGAAAACCCAAGCAATCTGGACAAAGCTTCCCACTCTGGTAGCAGAGTTCTACTGTGGCAAAAAGCTCATAAGTCAAGTACATGAGTGGCAAAATGAAGGCAAGTACAGTAATCCATATTTGGACTCTTTTTGGGGACAAAAAGAATCAAAATGTGGAACAGGAGGAATACAGCAAAGTCATAACTCCTGCACCAGAAGCTTCCAAGTAAAGAATAAGCTGCTTACAGGCCATAGAGGAGCTTAAGAAGGATTTTGAAAACCAAATAAGAAAAGTGGAGGAAAAATTAGGAAGAGAAATGAGAATGATGCAAGAAAATTATGAAATGAGAGTCAACAAACTGACTGAAGAAAATAACACCTTAAAAAAATAAACTAACTCAAATGCCAAAAGAGGCTCAAAAAGCCACTGAGGAGAAGAATGCCTTAAAAAGCCAAATTTGCCAGATGGAAAAAAGAATCTCAAAAGCTCACTGAAGAGAATCATTCCTTCAGAATTAGATCAGAACAAATGGAAGCTAGTGACTTTATAAGAAATCAAGATACTATTAACCAGATCCAAACAAATGAAAAAAAATAGAAGGCAATGTGAAATATCTCATTTGAAAAACCACTGACCTGGAAAATAGATGCAAGAGAGATAATTTAAAAATTATTGGACTACCTTAGAGTCATGGTCAAAGTAAGAACCTAGAAATCATCCTTCAAGAAATTCTCAAGGAAATTGCCCTGATGTTTTAGAACCAGAGGCCAAAATGGAGGTTGAAAGAATCCACTGATCACCTCCTGAAAAAGATCCCCAAAAGAAAAATCCTAGGAATATTATAGCCAATTTCCAGAGTTCCAAGATCAAGGAGAAAATATTACAAGCAGCCAGGAAGAAGCAATTTGAATATAGTGGAAACACAATCAGGATAACCCAGTATCTGGCAGTTTCCACACTGAGGGATCGATGGGCTTGGAATATGATATTCCAGAGGTCAAAGGAGCTGTGTTTCAAACCAAGAATCACCCACCCAGCACAAGTGAGTATCATGTTGCAGGGGAAAATATGGTGATTCATTGAAATAGAGGACTTTCAAGCATTCTTGATGAAAAAAACAGAGTTGAATAGAAAATTTGACATTCAGATACAAGAAGCAAGAGAAGCATGAGAAGATAAACAGGGAAAAGGAATAATAAGGAACTTATCAAAGTTGATCTAGTTTCATCTCTACATGGAAAAATAATAATTTTTAACTTATGAAACTTTTCTCAGTATGAGAAGAGTTGAAGGAAATAGAACATATATATATATTCTATATATGTGTGTGTATATATATATATACACACACACAGACACATACATGTATGTCTATATAGGAGGGTATATTGGTGTATAAATGTATATGTGAGAATGCGTACATATGTGTATAAGTATACATAGACAGAGGGTAGAGGACCTGTTTAATAGGAAGTATGAAACTTAAAAGGTGAATTAAGAGGACAGAAAGAAATATAATGAGAGGAGATGGGGAGAGATAGAATGGGGTAAATTATCTCATATAGAAGAGGTAAGGGAAATCTGTTACAATGGAGGGCAAGAGCAGGAAGGCAAAAGGGAATGAGTCAACCCTTTTCTCAATGAATTTGTGTTAGGGAGGGATTGACATTCACACTAAATAAGGTATCTCACTCTACAGGAGTGTAGGGGGGAAGGGGATGAGAGGGAGGGCAGGCTATGGGGGAGAGAAGTTGGAAGCACCCACTTTTGAAAAGGGACAGGAAAAAAGTAGAGAATATGTCATGTGTGGGGGGTGGGATGGGATGGAGGGAAATATAGTCAATCTATTACAATATATTCACTATGGAAAATATTTTGCATGGCTACACATGTGCAGCTTATGTTGAATTGCTTGCCTTACCAGTAAAAATGGGTGACTAAGGAGGTAGGGAAGGAATCTGGAATTCAAAGATTTAAAACCAAATATTTAAAAAAATAAATTATTATTATTTTACATGTAACTGGGAAATAAGATATACAGACACTTGGGCATAGAAATCCACCATGTCCTACTGGAAAGTCAGAGGGGGGAAAGGGATACACATAGGAGAGAGAAGATTGGGGGAGGGGATATTCAGTGGGATCACTGTTTTGGGGTGGTGGGTAGGGGAAAAATAGGGAGAAAATTTGCAACTCAAAATCTTGTGGAAATTAATGATGTAAACTAAAAAAATTAAATTAAATTAAATTAAGTTTAAAAAAATGAAAAGGGTGAATCTACCTCCAATGTAGAGGAAATTAAAATAGTAATTAGGAATTATTTTGCCCAATTGCATTCACATAAATTTGAAAAAGTTAGTGAAATGGATGACCATCTTCAAAAATATAAATTGCCCAGGTTAACTGAATGTAGCAGCAAGCACCCCAGTATCCCCAGGGTGGCTGCAAACACAAGCTCTTAGATGTGTGTTTCTAAAGGAAAACAACTCAAAATGAGTCAATAGGCTTACTTTAATCAAGCAAACATATATTGTTTACCTAGTTCAGGGGAGAAGGTCAGCACCCTAAACTTCAGAGTATACAGACAGAAGTTACAAGACAGAGAAACATATCAAGCAGACAGGTTTCCAAACTGTCCAACCATTACATCCATACCAAATCACAGTTACCAGAGAGGGAAGCATCAACATCTGGGTTTTCAAAGCCAGGGGACTCTCAATGACTGCCCAGAGTCTCATCTAATCAAATCAAAAAACTTCTCAAAGTGAGCCCCAAAGCAAAGCCTCTCATCAGTGATTATATAGTCTTCTCCTAGGTCAGAGAATGTATCCACCCTCTTGACCCACTGCCCCATCACACAGCATCAAAGTGTGCGCATTCCTGAAAATCAACCCTCCTGCCACAGGCTCCATGTGACCACTTTCAGCCTATTAGGGGGCAGAGTATATTTTCAAATCAAGGAAGTTTCTCAGAGTCTCTTAAGCCTATCAAAGGGCCTAGGGCAGGGAAGATCTTTAAATTCACATTTGCATTACACTGAAGAGGAATTAAATTACTTAAATAACCCCATCTCAGAAAAAGAAATTGGATAAGCCATCAATGAACTGCCTAGGAAAAAACCTCAAGGATCAGATGGATTTACTAATGAATTCTACCAAACATTTAAAGAACAATTAACTCCAATACTTTGCAAACTATTCAGGAAAATTCAGAAGAAAGAGTCCTACCAAATTATTTTTATGACATAAACATGGTACTGATACCTAAATTGGAAAGAGACAAAATAGAGAAAGAAAATAACAGCCCAGTTTCCCTTATGCATATAGATGCAAAAATTCTAAATAAAATATTATCAAAAAGACTACAGCAACTTATCATGAGAATAATGCACTTTGATCAGGCAGGATTTATTCCAGGAATGCAAGGGTGGTTCAATATCAGGAAAACTATCAGTATAAATGATTACATCAACAATAAAAGTAGCAAGAACTCTTTGATTATCTCAATATATGCAGAAAAAGCTTTTAACCAAATGTTAGCAGAAAACATATGGATATCTCAATAGAAAGAGGAAAGACTTTTGATAAAATACAACACCCCTTCTTATTAAAAACTCTAGAAAGTACAGGAATAAATGGAGTCTTCTTCAAAATAATAATTAACATCTATTTAAAACCATCAGCAAGTATTATATGTAATGGGGATAAGCTAGAAGCATTTCCAATAAGATCAGGGGTGAAACAAGGATGTCCACTATCACCCCACTTATTCAATCTGGTACTAGAAATGTTAGCAGTAGCAATATGAGAAGAAAAAGTATTTGAAGGAATCAATTTAGGTAAAGAGGAGACTAAGCTATCACTCTTTGCAGATGATATGATGAATCCTAGAAAATCAAGTAAAAAGCTACTTGAGATAATAAATAAATTTGGCAAAGTGGCAGGATATAAAATAAATCCACATAAATCCTTGGCATTCCTATATATCTCTAATGAAATGCAACAATAAGAGATAGAAAGAGAAATCCCATTTAAAGTTACTGTAGACATTATAAAATATTTGGGAATCTTCCTGCCAAAAGAAACCTAGACTTTTATGTTTAGCTTAAGGAACCTAAACATTTATATGAATACACCTACAAAACACTTCTCCATGAATAAAGTCAGATCTATCTAATTGGAAAAACATCAATTACTCATGACTGGGTCGAGCTAACATAATAAAAATGACAATTTTACCTAAATTAAATTACATATTTAATGCCATACCAATCAATCTACCAAAAAGCACTTTGTAGAGCTAGAAAAAATGGTAGCCAAATTTGTATGGAATGATAAAAAGTCCAGAATATCAAGAGAATTAATGAAAAGGAATACTAGGGAATGTGGCCTAGCCACAACAGATGTTAATCTGTATTATAAAGCAGCAGTCATCAAAACTACTTGGTACTGGCTGAGGAATAGAGTAGTGGATCAATGGAATAGATTGGGTACATGATACTTAGCATCCAATGACTATAGTAATCTACTGTTTGATAAACACAAAGACCCCAGCTGTGGGCATAAGAATGCACTATATGACAAAAACTTCTGGGAAAACTGGAGCACAGTATGGCAAAAAATGGGCATAGACCAATATCTAACACTGTACACCAAAATAAAGTCAAAATCGGTGCATGATCTAGGTATAAAGGCTGATACTGTAAGCAATGTGGGAGAGCAAGGGTTAGTTTACCTGTCATATCTATTGAGAGAAGACTTCATGATGAAACCAGTTAGAGAGCATTATAAAATGTAAAATGGATAATTTTGATTGCATTAAATTGAAAAGCTTCTGTAGAAATAAAGCCAATGTTACCAAAATTAAGAGGGAAGTAGAAAATTGGGAAAGAATTTTTTCAACCAGTATCTTTGAGCAAGGCCTCATTACTAAAATATACAAAGAATTGTGTCAAATCTGTAAGAATACAAGCCACTTCCCAATTGATAAATGGTCAAAGAATATAAACAAGCAGTTCTCAGAAGATGAAATTTAAAATATCTATAAGCATATGAACAAAAGTTCTAAATCACTATTGATTAGAGAAATGCAAATCAAAACAATTCTGAGGTAGCACATCTCACCAGCCAGATTGCCTAAGATGACAAAACAGGAAAATTATAAATGCTGGAGAGGATGTGAAAAAATTCGAACACTAATGCATTGCTGATGGAGTTGTGAACTGATCCAACCATTCTGGAGAGCAGTCTGGAGCTATGCCCAAAGGGCTATAAATAAGGTCGTACCCTTTGACCCAGCAATACCACTTCTAGGGTTATATCCCAAAGATACCAGAGAAGTGGGAGGATTACCCACACGTACAAAAATATTCATAGCAGCTCCTTTTGTGGTGCCAAAGAATTGGAAATCAAGGGGATGCCCATCAATTGGGCAGTGCCTGAACAAGTTGTGGTATATGAATGCAATGGAATACTACTGTGGTATAAGAAATGAGGGGCACACAGATTTCCTAATAACGTGGAGAGACTTATATAAACTGATGTTGAGCAAAAAGAGCAGAACCAGGAGAAATCTGCAAACAGTCACAAACACAACATATGTGTGATGACTAACTTCAATAGACTGGGCTCCTCTCAGCAATGGAAGGTTATAGGACAACTCCAAAAGATGGAAAGAGTTATCCACAATCAGAGGACGAGATGCAGAGTCTGAATGCAGATTAAAATAAACTTCTTACTGTGTTTCTTTTTCTTGTTTTGTTTCCTCTTTCCCACTGATCATTCCATCAGTTATAATCCTTCTTTAAAACCTGACTAATGATTAATGTGAAGATATTTATAGATCCTAAATTTAAGTGCATGCCACCATGATGGGGGGCGGGGAAAAAAGGGAGACAAAATTTGGAACTCAAGTGACTGTGGAACTGAATGTTGTAAACTAAAAGTAAATAAACAAATCAATTTTTAAAAAGAAAATATTTAGCATTCATTATTACAAGAGTTTGAGTTCCAAATTGTTCTCTCTCCTTCCTTTACCTCCCCTCTTCTGAAAATGGTAGACAGTTTGACATAGGGTATCCATATGCTATCATGCAAAAATATTTCTATATTAGTCACAGTTGTGAAACAATAAACAGATTGACCAATGAAACCATTCTGGAGAGCAATCTGGAACTCTGTTCAATGGACTATAGAACTGTGCATACCCTTTCATCCAGCCCTTCCACTACTAGGTCTATATCCCAAAGAGATAATAAAAAGGGACAAGGACCAACATGGTCAAATATATTTATAGCAGTTCTTTTGTGGTTGTAAAGAATTACAAAGTTATTGCCCATCAATTACTGAATGACTGAACAAGTTGTGATATATGAATGTAATGGAATACCATTGTCCCATAAGAAATGATGAGCAGGGGGAATTCAGAAAAACCTGGAAAAAGTTAGATGAACTCATGCTAGGTGAAGTGAACATAATCAGGAGAACATTGTACACAATAAAAGCAAAATTGCATGATGACTAATTTTGATTGGCTTAGCTCTTCTCAACAATACAATGATCTAAGACAATTACACAAGACTCATTATGAAAAATGCTATCCACATCCAGAGAAAGAAGTATGGAGTACGAATGCATATTGAAGCATATTATTTTCTCACTTCTTTTTCTTTCTCATGGTTTTTCCTTTTGTTTTTATTCTTCTTTCACAACACAATGAATATGGACATATGTTTAGCATAATTGTACATGTCTAGCCTACACCAGATTGTTTGCCGACTTGGGGAGGGTGGAGGAGAGTAAGGGAGGAAGAAAAAATTGGAACTCAAAATCTTATAAAAGCAAAAGTGAAGAACTATATTTACTTCTAATTGGAAAAAAATAGAATGCTATTAAGTGGGGGGGGGGAGAAAATTTTGGATCAATGATAATTTAATAAGTTGTTAGAAACACCAGAATAGTTACTAAAGTGTTGATGTTAACTTTAGAGTACCTGCTGAATGCCCTGGGAATTCAGTTCAATAAAGATGATAATAAACAAAAGGGGAAAAATGAGAAGAATAAAGTAAGTGTATGCTTCAGTCTGCGTTCAGAGTTCATAATTTCTTTATTTGGATATGAATAATATTTTCCTTGAGACCTTTGTACTTGTCTAGGATCATGGTGTTTCTGAGAAGAACTGAGTCATTCATAGTTGATCATCACACGATGTTGCTTATACTGTGCACAATATTTTCCTGATTATGCTCATTTCACTTTTTACCAGTTCATGCAAGTCTTTCTAGGTTTTTTCTGAAATCTACTTATTCATCATTTCTTATCAGACAGCATTCTATCACATTCATATATCACAGCTTGTTCAGTCAATACCAAATTGATGGCCATCCCCTATTCCACTATTTTCCCACCATGAATACAGCTGCTATAAATATTTTTGCACATGTCGTTTCTTTCCCCTTTTTTGTGGTCTCTTTGGGATACAGACTTAGTAGTGCTAGTCCTGGATCAAAGGGTATTCACAGTTTGGTTGCCCTTTGGGCATAGTTCAATATTGTTCTTCAAAATGATTGGATTAATTCACAACTCCCCTAACAGTGTGGCATTGTTCCAATTTTTTACATACTTTCCAACATTTATCTTTTTCTTTTTGTCTTATTAATCAATCTGATAGGTATTAAATGATATTTCAGAGTTATTTTTATTTCCATTTTTCTAATAAAAAATAATTGAGTGCCTCCTCATATGCTTCTATATAACTTTAATTTCTTCACCTGAATACTACCTGTTCATATCCTTTGACTGTTTGTCAATTGGGGAATGACTTGTATTCTTATAAATTTGACTTAGTTCTCTATATAATTGATAAATGAGGCCATTATCAGAGACACTTGCTGTAAAGATTGTTTCCCAGCTTTTTCCTTTCCTTCCAATATTGGTTGTTGTTTTTTTTTTTGTACAAACCTTTTACATTTAATATAATCTAAATTATCTATTTTACATTTTGTAATGCTCTGTCTCAGACAGTTGAATTCCTCCCCCCTTATATATTTGACAGACTATTCTTTGCTCTTCTAACTTGCTTATAGTATCGTCTTCTATGTCTAAAACATACACCATTTTTTACCTCATGTTGGTACACAGCATAAGATATTGGTCTATAGGTAGGTTGTGTCCTATTGTATTTTAGACTTTTGCCTAGTTTTTCTCAAATATCGTGTTCGTTTCCCCAAATATGAGGTTTTGGGGTTCATCAAATAATAGGCTACTATGGTCATTAACTACTATGTCTTATGTACCTAATCTTTTCCACTAATCTTCCATTTTATTTCTATTATTCAATTGGTCTAGTTATGATAATATAGCAAAGTGATATGACTGTACTTTCATGTAAACACTGATGATACAAATGAACTTGTCAAACAGTAATAAAAAGCAAGTACTGTACCAGTGATGGGATGTAATTTCCCTTTTTTGTTTGTTTTTTCGCTTTGTGAGAAGCAATGAAACACTTGCTTCTATAAAATAAATGCTTGGTGTCTTTCCCATTGTTGATGTCATGGCTGGAAATGATGTGCTTAGAGCAATAACTGTTTCACTGAGCTAGGCAAGTCAATGTCTGGCAGATGTCAGTACTGTATTTCTTTGATGCAAGACAGATTGTTATAGCTTCCAATTCTGCTGTTTCCTCAGCGTGCAGCATATACTTGAAAATATAGAGTGAAATTGCTGATTGTTTTTGTTTCTCCCAAACATAAGGTTTTAGAACCACCAAAAGAGAGAGTAAAATCTAGTTTTCAGCAGTTACATAAAGGACAATGTCTATAGTTTGCATACACATTTTTGTGCATCATATGTATGTAATCTCTTTGTCTTAGGCAGTTATAATAGAAAGGCAATGGGTTAATTCTGAGTGTTATCATTCTCTCAACCCAAAACCCTAAATAAAAATTGTTTAATGGAATAGCTCAGTTTACTGGTATCAATTTCACACTTGCAAGCACACATTGTCCATAATATAGCCAAAAAAGTTTTATTAATAGGGATAGAAAAATCAGAGAGCATTGTACATTATAAAATATTTTATTGATGCCTTTTTTATTATACCACGTTTACTTGTGTACTATCCCTCCATTCAACCCTGCGCCCTGCCATGTAACAAAGAAAAATCATTTAACAAAAGAGGCAGAACAAACATGTCTGACATCATATTTTGTTCCTGTATTCCCCATTTTTCTCTTGAAAGGAAGTTTTTTTTATTCAAATGTCTTATATCTATTCCTTTTAAAAATATATATTTTTCTTTATTTAATGCACACCTAAAAAAAGACAACATTCCCATACACAAAAAAGGAAAAAGAGAATTATATGGGAAAACATGGATCCCTATTATATATTTGCTTATATGCTCTGTTAAATATTTGTTTATTTGAAGATGTATAATAAATGTAATATATAATAATGTAATATTGTGTGTCTTTCATATATATTATATATTATACACACACACATATATATGTATATATATAATCTTTCAAAGATATTCTGCTTGTCTGCTTCCCTCTGAACATTATTCCATTCTATTTTATGCATTTTTATAGATGGTTGAATGACCCCTTTTCCCCCTTTCTTTTATTTGTCAACTTTATTGATAGCTTCCTTTTCTTTGCCCACAAATCCACTGTTTCAGCCAAATTAAAAAGGGAAAGAAACAACTGATAAAAAGTTAGCCCTGCTCAGTGTCTGTAAGATGAATTTTTTTTAAATCATATTTTCTAGCCCTCAAATTAGTTATTTCCCTTAATCTGAGTTTAGCCGCCTTTACTGACATTTAAAATGTTTTCATATTTGGTCACTATTTATATTGTTATGCTGCTGATTTTGCTTTTTATATACCAAAGTGGTTTAATCATCTTCCTATGTTTCCCAGAATTCTTCATATTTTTTCCCTTTGGGGAAAAATAATATTACATCACACTTATATAACACAGTTCATTATTCCCAGTTAATTTTGACCCACATTGTTTCCAGATATCTTTGTTTTTGCTGCTTCAAAAAGTGCTGCTACAAAAGCATTGGAATATATGAGACTTTCCTTTCTATTACTTTCTTTGGGGCATTTTCTCATGAGTAGTATTACTGAGTAGAGGACTAGGAATAGTTTAAGCATGATGCAGTCGAATTAATTTTGATACCTGCAATTTCCACAAAATCTGAAAACAAGCACTTACAGCTTCAGGATGAGATTTGCATGGCTTCAGCTTCCTCAACAAGTACTATCTTTTTTGGTTGCTTGTTTGTTTTTGGTTTTCTCTGTTATATCTTGCAGTTATCTTTAACACATCCTTTAGCAGTCATAAGGAGATACATTACTCTCTCTAGGTACTAGAACGAGGGTGAGAATAAAGGATATTAACTAGGATAAACTTAAGGATTGTTTTCTCTCTGGCTTTGGAGATACAACTTTTCCCTGGATAGTTCTAATGATTGTGATTAAACCATGAGGAGAAATTTAATGTTACCTTTGAGCATTGGCAAAAACTATTTTCTTGGAATTACATTTCACAGAGATAGCATATGATCTTAACAGAATTCTGTGAATTTCATGGGATAATAGACCATAGAGGTAAAGCAGTGGCACACTTTACAGTCAAAGACCTTTTTTAAAAAAATATTTATTTGTTTATTTATTTTACAGATGAATAAACTGAAACCCATAGAATTTGTGACTAGTCCAAGGCAATAGCAATAGTAACTGCAGAACTATTTGCTGATCTTAAAAATGAAACAAGTTATTTAAATGGGCACGAAAAGAGTTTCCATATACCAAGTATCCAATATGTGAAATATTACTCAAATACACATTTCAGCATATATAGTAATACGTACATACATGTGTTAAATGATAAAATGTGGATTTGAATAATTTGAGTAAGTTGCTTTTAACATTAATCAATGCACAAAACAATAAGATTTAAGGTTACCATAGCTGTTTGCCACTGACATAAAAGACTTCTGCTTGAGAATCGAAGTTGGAAGAGCATTTCCCTATTTTATACAGTTTTATTCTGATTGGTCCCAGAGGGTAGAATCAGGAGAAATATATAGAGATTGTAAATAGGTTAATGAAATTTTGGTTATCAGAAAAAAAATCATGTGATTAGATGTTTCCAAAAGAGAATCAGGGAGAAATTTCCTTCTTTTTGATATCTTTAAGCAATGATCACCTACTTAAAATATTATAAGGAAAATTACTTTTATGAATGAGTTGGTCACTGAGGAACTTCACAACTCTCACATTGTTTGATTCTCTGATTTATACTCTTAGAAATTTCCTAATATACAGAAATAATTATGGTATAATCAATTAATTCTAGATGTAGGGATATAAAAATAGAGGATATTCTTCTACCACATGCATGCAATATCAGGTAAATTACCAAATTTCCTTGAGCCAGTATGCTTATCTTGGAGTAATGGTACCTATGCTACTTTCCTTACACAAACAACTAAACAGATAGCTAGGAAAACTCTCTTTAAAAAGTTATTGTGTTACATATATAAAAGTATTATTATTATTATTATTATTATTAATTGTTATAATGTATAAACAATAAAGCATTAATACTAAGAGTTGAATAGTTTACCATTTCACAGAATTAGTATTTTAAGAAGTATAATGTTTTAAACTAATGCATTGGCTTTCTAATTGTGAAACATTAATATTGGGGGAGTACATATTTCTCTTGTCCCTAAAAGCACACTGCAAAGTTATCTACCTACTGTTAGTAGCCATAAATCTATCCAAGACTTTAGTTATTCACATTTGTAAATTGTAAATAGAACTTCATCCTGAAGTTGTAAGTGAATTGGAAAATACAGGAAAGATTAATGATTTCCATCTATGTAAAGAACTCCACATCTGCAAAATCCCTCTACTAAGTCTTTGGAAGTTGCCTGAGGCAGAGAGATGTTAAGGGACTCAAACAAAATCCAGAGGAAGAAAATAATTTAAACTGAAATCTTCCTGATTTTTATCTACTATACCATGCTGCCTCTAAAATTGAAAGTATTCAAGGATATTTTAATAAAAACAAATCACTGACTCAGATCATAAGTTAGACCAATGTTATAATAGCTTAGAGCAATACATTCAAGGAATGCCATTTACTTTTTAACAATATGATGGGTTTTGTTTTGTTTTCAGCAATTTACTTTACACTAGGAAATTGGAAAAGAAAATTAATTCTTCATCTTGAAGCAAAAACACTAACCATCATAAGACTTCACCCCAAAGCAAAGAAACCAGCAATGGATCCATTGGAAACAAAATGCAAAATATATATTTCTCCCTAGATATTATACATAAAAAGATATATCACATAATAATATGTTTTGCATGTTTAAAAATGGTTTTTATTTAAAAATGAAATGCAAATTATAAACTGTGTCCACAGTATATTTAAAACTTATGTAAGGTTAATGTTGTTAATTAGAAAATATGAATTTAAAGAGAAAGGCATTTAGTTAATATTATTTTTGTCTTATAAAAACACTATGGCTTAATAGGTGGTGCATTAAATTGAGAGCCAGGCCTGGAGACAGGAATACCTGTGGCCCTGGGCAAGTCACTCAGCCTTGTTTGCCTCAGTTTTCTCATCTCTAAAATGATCTGGAGAAGGAAATGGCAAACTACTCCGGTATCATTGCCAAGAAAATTCCAAGAGTGGTTACAAAGAGTGGGATATGACTGAGAACAGTAAACCATAATGATATAAGTAAACCCTAAACGTTATAACTTTACTTTTATGGCTAGAATTTAGCTATGATAATTTTCAATTTAGTTCTTTCCTTTTGCATGTTTAGGATTATTTTTAACATTATGAAATATTCCTCCTCTATCCCTCTCATGGCTTGTTAATAGGACATTCACTGTGTGTGTAATCAATATATATTCAAAGGATGCGGTAGAGGTCTATTTCACCAAAAAGCATCATAAGAGACAAAACAAAACTTTTTTTTCTTCTTCATTAGTACTTGTATCTTGGTAAAATCCAATAACAACATGCTACAATCTTATATCTGATACATGCAATCATGATTTTTTTCAGCATAGCATTTTAATAATTTAATTTAAAGACTATTTATTAAAATCTTCTAGATACAAGGCACTCTGTGAGACTAGAGACTAAGAGAAAATAGAGCCCCCTCCTAAGGAGCTTACACTTTATTTTTTGGGTCTCCAACTATATAAATGAACACTAAGTTAATTTCAAGAGGGTAGCAAGAGAGTACTACTAACTGAGAGAGTAGGGAAAGTCCTCACATAGGAAGTGGGACCTGAGATGTGCTATGAAAGCAACTGAAGACACACACTAATATTTATAATGTATGAATAGAAATCAAGCAAACATTTAGTCATAAATCATTTTTGTTGGACAACTAGGTGATGCAGTGAATAAAGTGCTGGATCAGGGGACAGAAAGATCTTAGTTCAAATCTGGCCTCAGAGAATTATTAGCTGTGTGATTCTGAGCAAGTCACTTAATCTATCTCAGTTTCCTCATTTGTAAAATGAAGATAATAATAGCACCTATCAAGATTTTTGTGAAGATTAAATTAGATAATTGTGAAACAGCAAAGTGCCTGGCACATAATAACAGTTATATAAATGCTATATATAATCTGTTAATTATGAGCATTGTATTGAGGGGAACACAATGAAACTCCTGAAATGACAATTTTCCTGAAGGAGCTATTTTTTTCTAGGTCTGTGGCATAATTTTTTGATAGATTTATTGCTATGGTACTGAATAAATATATTAGGTTAGGCAGAATTATCATTTTTATTGTCATTGGCTCTGCCTGCCCATGAGCAATTGTTATCTTTCCAATTGTTTAGATCTGACTTTATTTGTGTGAAAAGTGTCTTGCAATTTTGTTCACATGTTTCCTGGGTTTGTCTTGGCAGGTAGAATCCTAAATATTTTAGGCTGTCTGTAGGTATTTTAAAAGGAATTTCTCTTTCTATCATTTGCTGTTTGACTTTATTGGTCATTAAAAGAAATGCTCATGATTTATGTGAGTATATCTTATATCCTGCAACTTTGGTAAAATTGTTGATTACTTCAAGTATTTTTTTTAGTTGATTCTCTATGGTTCTCTAAGTATATCATCATATCTTCAGAGTGATAGTTTTGTTTCCTCATTGCCTATTCTAATTACTTCAATTTATTTTTCTTTTCTTATTTCTATAACTAATGTTTCTTTTTTTAAAAAATCAAATGCTTTAAATCAAAACAATAACTAGGAATTATTTTTCCCAATTGTATGCACATAAATTTGACAATCTTAGGGAAATTGATGAATATTTACAAACATACAAGTTGCCCACATTAACTGAAGAGGAAGTAAATTACTTAAATAATCCCATCTCAGAAAAAAGAAATTAAACCATCCATCAGTCACCTCCCTAGGAAAAAATCTCCAGGCCAGATGGATTCACTAGTGAATTCTATCAAACATTTAAAGAACAATTGATTCCAATACTCTACAAACTATGTGGGAAAATTAGTGAAGAAGGAGTCCTACCAAACTTTTTATGACACAAATATTGTACTGATACCCAAATCAGGAAGAGATAAAAGAGAAAGAAAATTATAGACCAATCTCCCTCATGAATATAGATGCAAAAATTCTAAATAAAATACTAGCAAAAAGACCACAGCAACTTATCTCAAGAATAAGACACTTTGATCAGGTAGGATTTATTCCAGGAATGAAAGGATGGTTTAATAATAGGAAAACCATCAGTATAATTGATCATATCAACAATAAAACTAGCAGAAACAATATGATCATCTCAATAGATGCAGAAAAGGATTTTGACAAAATGCAACATCCATTCCTATTAAAAACATTAGAAAGTATAAGAATGAATGTAGCCTTCCTTAAAATAATAGGTAGCATCTATTTAAAGCCATCAGCAAGTATTATATGTAATGGGGAGAAGCTAGAAGCATTTCCCATAAGATCAGGGGTGAAACATGGGTGTCCACTATCACGCGTCTTATTTAATCTGGCACTAGAAAAGTTAGCAGTAGCAATTAGAGAAGAAAAAGAAATCAAAGGAATCAATTTATGCAAAGAAGAGACCAAGCTATCACTCTTTGCAGATGATATGATGATATACTTAGACAATCCTTGAGAATCAAGTGAAAAACTACTTGAGACAATAAATAAATTGGGCAAAGTTGTAGGATATAAAATAAACCCATATAAATTCTCGGCATTCCTACATATTTCCAATGAAATTCAACAGCATGAGATAGAAAGAGAAATCCCATTTAAAGTCACTGTAGACATAAAATATTTAGGAATCTACCTGCCAAAACAAACCCAGGACCTTTATGACCACAACTACAAAACACTTTTCACACAAATTAAGTCAGAGCTAACTAATTGGAAAACTATAAATTGCTCATGGCTGGGTTGAGCTAATATAATAAAAATGACAATTGTATCTAAATTAAATTATATATTTATTGCTATAAAAATTAATTTACCAAAAATCTACTTTATAGAGCTAGAAAAAATAGTAACAAAATTCATTTGCAAGAATAAATAGTCCAGAATATCAAGGGAATTAATGAAAAGAAATGCTAGGGAAGATGGACTAGCTATACCAGATTTCAATCTGTATTATAAAGCAGCAGTCATCAAAACTACTTCGTACTGGCTAAGGAATAGAGGAGTGGATAAATGGAATAGATTAGGCACACGAGATTCAGAAGTCAATGACTATAGTAATCTATTGTTTGTTAAACCCCCAGACCCTGGCTTTTGGGATAAGAACTCACTATTTGACAAAAACTGCTGGGAAAATTGGAATATAGTATGGCAGAAACTGAGCATAGACCATTATCTAACACCATACACCAAAATCAAATCTAAATGGATGCATGATCTAGGTATAAAGGTTAATACTGTTAGCAGTCTCATAAAACAAGGAATAGTTTACATATCAGACTTGTGGACAGGGAAAGACTTTATGACTAAACAAGAATTAGAGAACATTATAAAATGTAAAATGGATAATTTTGACTACATGAAATTGAAAAGCTTCTGTACAAACAAAGCCAATGTAACCAAGACTAAGAGGGAGGTGGGAAATTGGGAAAGAATCTTTACAACCTATGTCTCTGACAAAGGACTCATTTCTAAAATATACAGAGAATTGAGTAAAATTTATAAGAATACAAGCCATTCCCCAATTGATAAATGGTCAAAGGATATGAACAGTTTTCAGAGAAAGAAATTAAAGATATCTATAAGCACATGAAGAAATGCTCTAATTTACTATTGATTAGAGAAATGCAAATCAAAACAGCTCTGAGGTACCACATCTCACCAGTCAGATTGGCTAAGATGACAAAACAGGGAAACAATAAATGCTGGAGAGGATGTGGGCAAATTGGAACACTAATGCATTGCTGGTGGAGTTGTGACCTGATCCAACCTTTCTTAAGAGCAATCTGGAATTATGCCCAAAGGGCTATAAATACTTTCATAGCCTTTGATCCAGCAATACCACTCCTAGGGTTATATCCCAAAGAGATCATAGAAATGGGAGAAAGACCCATATGTACAAAAAATGTTTATAGCAACTCTTTTTGTGGTAGCAAAGAATTGGAAATTTAAGGGGGTGCCCATCAATTGGGGAATGGCTGAATAAGTTGTGGTATATGCATGTTATGGAATACTATTGTGCTATAAGAAACGACGAACAGATGGTCTTCATATTTACCTGGAGAGGCTTATACAAACTAATGCTGAGTGAGAAGAGTAGAACCAGGAGAAATTTGTACACAATTACAGACACAACTTATGTGTGATGGCCACCTTTGATAGACTGGACTCTTCTCAGCAATGCAGTGATATAAATCAATCCCGAAAGACTCATGATGGAGAGAAATATGTGCATCCAGAGAAAGAACTAGAAAGAACTGAGTTTATATCCAGGTGTAAGCAAAATACCTGATCTTTTTCTTTCTCTTATGTGGTTTTATGTCCTCTTTACCATTTTTCATTCCAGCTGGTACAATCTGTCTTTATAACGTGACTAATGTATAATGTGAAAGTATTTACAGATCCTATACTATATGCCACCATGGAGGGGATAGGAGGGAGGGGGACAAAATGTGAAACTCAAAGAATTGTGGAATTGAATCCTGTAAACTAAAAGGAAAAAAAAACAATGAATAAAAAAGAGAAAAAAAATAAATGTTTTATTAACTTCTGGTTTACATAATTCATTTCTACCAGATTTTAAGTTACAAATTTTCTCCCTGTTTTTCCCCTACTGACCATCCCAAAATAGCGATCCCACTGCATATCCTCTCCTCCAATCTGCTCTCTCCCATATCTTGTCCCATACCCCCTTTCACTTTCTAGTAGGGCATGGTGGATCTCAGTGCCTGTATATCTTATTTCCCAGTTACATGTAAAATAATATTAATAACAGTATATATATATACATATATATATATGTATTTAAACATTTGATTTTAAAACTTTAAATTCCAGATTCATTGCCTTCCTCCCTTGTCACCCACCCTTACTGGGAAGATAAGAAATTCAGTATAGGTTGTACATGTGTAGCTATGCAAAACATTTCCATAGTGGATATATTGTAAAAGACTGACTATATTTCCCTCCCTCCTATCCCACCTCCCACTTGTTGTATTCTCTATTTTGCTTCTGTCCCTTTCCAAAAGTGAGTTCTTCCAACTTCCCTACCCTCTTCCTGTCCTTCCTTACATCACCCCCCCTCTTATTCCTTTCTCCCTTACTCTCCTGTAGGGTGAGATACCCTATTTAGTGTGTATGTCACTCCCTCCCTAAGCCAAATTCAATGAGAGTAAGGTTGATGGCATACTAGGAGAAACAATTGGTATATATTTATTTTTGTTGTTCAGGCATTTCAGTCTCATCTGACTCTTTTTGGCTACATTTTAGAATTTTCTTGGTAAAGATACTGGAGTGGTTTGCCATTTCCTTCTCCAGCTCATTTTACAGATGAGGAACTGAGGTAAACAGGTTAAATGATTTACACAGTCACACAACTAGTAAGTGTCTTAGACCAAATTTGAACTCAAAAAGATGAATATTCTGACCGGAGGTCCAATGTTCTATCTGCTGTGCCATCTAGTTGACCCATATAAATTTTGACAGATACCAAATCTGTACAATCTAAATAAAACATGATTTAATTAGGGAAGGGGGACACTAGCAACTAGGTTGATCAGAAAAAAAAATCCCAAAAAGAAGGTATGCTTGGGTTGAGTTTTGAAAGAAACTAGAATTTCTGAAATTAGTGCATTCCAGATAAGTAAAACATTAAAAAAAAGGCAGAAATGGAATGTGGAAGATTGTGTAAGTGTGGGAGAGCAAGTATGGAAGTTTGTCTTGAGTATAAACTGTGTGAAGGGGATGATGGATTAAACGTAATAAGTTCAGAAAGGCTGGCTGGAGCTAGATTGTCAAAGCTTTCAATAAAAAACAGGGGAGTTTAAATTATACTATGTAAGAAATAGTGATCCACTCAAGCTTCATGGGACAAAGTTAGACCTGGATTTTAAGAACATTACTTTAAGAGAGGTTAGATTGGCCTGTCTGGTTCATATCACTTGGTTGGGGTTTCAGAGATATTTTCCTAGAGCTAGCACTTGAACTGTCCCCAAAAAGCATATTTGATTTTTCTTCTCCAATGAATTGACAGGACAGTTAAGTGTATTGAAAAGTTAAGGAAGTATCCACTAAGGATCTCTGATTTCACTAGTGTCAGGAATTCCTTAATAGATAAATCTGAGGCAATTTCCTAAGGTATACACTAGTTAGTACCTGTCAGGGGAAATAACTGGGTCTTCCTAACTCCAAGTGAAGCACTCTTTCCTTATGTTAGGTTACCTCCCAATACTGCAAATTATATATTTGTATCTCACATAAAAGGAAGTCATGGAGATCAGAGTAACAAGAGGACCATGAATTAATGTCCCCAGGAAAACTTCCTTCCTGATCCTGCAGTCTATTTTGACAGTTCAATATCATGCATTTGCCAAATTGTCTACTCATCAAAGGATCTTCTTTTGTTATTGAAAAATGAGGCATACTTTATAAGCAGAAATAAATAATACAAACACTCAAAAATGTTCACAGATAAGAACAATATCAGAAATTGTGGACTTGTCTCTTTATAGAAGCTTAACTATAGTTCTCCATTCTGAAAACTGGAAGAGGGGCTGATAGTTACACTACTGGAAAGAGAGCATTAGTGCCATTTTCATTATAAGATAATGTTGACATTTTATCTATTCTATCAAACAGCTCTGGCCTATCTTCCATTAGGATGTACAGATGGCAAATTAACTACAGAAAAATTTCACAGGGATTCATTCATTTAAATACAAATACATTGAATCTTTTAAGAAGTGAAATAAAAACAAAAGTGAGACAAAGGGCGGAAAGTTCTACCCTTTTAGTGGAAATTTCTTTGTGGTAGGAAACTCATTCTATAATGCAAACCTAAAATAACTCCCAAATTTCTGGATTTGATTATTTACTCAACTTTAAACCAGTGCTGAATTATTCAGAAATGAACGTGGATTGAAGGTTATGTCATCTGTCACTGGAAATGTAAATTTCCATATGACCTCAATAAGGTCCCAAATTTGACCTCTACATTTTGATTTCAAATGACTCTCGAGCAACACCTTCTTGACTATTAAATGATTCAGGTCAGGCTGTAAATTATTGAAAACAAAAGGGTTTTCTTGGTTTTATACTAAAACTATATTATTAAAAGATAACTGAGATCCAGTTTGTAACAAAGAGCAAAAAGGTTATGCTTTCCAGAAGGAAACATTAGAAGAATATGCCATTTCTCCTACTCCCTGTAGATGATGGGAGAGTTTTTTTTAAGTCAGTTATCAAGAAGGGTGATGACCACTACTAGCACTTAAGTTCTAACTGCCATTACCATCACTACTAAGAAAGCTCATCTGTAAACAGACAGTTTTGAACTAAAAACTTCTTATGATATTGCCACCAACTGAATTTTTCAACTTAGGCTTGCTAACAACACATCAAAATGTAAAAAATGTAGCATGTGATATCAAGACAATGAAATGGATCTCTTGTGGTGCTAAGGGAAAGGGACTATCAATTATGTCTGGGGAGCAAGATTATAGGGCATGCCAGAGAGAGAGCGAATAAAACTTTATAAGAGATCCATGGACCAATGTTGCCTTGTTCTTGTGGAGGTGACAGCTTCGCGAAATGGGACTTTGAACTTCTTCCATTGTTGGGACAATTCAAGCTGTTGGGAATTTTTTTTCCTGACATCAACCCTACATTTCCAGCCTTCACTCCTGAAGTGACCTTCTGGGGTTATTCTATTCTCTTTTCCACATGGAAAAACTTTAAATACCTGAAAACAGTTGTCATGTCCCTGTTAGTCCTTTTATTTATAAGCTAAACATTTCCAAATACTCTAAATAATTCCTAATACATATTTTTCTACTCACTTTCCCATAGCTTTCTCCTATGGAAGCCAGAAGTAGTATGAGTAACACACAGAACAAGCAAGATTTAATGATAATTGGAAGTTTCAAAGGTCAATATACTACTCAAGAAGGATGACCTCGAGTTGTATGTCACAGTAGAAAATATTGGGCAACAGGGAAAAGAGAAAACATGAGGACACCGCATATATGGGTGAAAAGAAGAGACATAGAGGTGATAGAAAGACATAAAAGACAAATTTGGGTAAAAAGAAACAATTACATAATAGAAAGACATAAAAGACAAATTTGGGTAAAAAGAAACAATTACATAATTCTATGGCTCATGATTTAATTCAACATAACAAATATTTATAGAAATATACTTAGTATAGGTGAGAAAAAGCCTTGGGGAGTGGTTAGAGATTCGGCTTTGGAGCCTACCTCTGATACATACTAGCTATGTGACTCTAGGCAGGTAATATTAGCACATTGTACTGTGGGGATCTCTATGAGATTGTAAATTATAGAACATTTACTCAAGTGCTGTGTTAAAAAAAAAAATATTTCCATACAGATATGGACAAAATTGATAAGTAAATGAAGAAACTTAGGGGTAGAGAGGTGGTGCAGTAGATAGGATGCCAGGATTGAAATAGGGAAAGATGTCTTCTGGAGTTCAAATCTGGCTTCAGAAACTTAGTAGCTATGGGCAAGTCATTTAACCTTCTTTGTCCTAGTTCCTCATTTGTAAAATGCACTGCAGAAGGAAAGGGCAAACAACTGTAATATTTTTGCAAAGAAAACCCCAAACAGGGTCTTACAATTGGAATGTCTGAACAACAATAACAGAGAAATACATAATAGAACACATCAGACAATATGCTGTGTAAGAGAGATGCAAAGATTAAAACAAAACAGTTCCTGACCTCTAAGAACTTATATTCTAGTAGAGCTTATAACTAGGGCTATTTCACATAATCTTTTTTTAGCATCAATTACATGTAGACAGTAATTTCTTACAGATTGAATGCTTTTCACATATTAGGCCCACTCTCTGATGCCAAATATTTAAAGACCTTGGCAGCTGCTTCTACATTGTCAAGGGCTTTCATCAAATTCTTAATGTGATTTTTAACATGCTTTTTAGATTTTCTGATTGTTCTGTCTTCTACTATTTTCCCCTTGAAATGAGACTGGAAAGAACAAATGAGAAGAAACAAATGGAGCAGGGAAGCAATGGAAAAACTATAGTCAAATTGTGATGCCTTCCATGGGGAAGTATATGTCAGGGTAAATGGCTGACGTTGTCCTATGCTCACAGAGACTAACTATACTCCATGTTAAATACACATGCATATATATATATATATAATATTAAAAAGTAGAGAAGGTAGACTATTCTTAACTGTTTTCTCACAAATATTTCTATTTTTTAAATCAAATTATGTGATACTTTTGTTTTATGATGTTGATTTAACTCCCCTTCCCAAACGTGAAGATCAATAATTAAGCCTATTAAGCTAAAGGTCTAATGGAATCGTGTTCAAGTTGCAAAGAAATATATCACTCATTCTTATAACTTGTATGCTAAAGTTACCTGAGCAGCATTCATAATACATAATGACGTATTGATTGGTACGACTGATAAACATATAAATTAGATCAATACTTTCATTTAAAAGTGAGAAATTATTTAGAAGGTTGGAATTAATACATCACTGAAAGATACCAAAGTTTGGTGTACCTAAAGTTATATTGCTTATATAGCCCTGCTATTATCTGTTCCTTTAAATCAACACAGAAAGTATGATTTGGCAGAGAGGGTTAAGATTAGCTTCAAAACCATGGAAGGCTGATCATGAAAATTGAGTCACTGGCAGTGCTGGAGCCTAAGTCCAGATTCCTACTGTGACCTTACTCCTCTATGTATTGATTCCTTGGTTCTGATTCTGATTCCTGCTTTTGCTCTGTTTACCCCACATTTATTCAGCCTCCCTGCCTCTTTTCTGGACAGAGATCCTATGTAAAACACATTTGATTTGTTTGATCTGCCAAATGCCCCTTGAACCACTTGGAAATAAAACTTTTTGATGGTTTTGGTATCTTCCTTCAGTCATTCTATCTGGCCAACGGATACTCGTTCTTTAGGCTATAATGAAAAAATAAACTGCTTAGGGTTTCTTTTCCCTGGAAAATGAAAATACTTCACTTTACTTTCTTTATGTGTCTAATTTTTATACATATACCTTTTAGTATTGGGAAATATGCATTAAAAGGTAGTTACAAAGCTAATTTATGTCTAGTGAGAGAGGTGATTTAATGAGATTTTGATAAAGTCTTTCAAGGTTTGCTTCCTCTTCTCATCAGTCAATAAATCACCACCTTAATCTTCTAGCACTGTGATGGCATTCCTTGAAATGGTTTCTGTAAGCCTGCATGGTAATAATTTTTTCCTACTTTCTCCTTTGACTCAAAGTAATTTTGCCCAAGTCAGGACAGCACCAACTTAGCCTTGCTAATACATCTTATTAAGCTCAAATTTCTTTTGAATCAGAGCCTGCTCAATTTATATTGATTTATCCCTTGAGAATATACCTTCCACCTTCTTAATATCCTTTTCAAAGGATGATGATTTTCTGGCTTGAACTTGTTGCATATATGAAACAAAGTCAATTTTCAATTCCCCTTACACAAACCTTGAAAAGCTTCTACACAGTAGTCTTAAAGTAGGCTGACTTAACATTAGACCATAAGACATTTGAAAACTTTACATCATCAAAGTAAAGTTGTATGATGGCACACAGAAGCAAAATCCTCTGACTTGGCTTTCTGAAAATGTAGATGGTGCTTAGAAGAGAAATTTGAGTTATATACTCCATTGCACAGCATTTTATTTGCATCTCATATTGTTAATTAGTTGACAATCCTTTTTCTACCTTGACATATTCCAATGCAAATAGCATCATTAAAATGTAAGCTTCTTGAAGGCAGGGAATGCTTCAACTTTTCCTTTATTTTTCATACCCAGTGCTTTACCCAGTTCCTGTCACATAATAAGTGCTTACTAAATGCTTCTTGAATGATTTATTACTTTTCATTAATTTTCAATATAACTACCACCTATATTGGTGTTTGAAGTGTAGAAGTTTTTCTAGATATAATCTACAGATGCATTGAACCAGTATTTTGTGTTCTGTTTTAGTGCAGATCTAAATAATTTGCTTGTATTAGTTCCTGACTTATGATGCTTAGGTTTAGGCTTTGTTTTGTTTTTTGGGCATGTTTTCTGGGACACTTGTAATCTATTATTTGTCTCTGCACAGCTTACCTTCCAAGTCTTTAGTTGACTTGCATAAAGATGATGTCTCCTGTTAGCACTATAATGTTTTTATGTCCTTCCAGATTTTCGTTCCTCTTCAATATGTTTGTGTTACACATCTGTTAGTCTTTCTCTTCTTTGATAAATTCTCTACCATGGGTTCATTGTTTTCTAATTTGTGAATTAAAAAATATTGGATAGAAAACCATACCTTTTAACAATATATTCATTCCTAATTTCTTCTCTTATGGATTTCATTTTACTTGAACCCTTTTGGAATTTTCTATTGTTCCTTTCTCTCATGGAATTTCATAGGATTCTATTTCAGCAGGCCTTATTTAGTTCACATTTCTTTGTCTTTTAAGATTTATAGGAGAGATTTTAATCCTTTGAGCATTTATTAGTCTTCCTTCTTCATAGTTTTATGATCTGTTATTATATTTATTTTTTCTCTGAGTTTTTTTCTTTTTGAAGTATTTGGTGTCTTAGTTTTTATTCTTTGTACTTCCTCACTTTTTGTTTATCCTCCATTTGCTGCTGGTTCCCAATACAAGCTACAAACCTGCCTTAGCTGCCTCCTGCATTGAGAGATTTTAATATTCACTGACCTGCATCTTTTCTGTAGATGGCCCCTGGGGAGACAAAACTGCTGCCTGCAAGACTTTTGTCCCTTTTCCTTCTGGCTGATGAAATCATGAATACTGGTTTCCTGCCCCAATTCCTCCTTCAGCCCTTCTCCTTTCCTTATTTGACTGGGCTGAAAGAGCATCAGCTATTTTTTCTCCAAGGTTGGGAGAGATTAGGGAAAGTTTTATGAAGTCTTGGGAAACCATGATGTGAAGATTGATTCAAGAAGGTATCATAGTTCTTCTTCCACAACTACATTCTTTTCAAATGAGTGGGCAGAATCATTGTCTGGCTTGAGGCTTGGCAGGTGGCAAAGTATGCCATCCAATCACTACATTGGGAGGTGATGTTAATACCATCCATAAGCACAGGCACATGAATCAATTTCTATATATATGCTGGGAATATGGAGTCTTTTGGGGCCTGCTATGTGAATTTAGCATTTTTTAGTGTTAATACATGAAGATCTTTCCTTTTCAAGGTTTTCTATTTTCCAGCCTGTGGATTCATGTTATTACTATTATTTGGAAGGGGGAAGGGTGCATTGAGAGTCAATGGAGACTGTGAAAATGTCTAATTTATATGGTCTAATGACTTAGACTCATTTTAAATAATATACAGCTAAGGAACTACTTATCTATGCCCAGATATGAAGAGTAAATTTTTTAAAAAGATAAAAGTTATAGATATTGATAAAAACACTATGTATCCTAGTTTATAGGAATTATGTGATATAAATCCCATGACTTTTTAATAATTTAAACAAAGGACACTACTTTTGATTGTAATGTCCTAAGGTTCATTTGGATTTTTGACAACCACCAGAGCCAAAATGCCAATGAAACCTGTTCCAACACATGTTCATTATTAATTGCATAGATCTGAACTGAGTAAATTAGATCATTCTATTTTAATATAAATGACTTTATAAACAGCTCCCAAAGGTTGTTACCTTTGAGAAGGTAAGTTGGATTTCTCAAGATAAATTAATTCTACCACCAGTCATCAACTTAAAGTTCATTGTTAGTTATTTACTAGCAGGATGATCCAGCAAGTTTCTAAAGAGTACCTGGATTTCCACTTATGTCTGCTTTGCTTAAGGACATGGCTTCTTGACGGGAACTGGCATGCTAAAGACAAAAACAGAATGTAATTTCATCATTCTGGACAGAGTAGACAAATATTAGAAGCTATATAAGTTCCTTTCCTTGATTTCATTAAACTTTATATTCAATTGAAATTTAATGCAATGAGGAGCAAAACTTGAGCTTAAGACCAATTTCAGACTGTTTTTCTATGAACTAATAATATCAAATTACAAGTGGAACATCATCAGAGAACAGAATCTCATCCAGATGATCTCACCCAGAGGGCAAACAATCACAGTTTTCAGATGCCTGGGGAACTGGTTACCTTCCCTCTTTTTCATTTATCTGACTGATATGTAAGGTAGATGTAATTTTCATGGTTTTAAAATTCCAGTGCGGATGTTTGAAGGAAAATGTGACCAGTTGCTGTATTTGGGAAACCACCAAATTCCCTGAAGTTTAGTGAGAGCAAAAAAGATAGAGCACATAGTAAGAGAATGACCTGTCATAGTGAGAACATCTGCCATTACAAGTTGTTAAGTAAAAATCTCCAGTAAATTTTAAATGGCATGAGGTGAGAAAACAAAGTTTGAGTTTTAAATTCTCTGGGTCCAGATAATTTTATAATTTAAAAAGTTAAGTGGTCATTCTGTTACAGCCAGAATTGTACTAGTTTGTAAGTTTTACAAAAACAAATTCTAAGTTGAATCAAAAGTATCATAATTCTTCTAGATAAATATGACTATGATGATCCCTTCCCAGTTTAACTCAATCCAATAGGAGATAACCTGTGCAAATTAATTTACCATCCATCCATCTACCCATTTATTCATTAATTTGCTTATTCATTTATCTATTTATTTTACTCAAAACATTATGGAAAAGGAAGATAAAAATGATGATTTTAGATCTTTAATCTATATTTCTTCAATATATTCAAATCTTTTTTTGATTTTTTTGTTATACATGTTGGTTTCTTACATGTATAGTTCTTTTTAATTTACAAATTCCTTTCATATCCTTTTATCCTTTTATATTTTTATATTTTATCCTTTTATATTTTGATATCATATGAGAAAATGAGACTCCAGAAAGTTTACCCATTCTGTCAGTCAGTTAACAGACATTTCTTCATCATCGACTACATGCCATGCACTTTGTAAGTGATGAGGATACGAAGAAAGGTAAAAACATGCGAACAATTATTTACATCAAGCTACGTACAGGATAATTTAAAATAATGAAGATAGGGAAGGGACCAGGATAAAAGGAGAGGCATCTGGTAGAATCTTGGATTTTAACTGGTACCTAAAGTAAGTGAGGGGAATCAGGAGATGGAGATGAGGAGGGAGAACATTACATGCATTTGGGAGAGCCAGTGAAAATACTTAGAATCAAGAAACAGATTGTTTTGTTTGAGGAATAGCAAAGAGATCAGTAATACTGGGTAGAAGTTCATGTGTGTGCATGTGTGTATGGCAGGGGTGGAGGGACAAATAAGGCATGAGAAGCCTGGAAAAAGGGTGTTAAATACAAAAGGGGGTTATTATGGGTTTTGACACCTAGCAGAAGATTTTATCTTTGATCCTGGACGTGATAGGCAGTCATTGGAATGAGTGAGTGAATGAGTGTGTGTGTGTGTGTGTGTGTGTGTGTGTGTGTGTGTGTGTGTAGCATGGTCAGACCTATGATTTTAGATCACTTAAATAGCTGAGTGGAGGATAAACTAGAGATGAGACTTGTGAGAAAGGAACAACTAACAGGCTATTGCCATAGCCTAGAAGTGAGATGAAAAGGGCTTGAGCCAGGGTCATGGCAGAGAAAAGAAGGGTGTGTGTGTGAAAGATGCAAAGAAGTAAAACCAAGAGACCTTCATGACAAATTCAGTATGTAGAGGTTAGAGGGAGGAAGTAGTCTAGGATAACTCCTCTGTCAAAGACTAAGGTGAGGCATTGAAGTAGGATTTCATGGATTATAATTTCTTCATGTTTTGATTTTGTCAGAAAACAAATCACTTGAAAATGAAGATGCTGTTACAGTCAGCTACCATAGGATTTTACATGTAGATATGGATGGGGCCTCATACTTGGAGATGAACAGAGACTATCTAGTCAAATCTCTCATTTTATGGATGAGAAAATTCAAATCTGTGGAGTGAATTGTCCAAAGTCAGCAACGTAGTAAGTGGTAGTAGTCAGTTTTTGAACCCAGGTCCTTTGATCCAAATATGACTTTCTTTCTGCTGTATCATTCTGTCTTACCACAAATGATCTTTCAAGTCAACAGTTCAACAATCATTTGTTAAATGTTTGCTATGTGCCAAGAACTGGGCTAAATGCTGAGGATATAAAATAAGGCAAAAGACCTCCCTGCTCCCAGAAACCTTATATTCTAATGGCAAAGACAATGCAAATCACTAGGCACATTTAAGATATACACAGAGAAGATTGAAGGCATTCTGAGAAAATATAGGAGTATCTTTTCTCAGGAATGGACATTATTTTCCAATGGCATAAAATTTGAGAACCCTGTATTGTTTTAAGTGAGACCTTAAGAGGAACTAGTACATAATATTTCAAAAATCTGTTGTTCTTTTGACTTAGAGGAAAAGGGAGTAATAAAATAATTTATGGATATTTCTAGGAAGGTTTTGAGCCTGATTTAGAATTATTGAAAAATTTATATGAGTGGTATGGATTATTTAGAATAAAATAGTTGATTTACAAGTAATTAAGAATAGATTTACTTAAAAGCTGCCTGGACGGTTTGTTTTATTTTTATGGGCAGTTTTTAACTACCATGTAGAATATAATGTGAATGGTTAGAATTATCTAGCAAACTCCATGAATTCACTTACATTATGATCTCTTATAATTTACAATAGATAGTTTTACATACTGTGAGTAGTTGATAACTGCTGTTAGTTAACTGAAATTTTGGAATATATTAGATTTTATCCTGTCTTTACAAAATGATTTTTATATTTTACATTTAGAATTATAGATAATTAGATAATTAGAATTAGTGATCAAAAAGATGAAATTTCAGTGTATCATTGATTATATGGAGCAAGTTCCCCAATCTCATGTTTTTCTAGTCAATTATAGTAATTCATCTAAATTACTTCATTTTGAAGCTTATCTGGAAGACCTAAGATTGGAAAAAATATAAATAAGTAAACACACATATATGTATATATATCTGTACATATTTATGTATATATATACATGTATGTATAAAACGTTTCTCTGTAAAATAAAATTTTTTTCAAGTTATATACACACATACATATATAAGATTAGGTAACTATACATAAGTAACTATATATGTGCATATATGTGTGTATATATATATATAACATTTTTTGTAAAATATATCTATATGTTTTCAATTTAATGTCAAGAAAATGACAATCATTGACTCCAAGATTCTCTGAATATAACCTGAGGATTTACATCAGGCTAAAGATGAGAGTGCTCCATGTCAGATGGGTTATCATAAGAGCCATGAATCAGGTATTTTGGGAAAGAAATTTGGAATTATGCAAAGTGATTATGATGTCCACATCCTTTGACCTTAAGATTCCATTGCTAGGCCCATAATCCAAAAAGGTCAGTGTTAAGCAGAAAGTCCCCATGTATACCAAACCATAGGAACCCTTTTTCTGTGGTAACAAAGAAGTGAAGCAAAGAAGATGCCCATCAATTGAAGCAGGGCTGAACATTTTGCAGTATAAAATTAGTGGAATATCTCTGTGCTGTAAGGCATGATGAGTATGAAGAATACAGAGAAACGTGGCAGTCTATAATGAACTGATTTAGAGGAAAGGGCCAGATCTGAGGTCCCTGATGTGGTTATTCAACATCAAACTTAGTTATATTGGCTTGGCAGATGGATCTGAGGTCTTTATCCAACTGCCTGCTGCTACTCCTTCTTGCCTGGAGCACAGCCTCAGGTGTGGAACTGTTTCTTACCTTAGTCTGTCACCTTTAATCACAATATATATGATAGATGTATAACATTTATATAATGCTTACTGTGTGCCAGGCACTGTGTTAAGCTCCTTACAATTATTATCTTTTCTGATGCTTACAGCAACATTGTAAGATAGATGCTCTCTTTATATAATATTACATATATATTATAATATAAAATAATAATCCTTATTATGCTCATTATACAGAAGAGGAAACTGAGGCAAATATAGATTAAAATTCCCTGGGACATATAGCTAGTAAGTGAATTAAACTGAATTTGAACTCAAGTTTTCCAGTCTCTAGGCCCCAAGCTCTATCCACTGTGCCACCCAGTGCCTATTAGACCCCTCTCAGTCTATACTGGAGTGTGAGGGACAGAACTTCTCATTAATTTTTCTACTGTGGTTCAGTTGTTTCAGTTGTGTGTGTGTGTGTGTGTGTGTGTGTTTGTGACCCCATTTGGTGTTTTCTTAGTAAAGATACTGAAGCAACTTGACATTGCCTTGTCTAGTTCATTTTACAGATGAGGAAACTGAGGTAAACAGGGTTAAATGACTTGCCCAGTGTCACATGGCTGGTAAGTGTTTAAGTCTGGATCTGAACTCAGTTCTTCTAGACCCTAGGCCAAGAGCGCTCTCCTCTGTGCTGCCTAGTAATGCCTACCTCACCCTTATCACTGTTCTTAGTCCCTGGAAAGGGTCAAGCCTCTCTGTGCTTGGCTCCCTTGTACAACAGACCTCATTTGGAATGTGCTTAATGCCCTCTTACTTAAACTCTAACCTCACTGTTTACAAATATTCTTCTGGGGACAGCTAGGTGGCACAGTGAATAGAGCATGAGCCCTGGAGTTAGGAGGACCTGAGTTCAAATTTGACCTCAGACACTTAACACAAAAAGTAGCCATACGACCTTGGGCAAGTCACTTAACCCCAATTGCCCTCCAAAAAAAAAATCCTTCTGTCTCTCTAAGTTGATTTAGGCTGGAAAATCATATTAAAAAAACACTATACTTTTTCCTTTGATTTTCTGATCATGCCTCTTCTTATCTTTATGTCCTCGTGGAATGGATTTTTTTCAGGAGGTTCAGGATGGGGGGAATCATGATGATAGAGCTTGAATATATACTTTTTTCTGCTCCTCATCTTGGCTTATCTTTCAACCAATGAATCTTTAAATAAAATGATATATCTTAACCAAAACCAAGGCTTAAAGTAGAATATGGTGGAAAGTTGAGATTATAGAATGAAAATTTGGACAACAAGCACTGTTCAAGTCCTACCCTAGTTCATTAAAAAAAAATTCAACCTTATTTCTCTTCTTCCTCTATGGCATAGAAAACTGCCCTTTTGGGTATCAGCGTGTGATTGAGGCTATAGAAGAAAGGTTTGTTTTTCTTCTCATATCACAAAGGTTCTAAATTTCTAGTCCTGAAATTTGGAATAAGTGTTGTTACATGAAAACAGCAACTTTCAATTACATACAAATAACACTTTTGAGTGAAAATTATTAATAAGCAATTTAGTCATTGTCTCTCTAAATATCTAATTTCACTCAAATATAAGATATCTAGATAATATAATTCAGTAAAGTTTTCATAATTACAGGAAAATCATTTTTAGATAAAGTAAATTAGATTAATACTTTTAGAATAAATTAACTATCAAATGTATTGAAGACAAGCACTTAGGCACTGTCTCAATGCACTGTATCCCTATTCTTAGCTAAAAAGTAGCAGGGGAAAAAAAGGAAGCATTAAAATTTTGTTTAATTATGGTAAGCAACATCTGGAAACCACAGGAATGCTTTCAGTTCCAATAATCAGGGTTTATACACTGGAAAAATATAGCATCAATATACAACAAAGCAAATATACATATTTATTTGTTCATTCTTTCATTTTCAATTATTATGTATTAATCATTACTTGAAACCATTTTACCAGGGAAAATGCCTATTTCTTTCATGTAGAATGATTCCTATTATCTACTTCAAAACCAATGTAAAATCTAAGCTTAAGTATTTTTTTTTAACAAGACCTCTTGAGACCCTTTAATATAATGATACTCAGACATCAGGACTGAAAATACGTTTGATTATTTCATGGGCAATCTGACACTCTTAATGGATCTCCATGTGAGCATTAAGTTATTATACTTTACTCCATAGAGCATTCTGTGGTTATGTGACCCTTTGGAGCTAATGACAATTGCAAATGTGACTCCAGATTCACATAACTGTGAACACTACTCATATAATCCAGCTTTTTGCTTCCTGGTAGAAGCTTTCTCTTAGTGGAAGTTTTTTTTTTTTTTAACATCATTATTGCAATAGCAGGAATTCTTTCTCCGCTATATATAGTTTAGGTATATGTTTCACAGGTGCATGAAGAATAGGAAGTACAAGCAATAGGTTTATGAAAGACTCCAACAATATTGATGTCATATAGAATATATCCATATACTGCTATACATGTTACCTACTGAGAATGGATAGGGAAATATTATGCTTATTTCTTAAATGAGAAAACAAAATTTTTAACATAGAGAAATATAAACTACTTCTTCCAAATCAGTTTGCTTTAGCAATTTAAGCTTTGTCATTAAAAGTCAGATCTACTTTAACACAGTAAATCCCCAAACTTAAAATAATTACCCTCAATTTTAGTTCAACTAGTGGAGTTCCTGGCAATATGCCTGTACAGTTGATAATAAAAGTTCATGTACCTTTAAGCACTGACCACTCCTTAACTCCTCCCTAATCCCAACCTTACTCATCTAGTTACCATAACTGACATCTGATTTACCATTTTAACTCTTTGTAAACTATACCTATGACTTCTTTAAGGTTGCAGGTTCCCTAAGAAATCTTGCCCCTCGTCCTCCACCCTCCCCCACCCCCTGGAAAGCATAACAATAAACTTTTACAATCCTGACTTAAAAGATTTCTTGGGGCCTGTGAATTCATTCCAGACTGCCTAACAGGGACTCTGGTCATTGGAGCCCCTGAAACACCTATCACCCCCTCATCACCATGACTTGCAAGTGAATTTATTTTAAGGGGGGAAGGACTGTGCAAAGTCACCAGCCTTACTTTCTCCTTTGGAATCATCTGGGTCCAGTGGCCAGATATAGATCAGGGCAACTGGAGATGACCCAGGATAAAGTGGGAGACCTTGGCCCTTTTAATAGAAGGTCTTTCTGAGTTTTCACTTTGAATGAGGCAAGGTTCATTCATTGATTAAGGTTGTTTAACAAGTGGGGCAAGGGCTGACCCCTTTAATTAAAATCAATCAATCAATCAATTGATAAAAATCACACTGGGAGGAGAAGACCCTTTAGGGTTTCTGTACAAAAGAGAAATAATTCAAATTTACCTACAGTCTGTTTCATCAGGGTCCAAACATTAACCATCAAGTGGTACTTGGGTAGGTTCTTGCCATTGGCCAATCAGTGAAGTCAAGAGTGAATTTGGGTTTAAGTCATGGTCTTTAAGAAAGAAATCTAGCCAGTAAATGTCAAGATAATCTAGGTAGGTCTCAGCCCTCAAACTATACCATCCTTTGGGCAGAACATCCTCAGGTAAGGGCTGGAGAGGAGAGGAGAAGAGAGGAGAGCATGGAGTTAAGATCAGGATGGGGAAAGTCAGAGTAGGTTGCCAGACAGAAAAAAGTATTGAGTAGACTATGGTTAGGTAAGAAATGAGACAGAGAATGGCCTCTTTACCTAGTTAAAAAACAACAACAACAACAATCTGGGAGAAGATGTCCCTCAGGGTCTCTGGCCAAAATAAAAACAGTTGCTATTTACATTAAATTTTTATCAATCCAGGTAAAGACAATGACCAAGTAGGGTTTGACCTGGTACCTATTGTTGGCCAATCAATGAAAACCTGAGAGATTTGGGTTTAAGGTTTGGTCCTTAAGAAAAAATAAAGGGTTTCAGCAGTCAAAATTTATATTCCCTTTGGGACCTGTTAAAGACTTTGGCTTTATAAGACTTGACTTTAAAAGGCCAAGATACCCCAGGTTATCCAGGGAAATCTGCTTTCATCCTGATCTATATCTGGTCATTGGACCCAGATGGCTACAGAGGAGAAAAGCAAGGCTGATGAGTTTGCCCAGCCCTCCCACACTTAAATTCAATTCACTTGCATGTCATGGCACCATCTTCCTGATGTCATAGTCCTCTTCCAGAAAGGACAATAAAAAACAACCACTGAGTAGAGAAAAAATTGAAATAAAGCAATGGGTATAGAGTTGATAGGAGGGGACTGATGTTAGGGATGTCACATTGATAAAAATTACCATCAAACAAGTGATTAGATGGGGGAAGTAGAGAGAACTAAATCAAAACCTGCTGCCTTCCCCGAAACAAAAACAAGAAGAATGCTATAGTCAATTAAAAAAATTTGAATATGGATACTCACACCACCCTGTGGAGTAGTAACCTTGGCCAGATCTTTGGCCTTTGTGTGTAAAAAAATGTAGGAGAAAAGGTCATCTGTAAATAGCTATTTCAGATGATTACAAAATGGCTTATATGCTTTGTATGACCTAGAAGTGCATTGTATATAGTAATTGGTCACTATATGCTTCTTAATTTTTATTTTGATAATAATAAATTTTGCAAAAAATGTGTTTTTCTCAAGATATGTTAAGGGAAGCTTAATTTATCAGAGTAAATGAGCAAGTGTCACACAAGATGAGCAAGTATGGATGAGTTGTGACTTGCATCTTTGGAGACCATATACACATTCATGAGGTCACAGATCTGTTTAAGTATTTGACTGTCGTTAAATGACTTAGAATTTACTGGATGATGTGAAGGTCATTTATGTGACAAAAACATCCTATGATTTAATAATAATTTTGACCAAGACAAAATAATTTAATCATTTGTGTGAAAGAGAGGTAGACACTATGTACTTCCCTCCCTCAACAGCCACCCTGACCTATAAAATAGCTTCTATCTACTGCATACTTGATATGCAAAAATTCCCTAAACACATACTGTGTCTCTTTAAACTAATGTGTTTCCTAACAATGTCATTATAATTAGCATCTGTTATGAGACTATACCTCCACTAAAGTCCTACTCTGATGATTCATCATTACACAAAGGTGACCTTGGTTTTTTAAAGGCTGGGGCAGCGGAACACAAATTCTGGAAGTCCTTATCAAGTAACAATCACCAATGTGACTTTAGCTTAAGAACCAGACTTCACAAATTAGATTCGTTATTAAAAGAAAGGTGGTCGCAAAATGATGAATTCTTTTTAAATACAGAAAATTATGATTTGCTAAAAAAATGTATAAAAGTTACATATAAACATGTTTATTAGATTATTATCAACCATCATATGCTTATGGATCATTAATGCAAATACATAAAAGTGAAGACAAGAAGCATTCATTTAAGCAACTATACTGTGCCAGATACTATGTTGAACACTGGAGATATAATGAAAGGCAAAAACACAAAACAAGACAAAAATTTGCTCTTGAGTGGTCTAATACAATGGGAGAGAAAATGTAAGCAGAGCTATTTGCAAACAAGTTATACTCAGGAAAAAAATTGGGAAAACCTCAGAGGCAAAGCCCTAAGATTAAGAAGTACTAGAAAAGATTTCTTGTAAAAGGTGAGAGATTTTGCTGAAGCTTGAAGGCAGTCACAGGGTGATGAGAATGGAGTCTATTCTTGGCATGAGACATAGCTGGTGAAAATGCCCAGAATTAGGAGATCGAGCGTCATGTACAAAGAGCTAAGGACCATTCCCTAATAAGTAAATGGTAAGTGACAACTAGTTCTTAAAAAATGAATTGCACAGATTAATAATCATACCAAAGAACAGTCCAAATTAATAATGCTAGGGGAACTGAAAAAGAAAACTCAGAGGTTTTACTTCACATAAGCCTCTCAGCAAATAGTCAAAATTAGATGAGGCTTCATTCAGGAGGACAAGTACACTAATCCACTACTGATTTATCCCAACCTTATCGTACCTTTCCTCCATTGATTATTTTTCATTTATGCTGCATATATGTTGTTTGTATAGAGTTGTTTCTCTGTTATCTCACTCATTATAGTGAAAGTTCTTTGGAAACAGGGGCCTTCTTTCACGATTTTTTTTAATCCTCAGTGCTTAGGATAATAGCTGGTATATAGTAAGAACTTCATAAATGCTTATTGAGTGATAGACTTCCTGATTTCTGGAATTATGCTAACTTCAGAAGTATGCTAGGAAAATGCCAAAAATACCTTCGCCTTCATATCTAACAGCCACAGAGATTGCTATACACAAACACATAATGTTCCATGTTATTGAAAATAATACAATAGAATCTTGAATAGCAATCAAAATGACAAAATTATACTTCATCCAAAAGGAGGTTACTAAAACCAGCAGTACAAATGGTTCTGAAGATAATGTCAGCAATAATTGTGGCATCAGAAGTAGTAATAATGGAAATTTTTTCTAGTACTTAAGTTATGAAAAATTTCTTAACATTTTTTTTCATTTGATCTATACAACAACCTAGTGAAGTTGGTGTAACTTCTATCACCCCTCTCCATTTTGTAAGTAAGGAACATGAAACTGAGTGAAGTTAATACCTACTGAATACCACCCCAACTCCATACTCATGAGCAGAGAAAATTTCATGATTATTGAGAGATAGTTCTAACACTAAAACTATCTTAAATTTATTTAGGAAATAAAGTAGAAGTTTGAGTTTGTATAAAGGGAGGATTGGCACTGGAGCTATGTTTAATTCATAGAGGACTCCAGGATGAGGAAACTCCCTCTCACAATGCAAGTTGGCACCTTCTTTCCAATTTATGGGCTGTAATGGCAATGTAAATGGAGAGATCTTTCCCATCCATTAATAGGACCATGTGACTTGCTTAAGTCAAATGGAAGTTTAAGACACATTAGTTTGAGTCACTTGGAACCAGTGGTGGAAGGAGCTTGCTTAAGTGGTGGAGCAGGAAGGGTAGAGCAGAAAGAGTGGAGGAGAGCTGAGAGGAAGTTGGTTAGAGCAGTTAGAGCTGAGGGAGAGAGAATAAGACAGTAGTAAATTGTGTTTGTAGGAAGACCCTATCAGGGGGAAGGCTTGGGGATGGCAGTGCCCCCCTGGATTGTTATTGTGTATTGATTTATTTGTTGCTATGATGGATTTGGCTTTCTGGTGTTGGGATTCAACTTTCTGGTGTTTGAATAAATGTTTTGGTTCTGTCTTCCATGTGGAGAATCTTCTATATTTAGCAATTCAGAATTTTACTGGCATATTCATAGCTGCTGTAGGTGCTGTGAATATTGTGTTGCACTACAGGACTTTGGAATGGCCTAGACCACTGGAAGATTAAATGACTTGTCTAGGGCTACATAGCCAGTATCTATTAGAAGCAGGACTGGAACCCAGCTCTTCCTGGATTCATGGGCAGTTTTTTCTACTGTGCCACACTACTTTTACTTCAAATGCAAAACATGGAAATGCTAGAGGAAATAGAACTTAGAAACTGTTCTTTTAATGTGTTGTTGAAATGTCTAATTCTTGTCAAATTAATTTCATATCAAATGAGTCATATTTGAGCTTTAAATATCAGCATAGGCAGAATTCTCATGCATATATAACATTTTTCGACAAGAACTTGAGAATTTACTGTTCAAGAGGAGGAGTTGAATCCTACTCCTTCTCACTTCACTATTTCTGCCTATAAAATAATTGATCCCTGTTGAATAAATTTGCTGACCTTCAACACGTCTCTCTTTTTCCTCTCTTATATTCAATCAATCATCAAGCCCTAATGATTCCATATTTGTTTTAATATTTACCTCTCTTATATTTCCACTATGCCTTCTCTTTCCCAAATTGATCATGACTACTGAAACTGACTCCCAACTCCCACCCCTGCTTCAGTCATTCACATCACTCCCCCAATTATTCTTGCACACATCTGTATTTTTTTCTTTGCTCCAAATCTATAGTCCAGTCAAAGATGACCTTAAAGTTCCATCTGGCTGTACTGGATTTTATCATGAGTTGCAAAATCTCTTCACCCTACAAGATCATATTAACCCTGAAACTCACAACTCTTCAGTATCCCCTGCCCCAGTATCTCTCCTTCCCTCTGATTGGAGAGTGGACAGTGGAGTCCTGCTACAAGATGCTCCATTTAAAAAGGGAGTATGGCAGCCTTGTCAACTGTCCTTTCTGACTGTTCTCATGAATTTCATCATGCCTCCAATTCTTGTTTATTGCCTTTTCTTCTCCCTCCCTTCTCCTTTCAGTTTCCTTTTATGTTTTGTCTTCTGCCATTAGATTGTGAACTATTTGAGGTTAGGGACTGTCTTTCACCATTCTTTCTATTTCTAGGGCTTAGTAAGTACCTGGAACAAGTCAATGTATCCAGTTGTATCTGGAGATACCAATATGAGCTCAGGAGGCTCTACCACAGGTCGGGCACTATTTTCCCCCCCTTTCACATGCTTTATTAACGTCTGATTTACATCACTCTTTTCTGCCAGAATTTGAGTTACAAATTTTCTCCCTGTTTTTCCCCTACCCACCGCCACAAAATGTCAGTCCCACAGGATATCCCTTCCTCCAATCTGCTCTCTCCCATATCTTCTCTCATACACCCTTAGACTTTTCCAGTAGGACATGGTGCATCTCTATGCCTCAGTGC
>NW_027186473.1:20662779-20686415 GCF_028583685.1 Petaurus breviceps papuanus
ATGTGTGTGTATATATATATATATATATATATATATATATATATATATATATATATAAACATTTGATTTTAAAACTTTGAATTCCAGATTCAATCCCTTCCTCCCTTGTCACCCACCTGTACTGGGAAGATAAGCAGTTCAGTATAGGTTGTACAAGTGTAGCTAATGCAAAAGAATAACATAGTAGATATATTGTAAAAGACTGACTATATTTCCCTCCCTGCTATCCTTGTTCTATTCTCTACTTTGAACCTGTCCCTTTTCAAAAGTGCGTGCTTCCAACTTCTCTCCCCCCAAGCCTGCCCTCCCTTCCATCATCCCCTCTCTTATTCCCTTCCCCCCTACTCTCCTGTAGGGTGAGATACCTTATCTAGTGTGTATTTCATTACCTCCCCAAGCATAAGAAATACAGGCAACTTTAAAGCATGAAAGAAAGAATAAGCAGTAAAGGAAAAAAATATCTAATTCTGGAGGCTTTAGCTAAGATGGTATTTGAATAAAGCTGCCTTTTTTTCTTTCATAGAGTAAATTCAAAAGATTTAAATTTAATTTCATCATAATATTTTAATAACTGACTCTATGGTCTTATGGGGAGGTGATATATCCTCCTCTTACAAACACAACCTCAGATCCTTTTCAGCTTATTAGATGGTCTACAAAAGTTGTGGCTGACCTGGTAGTTAAATTTAAACCTTCCTACTTAAGATAGTGACTCTCAGGGACATGGTCTATGTTTTACCTTTCTCTGTGTTCCTAGTACTTAGCACGTGCCTGACACATAGTGGTTGCTTGTCCTTCATGTCGGAAGAGGACCAAAATTACATCACACTGTTCTAATCAATGTATAGTGTAGCCAGTTGTGCCTGGTGACACCAATATGAGCTCAGAAGGATCTACCACAGATCAGCCACAAATAGTTCTTTTGACTATTTGTTAAGGATTCTCTAAATTTTCTTGTCTTGCATTTCTTTTTAGGTGCAATAATTGTGTTTTGCTCATAGAGCACAGTGCCTTCTTTTATGTGGGCACACCATGCTGTGATCTTTTGCCAATGTCTCCCATGTTTCACAATCAATTAAAAAACGTTTTTCACAGAGATCCTGATAGTGTCATTATTTCTTCAGACCACCATATGAGAGCTTGCTTTGTGTGAGTTCTCTTTAAAATAATCTTTTAGGCAAACATACATTTGGCATTTTAAAATATGTACAAAAGGGTTATGCTCTGACCAGTAGAATTTAAATGCTTGGCAGTTCAGCTTGAGAAGGGACCTCAGTGCCTGGTACCTTATCTTGCCAGATGAGTTTCAGAATATTCCTAAAACAATTCAAATGGAAACAGTTCGATTTTCTGGCACTGTGCTGGTAAACTGTCTAGGTTTCACAGCACACAACAATGAGGTGAGCCCAATGGCTCAGTAGACTGTCAGTCTGGTAAACAGCTTAATATTTTTTTCTTACCCACACATTCTTTTGGAGACTTCCAAATGAGGACTAGCTCTAGCAATATATGCATCAACATCATCTATGTGTATATCCCTGGAAAGTATACTGCCAAGATAAGTGAAAATCTCTTCATTAGCCATAATCAATGGTTCCACATATGGATAGTACGTTGCTAGTTGGTGGAAAACCATGGTATTGTTAGGTTAAAATTAGCACAAGAGGCCTTGAACCAATCAATGTATTCTTTATTGAATTTCAGCTTTAGAGGTTTCATTAACTGTACAATGATATGTGAATGAAGAGTCACAAACCACCTCCTTTCACATAATATTTCTGTATGTACATACTTACACACAGATACACACACATATACGTATATAAACACACACACACGCACGCACATATCTGATTCTAATGGTGACTGTCTCTAGGGCAAGGTGGGGGGAGGAGTAAGGGAAGAGAAAAAGTTACATGATAACTTTATTATACATTTAAAGGAACGGCAAGTTGTACATTTTAGATTTTCAGTTCCATGTACAATCATATCTTTTTCTATTCCACTATTATATGGAAATGCCTGTTTTATTTCTTAAATTTTGAATAAAAATATTTTTAAAAGGACTCTGGTAGGATCTTACTGGAAATAACTGAGAGAGAGAGACATTCCCTGTGATTGTTATAGGATAACCTATTTCCTTTTTCTTCTTATAGATAGACAATGAAGGCATCCTTGACCTCCTAGGGGATAAACTCTTTTTTCCACATAACCCAAAAGGCTTCAGCCAACTTTTGTATGAGGAGTGGACCCCCTGCCTTGTAAATCTCTGTTGGAATGGAATCAGCACCAGTGCTTTGCCACATGACCAGAGACTAATTGTATTCAAAACCTCTTCTTCAGTTTGAAGTTCAACTAGAGAGAGATTGACTTCAACCTTAGGTAAAAGGTCTGTGGTTTCAGAATGGGTTGATGATGATCTGTTGAGAACACTTTGGGAGTTTTCAACCCATCTCTCCAGAATCATGTCTTCATCACTAATCAGTGTGGCTCCATCAGCTCTGAATAACTGAGATGCACCAAAGGCCTTTGGCCAATAAACAGTCTTTGGGGACCTATAGCAATGCTTTCAATTGTTACTATCAGCTTAAAACTGAATTTCCTCTGCTTTCTTAATGAGCCAAAAATCATGCATGTCTCTAAGTGTTGTCTGCAATTTATTATTGATTGAGTTAAATGCTGTCTTTTTAGAGATGGACAGATTATCCTTCTGGTAGACCCATTGGAACTCTTATTTTTCATCTAGGAGTTTCTGAATTTCTCCATCATTTTCATCAAACCAATCCTGAGGTCTGAGAGTTTTGTGGCCCTGATGAGTAAATGCACTGCTATACACCAAATCTATGAAATCTGCCTACTCCTTTTCTGCTCTATTGTTAACAACAGTGTGTTGGCTCAATTCTCTCTTCAGATCAGTAACAAAATATTCACACATGGAGAAACAGCAGTCTGTCAGTATTGTCTTTGATAGTTGTCATGCATTTGGTAGTGGCTTTTGTTGAATGTGAATATTTAGCTTGGAGAGGATCATTCTAGCGTTCTGTGCCACACACATCACCTTCATCATTCTCATATCTTTCCTGTCTCTTATCTTTACAATGACATGGTCTATTAAAAGCCAAAGTTCATTGTGAAAGTATATCCAGGATTTTTAATCGCCATTACGTAAATGTAAGACAGTGTTAGTGAGGAGAAAGTGTTAAGACTCATGTTACTCTTTCTGACTCCATTCCTCCCAAGGGCTCCTTGCCATGTTTTATAGTCTGTTCCTGCTCCATCATTAAGTCACCTAGAATTACAAGGTTGTCTTCTTTTGATACATTGATGATGAGTGTCTTAGGATCCTCATAATATTTTTCTTTGTCCTTATCATGGTTGGTCATGATGGGAGCATATGCACTGATAATGGTGGTGGGATGCTTTCTTTATTCAATTGGCAATCACATTGCCATGGGTCTTTCATTCACTCCTTTAGAGTGAGTTAAGTTTATTGACTAGATTAACTTGACTGAGAAACCTATGCCATCTTCATGGTGCTCCCCATTATTATGGTCACTCCAGAGAAAGCTCTAACTACCCATCTCTGACTACTGTAAGCTGGTCTTCATTTGCCAGTCTAGTTTCCTTCAGGGATGTTATTTAAATCCAATATCTGTTACGTTCTCTCACAACAAGAGTTGTTCAGTTTTCAAGTCTACTGAATTTGTTGTTGTCCACAAGTGTACATACATTCGAAGTACCAAAGGTGAGTGGTGACATCTTCAGAAAATTTCGGTATATATTTTTGTGTTTTAACCAGAGGTTGAAATTCCACCTTGCCACGATAAGCAAACCAGAGTTAGATTAATCAGACAATTTTTAGGGCACCTTTTCTTGCCTCTTCCTTATGCCAGGAGGTTGGTATTGTGGTCCTTAAAAAGGCTTCTCGGGGGAGGTAGAGTAAAGGCAAGGGCTCCCCTGAGCTCTCCCCCAAACCCCTTCAAATACTTTAAAATTTTAACTCTATGTAAATTTTACAGCAGCAGAAACCACAAAGGAATGGAATGAAGCAATTTTCCAGCCCAAGACACCTTAGAAGTTTGGCAGGAAAGGCCTCTTGCATCAGAGTGAGAGAGAAGCACAGTCCAGTGCAGACCAAGCCAGTGCAGACCAGGCCCAAGTATACCAGGAGCAGGCTTGAGGGTGACTGAATCAGTGTCAGCAGTGGCAGTTTTCAGACCTCTCAGCCCACAGAAAATAAGGGGATTAGATAATGGATTAGAAGATTTACAGGAGTCCCTTTGCTGGTACCAGGAGCAGGACTCTGTTGTCTTGCCTACACTTGGATCTGGGTTCCAGTTCTGAGTCTTAGTGCTAATGCAAGAAGCACCAGCATAGCAGAGCTTGTAGCCCCAAGGGAACAAGGACCATGGTCATAATTCCAGGATTGAAAAGGAATTACTATTGTGCTTTAAGAAATGATGAGTAGGATGCTGTCAGGAAACATGGAAAGACTTACATGAACTGACGCAAAGTGAAGTAAGCAGCACCAGGATAACACTACACATACTAATAGCAATACTGACTGATGATCTACCATGGATAACTTAGCTATTCTTGGCAATATAATGATCCAAGACAGTTCTGAAGGGCTTATGATGAAAAGTACTGTCCATCTGCAGAGAAAGAACTGGAGAGCCTGAGTGCAGAACAAAGATACTTTTTTTTTAAGCAGTTGGGGTTAAGTAACTTGCTCAAGGTTACACGGCCAGTTTTTTGTGTGGGTGTTTAGTATCTGAGGCTGGAACTGATACCGGGGCCTCCCGACTCATAGGCCAGTGCTCTTACTCACTGGGCCACCTAGCTGCCCCAAAGATACGTTTTCTTTACTTTATTTTTCTCATTTATTTTAAAAGTGTGTTTTCTTTAACAGAATGAAATGTGGAAATGTGTTTTGCATGACTACGCATGTATAACCTATGTCAAAATGCTTGCTTTCTCAATGCAGGGGAGGGAAGAAGTGAATTTAAAATACAAAATTTGAAAAAAATGTTAAAATTGTTTTTACATATAATTGGGAAAATATAAAGTATTAAGTAAGATAAAAAAAAGTAGTCTCTTCAGATACTCAGAAGGCTGCCAATCTCGCTGCTACGTCAGTCCAGTGAGAAGATGATCCTAAGGCTTTGGCCACCTGCATGCGGAGATGTGATTATAGTTCCCAATGTACCTATACCTGCTGCTTTGTCACTAACCCATCACCACCAGACTCCAAAGTAGGTAAAATAGTAAGGTATCAAAATAATTGAATTAGTAAAATAATAAAATTATAACAATTTAAATCATTGTAATTATTGTTAAATGATAAAATCTTTGAATATTAAAATAATGAAATAATATAATAGTATGGGTAATGGCTTTAAACTTGCATGTATATTGGATTTAAGTGAGGCAGAGTTGAATGAAATCTTTAGTCTCACTCTCTTTTCTGGTGTCATTCATGAGAATCCAGTGGCAAAACAAAAATCAAGATGACTGAAGATGACTCTGGATGAAGTGGATGACCTTTGCATCTCCAGTGTCTGACAAAGCTCTAAACAATCCACAGAACATGCTTCCACTACCTTCATAGCCCATTGGAACAAAATATTCACATCAACCAATTCCATAGAGGAAGTCTTCACATGCTTGAGGTAGGAAGCCCTCCTCCCCCAACTTGTTGATGGTTCAGAGGCTCATCAGTTACCCTCGACCTGGTTTAGCTTATCTATCAATATGGTTTTACAGTTGTGGCTACTGCTTATGCTACAACTTCAGGAACCACAGGTGAGAATGGGAAGGTGGACACTAAATTTGACTAAGAAACTCTGAAAAAGGATTAGTCAGCCTTCACACCAGGGGTTCTAGTCCTCCCTTAGCAAGACATACACCCTCTGATACAGAGTAGGTGCTTAGTAAATATTTATGCTGCTCAATATATTCTGATCTTCAGACAGCAGCATTACTACATTTTATCTGTACCATTTTGGGAGGACATAGCACATCTTACACTCAATTGATATGAACTTTGAAAATACATGGTCAGAAGCAGAGTAAAAATAAAATAGTGGCAGGAAGCATTGTCGTGAACTCCAGTTTTTAAATTTCACTAAACAGATCTAGAAAATCTACCAGAGTAAGTGCTAAGTAGAGACTTCCAGAAAAAAATCAAATGAGTCCTTTGTCTGGTCCAGTTTGGTGCAGGAAGACAATTAGAGATTACTGTAGATAATAGGGTTGGGGTCAGTCCAGGGGCATGCAGTATGCTGAGATGCACACTGTAGTGCCCAGAGAGAGGTTTGCATCAAGGAAAGAAGAGAGCTCAGATTCATGCCAGATCACCCTTGACACATATGGCACTACAATGGGACATATTTGAACTGGCAGCTTTGTTACTTACTACCTTGTTTTGGGTCACAGATCCAAAGCAGAGTAAGAAGAGTACCTGCTCACAATTTTGGGTTTCCTCAGATAGGGAGGTCCTCAGTGTTGTATGGAGAAAAGAGGAAGTTCAGAAACCAGTAGCGACTGTGGTTTAGTTAAGAACCTAGGCAAAAAGCAGGGTCTAACTTCCAGAGTCTAGCACTTTTTTTACAAACCAGCAACTAAAAATTCCACACTAAAGGGCAGCCTGATCGACCAGAGCTTTCAAGTTGTGGAGGAGACAGAGTCCTGCAGAAGTTTATTCCTGTACAGAATACAAGTAGCTAGAGAAATAATTCAAGTATAAAAAAGATACATTCAGAATGACACATGATTTAGAAACCACCACCTTAAAGGAGCAGAGAACTTAGCATATGACATTCCAGAAGGCAAAGGATTTGAATTTAGAGCCAAGAAAGCCTTACTCAGAAATAAGGCTACAGGAGGAAAAAAAAAAATACATATCATGAAATAGATTTCAAAGTATTTTTGATGAAAAGACAAAAACTATGGAAACACTCTGAAGTACAAATATAGAAGGTAAGAATGCAAGTAAACATGAATGAATGATGAGAGAGGACTACAAAAAGCATAAACTGCTTGTGTTTAAATATGGGGAGATGATACACATTTCCTTTCAGATTCTTTTCACAATCAGTGTTCATAGAGAGTTGTCAATTAGGCAAGACCTGAGAGAGTTTCTATTAAGTCTTGATAATCTTAAGAAAATAGCAGAAAGGGGGGCGGAGTGAAGACGGCAGAGTAGAAACACGACCTTCCTGCAGCTCCGGCTTCCACCTTCCCAAATCCACGGAAAAAGGGGACTCTAAGCAAACTTTGGAGCTGCAGAACCCACAAAATGACACACAGAAGCTAATCTCCCCCTGAGGACAGCCTAGCAGGCTGGCAGTAATCCAGCACAGAGCTCTGGGAGTCGAGCCCAGCCCCACGCAAAGACTGTAGCCCCAGGGCAGGCCTGACCAGCCCTTGGCCAGAGGGACTCCAGATCAGCAGCAGCTGTGGCCATTTCCAGATTTATCAACACATAGATATGAAGGACAAAGTGAGAGGTCAGTGCAGTCTGGACTTTGGACCAGTAAGTGGGAGTGCTTGGCTTTTGCCCCCAGGGCAAGAAGCCACTGATAAACCAGCACAGCCAGCCAGCAGCACGTGGCAGCTTCAGCTCCTGGCCTGCAGAGTGTAGGGGGACCAAGCACCAGTCTGAGTAATCACTCTTGCTTTAACCTTCTTGGATCTGGATTGCAGTGTAGGGTGGAAGTTCTGGGGTGTGTGTCCAGCTTGCCAGAGCGTGTGGAGACCTCAGAGAGGGCACCCATCTAATACCTCCGGCAGCTGAGAAAACCCCAGCGTTTGGGACGAAAGCTCCCCTCTCTGGTGGCAGAGTCCGACTGTGGCCAAAAGCCCATAAGTCAAGCAATTGAGTGGCAAAATGAGCAGGCAAAGGAAACAAAGCAGACAGAAGATTCCAACAATACACTCCTATTTTGGGGACAAAAAGGAGCAAAGCATGGAACATGAGGAAAACAGTGAAGTCAGAGCTCCTGCACCAATAGCTTCAAAGGAAAATACAAGCTGGTTACAGGCCATAGAGGACCTTAAGAAAGATTTTGAAAACCAAATAAGAGAAGTGGAGGAAAAATTGGGAAGAGAAATGAGAACAATGCAAGAAAATTATGAAATGAGAGTCAACAGCCTAACTGAGGAAAATAATACCTTAAAAAACAGACTGACTCAAATGGCAAAGGAGGCCCAAAAAGGCAATGGGAGAAGAATGCTTTAAAAAGCCAAATTTGCCAGATGGAAAAAAGAATCTCAAAAACTCAATGAAGAGAATCATTGCTTCAGAATTAGATTGGAGCAAATGGAAGCTAATGACTTTATGAGAAATCAAGATACTGTTAAACACATCCATACAAATGAAAGAATAGAAGGCAATGTGAAATATCTCATGGATAAAACCACTGATCTGGAAAATAGATCAAGGAGAGATAATTTAAAAATTATTGGACTGCTTGAAAGCCATGACCAAAGTAAGAACCTAGAAATCATCCCCCACGAAGTTCTCAAAGAAAACTGTCCTGATGTTTTAGTACCAGAGGGCAAAATAGAGGTTGAAAGAATCCACTGATCACCTCCTGAAAAAGATCCCCAAAAGAAAATTCCTAGGAATATTATAGCCAAGTATTGGAATTCCCAGGTTAAGGAGAGAATATTACAAGCAGCCAGGAAGAAACAATTTGCATATTGTGGAAATACAATCAGGATAACCCAGGATCTGGCAGCTTCTACACTGAGGGATTGAAGGGCTTGGAATATGATATTCCGGAGGGCAAAGGAGCTGGGATTAAAACCAAGAGTCACCTACCCAGCAAAACTGAGTATCATGTTTCAGGGAAAAATATGGTCATTCAGTGGAATAGAGGACTTTCAAGCATTCTTGCTGAAAAAAAACAAAGTTGAATTGAAAATTTGACATTCAGATACAAGAAGCAAGAGAAGCATGAGAAGGTAAACAGGGAAAAGAAATCATAAGGAACTTATCAAAGTTGAACTATTAACATACATGGAAAAAACATACATGGAAAAAACAATAATTGTAAATTATGAAACTTTTCTCAGTAGTTGAAGGGATTAGAAATATATATATATATATACACACACACACACACACATATATATATATATTTGTCTATATATGAGGGTATAGGGGCATATGAATACATATGTGAATGTGTGTATATATGTTTACAGGTATACATAGATATAGGGCACAGGTCCAATTTAACAGGAAGGAATGATACTTAAAAGGTGAATTTAAGAGGTGAGAGTAATATAATGAGAGGAGTTGGGGAGAGACAGATGGGGGTAAACGCTCTCATACAGAAGAGGCAAGGGAAAATGGTTACAATGGAGGGGAAGAATAGGAAGGCAAAAGTGAATGGGTCAACCTTATTCCCATTGAATTTGGCTTGAGGAGGGAGTGAAATACACACTAAACAGGGTATCTCACCCTCCAGGAGAATGGGGGGGGGGGGGGGATGAGAGGGGGGGTGGAAGGAGGGGGGGGTGGCCGGGGGGGGGAGGGAGGCTGGAAGCATTCCCTTTTGAAAATAGACGGGATCAAAGTGGAGAATACAAAGAGTTGGAGGTGGGCTGGGAGGAAGAGAAGTGTAGTCAGTCTTTTACAATGTATCTACTATGTTATTGTTTTGCATTAGCCACACATGTGCAACCTATACTGAACTGTGTATCTTCCCAGTAGGGGTGGGTGACAGGGAAGGAGGGGAATGAATCTGGAATTGAAAGTTTTGAAATCAAATATTCAAATATGTGTGTATATATATAATATATATATATATATATATATATGTGTGTGTGTGTGTGTGTGTGTGTATGTCTGTGTATGTATGTGTATATATATATGCTATTATTAATACCATCTTACATTTGGGAAATGGGATGTGCAGGCACTGAGGCATAGAGATCCACTGGAAAAGTCAAAGGGGTATGGGGGGAAATGTGGGAGAGAGCAGATTGGAGGAGGGGATATCCTGTGGGACTGCTACTTTGGGGCGGTGGGTGGGGGAGAAATGGGGAGAAAATTTGTACCTCAAAATCTGGCTGAAATGGATGATGTAAATCAGAAGTTAAAGCATTATATAAAAAAGAAAGTTTTAAAATAAAATATTCAAATATATATTATATATATATGTGTGTGTATATATACATATATATGTATGTGCATATATATATATACAGAGAGAGAGCTGTTATTAATACCATCTTACATGTAATAGGGAAATAAGATATACATGCACTGAGGCATATAGATGCACTGGAAAAGTCAAAAGGGGTATGGGAGAAAATATGGGAGAGAGCAGATTGGAGGAGGGGATGTCCTGTGGGACTGCTACTTTTGGGCGGTGGGTAGGGGAAAAATGGGGAGAAAATTTGTAACTCAAAATCTGGTGGAAACGAATGATGTATATCAGAAGTTAATAATGTATTAAAAAAATAGCAGAAAGAAGAAGAATATACTAGGGGGAGGGGACTAAGGAAAGAAAGTTTAGGGAAAATCATCTCACACAATGAGGGTACACAAATAGATGTCTGTACAAACAAGGAGGATGGGAGGAACAGCTAAAACTTGTATTTCAATCTCATATTTACCTGGTTAAAAGAAGGAAGAATATATATACACACACAGAGTTGGGTACAGAAATATGTTCCACACAACAAGGAAATAGGAAGGATGCAACAGAATATAGAGGATGGATTTGAGTTAATGTATATTAAAGGAGCTTATTTCTAAACAAAATAAACTCTAAGGATAGGCAAAATGTCTACAGGTCTTTTTGAGATGGCAAAGAATGGTTCTCTGGGTTGCCCACAAGGTTTGAAATGGATGAATAAGTTGTGTTATATCAATATGATAGAATATTGCTGTGCTGATCTCTTATCAATTTAATGTGCAATTAGAATTTCAGAGAAGTAGTGAGGAAACATGCTATGCACTTCCGCATAGGGAGGTGAAAGACATGCAAAATAGAATGGGACAAATATATTCTGGACATGTCCAAAGAGGAAATTTGTTTTGATTGACCATGTATTTTTGTAATGGACTTTGTTTTTCTTTGTTTTCAACTGGGGGGCATGGATCAGGGTGAGAAAGTGAATCTTGAATGATTGAAACAACTAAAATATATTTAAAAATTAAAAAAACATGTGGTCACTTCTTTGGCTTACTTCAGAAGAGGACTTTGATATATGCTGTCAATATTGGGATAAATTTGCAGTAATAATATTAAAATAAAATCCCCCCCTTTTTTTCTTCTTGCTCCAGATCTGTGAATTCATTGGTTTTATGGAACTCCTCTTGTGAAAAATAGCACCCCAAGAACTGATTGGCATATACTCATAGAATACAATAGAGCCCTGAGACATTAATTTTCCCACCCATTGTAAAATACCAGTACACGTTAGAATTTGGACTTGAACATACATCTTCAGTACTCAAGGTTAGCCCCACTTCCACTGTACTGCTCTATTTCTCTCTGTGGTGCTCTCCTGTCATTTATATCCATTGTGATGAAATATCTGTTTTTCTTCCTGATTTAAATGAACACAAAATGACCTTTGTTACTATAGAAAAGAGCTTGAAATTTTAATGGGAATTTTCCAAACTCATTTATAGTAATAGATTTTTTTTTCAAGATAACATGAAACTACTTTAAGAATTACAAATGCCTACAAAGAATGTGTGTGCATACACACATTTAGTCTGAGAGTTGTAAGAATGCATATACATATATATATATATACATATTATATATGTGTATAAGATTTTAAATACATGCAGAAATAAGTTATCACCTATACAATATTCATTTTGTGTTACGATTTTTGTAAATTCTCTATAGGACTTAAGGACAATATATCCATTATGCATTTTTTTTGCTGTCATACAAAAATATATATATTAAGCTTCTTCAAATTAAAGATATTCTTTCCTAGAGATTAATCATATTAAACCTTTATGAGTTAAGTCTTTATTTGATTTGAGCTATGGATAATATCTTGGTCAGTTTCTTTGCATTTCAATGTGCTAATGAAATCAACCTGTCAGAGATGAAATTTAATAGAGAATTTTTCCTGTTTTTAATAATGCCTTAATAATAAATCTAGAGTACAACTGCAGTAATTAACTATATTTTGAAAGCTGGATCTCATATGTTAAGAAGAGCTCAAAATTATTTTTCATGTAGTTTGCAAAATATTATAATCTATTATTTCCCAGTGGGTTCATCCTTTAAAGTTACTAACAATTCTATTTTACTTTATCATAGGAATTTATCCCAGATTGATCTGGCCAAATGATGTTTTTCTAAGTAAAAGTTTTATCTCTTCATTTGCCATAACTCATTTTTTTATCTCTTGTTATTACTATTTCACATTTCCCTGTCTAACATTAACTCTATTTATTATTTCTTATAATTTCTCCTTTTAAAAATGAAATTATCTAGTGATTTTATCTCATCTGTCATAATATTAGGACTGATGGTAATCATTTTTTTGCAAAAGTTAAATCTAGATCTTGTTTTAATATGTTCCATTTATAATATAAATGTGTAGTGAATTTTCATCTCTTATTCATTTCTCATTCTGCTATTTCAGCTTGATTTAATTTATATTGTTTATCCAGATAACATAAGCATCATTTCTTTATTAGTACATCTCATGGTACAGTCAACTTTCAATTATATAGAAAGGGGGATGATCTTAGATCGATTTTATATGCTAATATTTGGTTTCAAATTTTGTCATCGTAAGATTGGGTAGTGCTGAGTGAAATAGTTTCTAATCATAGGTTGCCAGACTTACAAGTAGAAAGAAACTCAAAAATCATTTGGTCCATTCACTTCATTTAAAACATGAGGAGACTTAAAGTCCACAGAATTTGTCCAAAGTTACCCAGCATGATATAAAACCAAGTCCTCTGAATCTAATTCCATCTCCTTTTCCATTATAAAATTATTAAACCAGGCAACATTGGGAGAAGTTATGGTAATAATAAACTTGGTGGAAAGGTTTAGTAAAGAAAAGGTTTAATAAAAATGTGGAAAGGTCTCAGAACTCCAGAAAAGTAATTCCTAATAAGAATCATTGAGAGTTGAATGTATTACATTAATAGGTAATATCTGTATAATGCGTTCACACATATGTGGTATTTTCTCATAAACTTTGAAGTAGGCTATGCAAATGAAACTATCCCTATTTAATAGATGAAAAATATGTAGTTTCAGAGAGGTAAAAGTGACATAGTCATGTTGCCAGGAGAGGACCAATATCCAGGCCTTCTAATTCTTAAGTAACAATTTCAAGTGTTGTATTGTGTACATTGCACAATTCTATGATTTTTCCATACCATAATTTACTGTATTTATAAACATTCTTAGATGTGAATCTTCCAAATTTCCTAAAACATTTCACAACTTGATTTTCACAAATAACTATTGGACAAGATTTAAATTATTTTTATATATCCTGTTCAAGTAGACAATTCAAGAAAGTCAATTCAATTCAATACAGCATTTCTTAATGAAAGGGGTGTGTGAAAACCGTAAGCTAAAATTTCACTTCTCTCAAGTTGGGGAGAAGATCAGGTCCCCAGTTTTTCAAAGGATGTCTTTAGAAATAGAAATTACTTAACCAACACATCTGAGGAAATTGGGATTAAGGAATATTACTTTTTGAACAAAGAGAATCCTGAAGTAGATCACTTTCTTCATGTAGAAAGTGTGCATGCCAAGACAGAGATGGGGTCCCAAATTCCTCTTGCTCTTTTCATATAAAAACAAACCAAAACGAATAGAATTAATATATAAAGTGAAATAGCATGTATATTTTCAAACTTATACAGAAATTAGATAGAGTATTAGTTCAACAGCTCAGGAAGTGCATCATAACACTACTTTTCAGGCATGAAAATACTTACCACCCACAGAACATAAATCCAGTGTCCTAGAATCAAGAGGATTTGCTGAGGGTGTTCTGTGCGGCACAGTGCATACCTGCCCTTATTCCCAAAATAATAACTGACTCATTTTGTGACCTTTTCAAACTCAGCTCCTGTACATCAGTTTCTCCCTCACCCAAAATAAGGTCAATAAAATCTGTTCCTATGTTACATCAATGGATTATAAAGATCCAGGTTTGCAAAGAATGAATATTTCTCAAGTAAAAGAGATCATGGGTATGTTTTTGTCATCTTTAATCATAGGCATAAATATTTTTTTGTCTACAATTAAAATATATATCAATCTTGCCTAGTAATTAAGCACATAGATGAAAATTTTCACCTAAAATAGAAATTAATTTTATTGAGAAAATTTCTGTTCTTCATCCTTTTCAAATACGCTAATTTCCCTAAAGATTCCCCCAAGTTTTTCTCATCACCTCATTTCTAGTTGTACAGTTTATATTTTCTTATAAAAGTCGTTAGTCTCCCAGACAAGCAGATTATAAACTCCTTGAAGGTAGAGACTTTTCATTTTTGCCTTTGTAATCCTACCATCTAGCAGAGTGTCAGATTCATAGCAAGTATTTAAGAAGTGATATTTGAATAAAATAAAATTGAATTGCCTAGAATTACTACTACAAGCTATAATATAACAATCAATGGGATGGTGCAGTATTTTACATGAGGAAATGTTCATGATGATAACTGCATTTAGCTCAACCTTTGAAAGAACCCCCATCTGTATAGATGTGAGGAAAAGGGGAGAATCCAAGTGGATTACCAACATCAAATGATACTTATTAACTGCCTGTGGCATTGAGCTGTAGCCATCCATTTGCGTGTGGGCAGTTAATGCATAGTATTTTGTGCTTACTTCTTGCATTCATATTGATAATGCTTCTTTTATTAAACTCTAGTTCACTGCCCTTACATACTGGGGTTGGTTTTCACCTTTCCCATTTGGAGAATATAAGCTTGTTTAGCATTTCCTTAAGGGAGTCTTTCTTAAGAGTGTTGCCACAGGCTGCAACACTACTCTGGAGACTAGTGAAAACTGAATACATTTGAAGAAAATAAAAATCAGGCTGCCTACTTTTTTATTGCTCTTTGATCAGTGTTACTTAAGGGACTTGCTCACTTATCCTTTTCTTTTACTATCAGTGTCTTAACCTAGAAGCTTTACCCTGAAACAGATATACTGAAGTTATGTTTACAAGGGAAATGTACACTGTACCTACTCTCTACATGGAGTCTTTCCTTTGTTACTAAATCTTTCCTTTATTTACACTTGAAATGCATTCTAAAACCTGCCTAACTTTCAGGAGCACAAATGTTCCATATAAACAAGAGTAGTACTCTACTGTGTGACTAGGAATTTATATTTTTATATGCCATGTTCCCTTCTTTCCTTCCTTCCTTCCTTCCTTCCTTCCTTCCTTCCTTCCTTCCTTCCTTCCTCCCTCCCTCCCTCCCTCCCTCCAGAGGAATACAGAAATACAGAATTCCCTCCCTCCAGAATTATCAGGTCAAGGAGAAAATACTGCAAACAGAAAGGAAAAAATTCAAATATCATGGAACTACAGTTAGGACCACATAGCACCTTGTGGCTTCCACATTAAAAGATAGGGGGACTTGGAATATGATATTCTGTAAGGCAAAGGAGCTTGAATTAAAACCAAGAATCAGCTACTCAACAAAACTGAGAATAATCTTTCAGGCAAGGAAGACAGACATTCAATGAAATAAGGGCATTCCAGACCTTTTTTGATGAAAAGGACAGAGCTCAATGGAAAATTTGGTCTTCAAGTACAAGACTCAAAAGAGGCATATAAAGATAAACAGGGGAAAAAAGAAAAAAAAAACATGTTATTCAATAAGGGTAAGCTGTTTACATGGGAGGATGATACTTGTAAATTTTGAGAATTATATCTTTATCATGACATTTAAAAGGGATATACATAGAGAGTGTGGATATAAATTAACTGATGTGATGACAAAAAACAAATTAAGGGATGCAAAGGGATTGTAATGGGAGAAGAGGAAAAGAGGAGGCATAAAAGAGTAAATTACATCACATGATAGTCACAATAACATATAGTAAAGGGAAAGAAGGGAGGGAGATAAGCATTGTTTGAACTTTACTCTCATTGGACTTAGTTCAAGCAAACTCAAAGAAGGAAACCAAAAACCAAAGAAGGAAACTATATTCTGCTAAAAGGCACCATAGGCAATGAAGTAATATCATTACTAAAGATTTATGCACTAGGTGGTATAGCATCCAGATTCTTAAAGGAGAAATCAAGGGAGTTACAGGAAGAAATAGATAGCAAAACTATGCTAGTGAGGGACTTCAACCTTCTCCTCTATGAACTTGATAAATTTAACCTAAAAATAAACAAGAAAGAAGTTAAGTAGGTGAATAGAATTTTAGAAAAGTTAGATATGGTAGACCTCTGGAGAAAATTGAATAGGGATAGAAAGGAATATACCTTTTTCTCAACTGTACATGGAACATACAAAAAAAAAACCCAAACAACTGATTGTGTACTATGGCATAAAGCCTTACAATCCAGTGGAGATAGACAGAAATATTAAATGCATTCTTTTCAGATCATGATGCAATAATAATTGTATGCCATAAAGGACCATGGTAAGATAGACTAACTAAATAATTAATTGTATGCCATAAAGGACCATGGTAAGATAGACTAAAAAAGAAATTAAATAATCTAATCCTAAAGAATGAATGGGTCAAACAAATCATAGAAAAAATAACTTCATTCAAGATAATGACAATAGTGAGACAACATACCAAATCATGGGATGCAGTGAAAGTGGTTCTTAGGGGAAGTTTTATATCTGAATGGTCACCTGAATATAATAGAAAAAGAGAAGAGCAATTAATTTGGCATGCAACTGAAAAAGTTAGAATAAGAACAAATTTTAAATCCTCAATTAGACACCAAATTATAAATACTGAAAACCAAAGGAGAGATAAATTAAATTGAAATTAAGAAAGCTATTGAAATAATAAATAAGACTAAGAGTTGGTTTTATGGGAAAAAAACAATAAAATTGATAAACCTTTGGTTAATTTGATTTTTTAAAAAAGAAGAAAACCAAGTAATTATTATCAAAAATTGAAAAGGGTGACTTCACCACCATTGAAGAGGAAATTGAAACAATAATTAGGAATTATTTTGTCCATTTATATGTCCATAAATGTGACTAACAGTGAAATGGATGAATATTTACAAAAATATAAATTGCTCAGATTAACAGAAGAGGAATTAAAATAATTAAATGACCCTATCTCAGAAAAAGATATTGAAAAAGTCATCAATGAATGCCTTAGGAAAAAAATCTCCAGGGCCAGATGGATTTACAAGTGTATTCTATCAAATATTTAAAGAAAAAATTATTCCAATGCTATATAGACTATTTGGAAAATGGGTGGAGTCCTACAAATTCTTTTTTATGATACAAATATGGTATTGACATCTAAACAGGAAGAATAAAAACAGGGAAAGAAAATTATAGACCAATTTCCCTAATGAATATAGATGTAAAATTTTTAAATAAAATATTCACAAAAAGATTATAGCAATTTATCACAAGAATAATGCACTTTGATCAGGTAGGGTTTATACCAGGAATGCATGGCTGAGTCAATATTAGAAAAACTATCAGCATAATTGAGCATATCACCAACAAAACTAACAGAAACTGTATGATTCTCTCAATAGATGCAGAAAAAAGCTTTGAACAAAATACAACACTCATTCCTATTAAACACACACACACACACACACATACACACACGAGAGCATACAAATAAATGGTACCCTTCTTTAAAATGATAAGCACCATTTACCCGGAATCATCAATGAGCATTATATGTAATGGGGATAAGCTTTTCCAATATTTTTTTTTATTTTTTATTTCCAATAAAAAGAGGGGTGAAACAAGGATAGCTAGACTATCACCACTGTTATTCAATTTGATACTAGAAATATTAGTTTTAGCAATAAGAGAAGAAAAAGAAATTGAAGGAATTACAATAGGCAAAGAAGAAACTAAGTTTGAACACAATTCCAAATCACTTTTTGCACAAATAAAGCCAGATCTAAATAACTGGAAAACATCAGCTGCTTGTGAGTAGGCTGAACTAATATAATAAAAATGACAATTCTACCCAAATTAATTTACTTATTCAGTGTCATAGAAATCACACTATAAATTATTTTAATACTAGAAAAAAAATATCAAAATTCATCTAGAAGACCAAAATATTCAGAATATCAAGGAAATTAATGAATAGAAATGATTGGGAAGGTAGCCTAGCTATAATAGATATTAAATTGTATTATAAATCAGCAATCATCAAAACTACTTGGTATTGGCCAAGAAATAGAGGGCTATATATCAGTGAAAGAGGTTAGCTACACAAGACACAATAGTCAACGATTATAGCAATTTGCTGTTTGATAAACCCAAAGACGTCAGCTTCTGGGATAAGAACTCACTATTTGACAAAAAAACAAAAAAAAAACTTCTAGGAAAACAGTATGGCAGAAACCGGGCATAGACCACAGTCTTACACCATATAAGAAAATGAAGTCCAAACAGGTACACAATTTAGGTATAAAGGCTGATACTATAAACAAATTAGGGGAGGAAAGAAGAGTTTATTGGTCAGATTCATTTAGAATGGAGAAGTTTATGAGCAAACAAGAGATACAGAAATGCAAAATGGATTATTTTGACTACATTAAATTTAAAAGTTTATGCAAAAACATAAGCAATGCAACTAAGATTAGGAGGGAAGCAGAAAACTGGACATTTTTAAAACTAGTGTCTCTGATAAAGGCCTCATTTCTAAAATATATAGGGAACTGAGTCAAATTTACAAGAATACAAGTCATTTCCCTATTGATAAAATGTCAAAGGATATGAACAGGCAGTTATCAGAGGAAGAAATTGGAACTATGTATAGGCATATGAATAAAAATGCTCTAAATCACTATTGATTAGAGAGATTCAAATCAAAATAACTCTGAGTCACCACATCATATCTATCAGATTGGCTAATATGACAAAACAGGAAAATGATAAATGTTGGAGAAGATGTGGGAAAGTTGGAACACTAATTCATTGTTGGTGGAGTTGTAAGCTGATCTAACCATTCTGGAGATCAATTTGAACCTATTCCCAAAGGGCTGTAAAATTTGCATACCCTTTTACCCAAGCAATACCATTTCTAGGACTGTATCCCAAAGAGATCATAAAAATGAGAAAAGGATCCTTATGTACAAAATATCTATGGCAACTCCTTCTGTGGTGGCCAAGAACTGGAAATCACGGTGATGCCTATCAATTGAGGAATGACTGAACAAGTTGTGGTATATGAATGTAATGGAATAATATTTTTCTATAAGAAATGATGAAGGGGTGGACTTTAGAGAAACCTGAAAAGACTTATATGAACTGATGGTGAGTGAAGTGAGTAGAACCAGGGAACATTGTACACAGTAGCAGTCACAGTCTGTGATGATCAATTTTGATAGACAACTGTTCTCAGAAATGCAAGGACCTAAAACAATTCCAAAGGACTCATGATGAAAATACCATCCACATCCAGAGAAAGAACTATGGAGTCTGAATGCAGAGAGAAGCAGACTTTTTTTTGTTTTGTTTTTAATTTTTTATCTTTCTTATGATTTCTCCCATTCACTATAATTCAATACAACATGACCCTATGTGAAAATATGTTTAATAGAAATGTATATGTAGAACATATATCAGATTGCATGCCTTCTTGGGGAGTGTGGGGAAGGAGGGAGAGAAAATTTAAAACTTATGTACATGAGTAATGAAAATTAAAAATAAATAAACTAATAAAAAGGGGAAAAAGTTAAAAAAAAAGAAAAATGAGTAGTATCACTCCTCAAATTACTCTAATTTGGCCCCCAATTCATGTTCCTCTACCAAAACTTCTTTTTGTAATATGTTTTCATTTCTAAATCCAAAGTTTTCTTTGTCTTCATCTTCCTTGATGTTTATGTATTATTTTTTATTTCTTCAATCAATAAATATTAAATGCTTTTGCTTCAGGTTATGTGCTATGCATTAGACATATATACACAAAAATTAGAATCTGTTCACAATATGGAGGAAAACTGTGACATTATTTCGTCCTTCCTTTGCACCCTGTCCAGGGTGGAGACTGAAAGACAAGAAAAGGAAGAAAATCTTTTTTCCTGAATTGTAGAAATTAATGATATTATAAATTAATTAGAGATTTAAAATTCTAACTGAAACGTGATATCTTTACTGTAAATTTCCATATTTTGTTAACTGCCAAAGCATCTTAAGTGGATTTTTGTAGTTTTGTAGCTAGGATTAAGATTAAGTGCAAATAACACACACCTCTAACCCTTACTGGAAGCCAAAAGATATATCATTCTAGTAGAAGATTTTGCTTTCTAGAGAACCAGGTATTTGTAAGCTCTAAAGATCCCCAAACTAAAAATATTAAAGATAATTGATATTAGGCAATAAAAATGCTAATTTTTGAAAGAAAATTTCAATGGAGTGAAAATAAATTCTATAGGTAGTTTGGTATATGATTGGGAGAAAAAATGAGAGGAATTAAGAAAGCAAGAGACATGAAAAGGAAAAAAAATGGCTGTTTTGAAGGGCTTCAATAAAAATCCATAGGAGGGATACAAAAAGAATGGAAAAGAGAAAGTTTTAGTAAATAGGCATGAGAGAAGAATGGGTAGAATGTTAAAGAAAGTTGGAATTTGAAGCAACAGTATGAATGGACAGCTTAAAGTAAAAGGTTTGGAGTTTTGGAAGAAAGGTTTGAGGGAGGTTTTTTTTTATCTCGTTAAGAAAACTATGATGAACTTTATGTGGTTTTTCATCATGATATGAACAATATAGGAATTTATGTTCAGCATATAATTATTTAAGTATGGCATACTAAAATTCTGTCCCTCGAGCACCATTACAAGACTGTTTCCCAGGCTTTAGAGTCTCATGAGTTTCAAAATACAGGGGAGGGGAATATGAATTTTCCACTGTCAATCTTTGCAAGTGAGCTAACTGAAATTAGTGGTCTCTAAAATTTAAAGTACTGGCAGCTATTGGCCCTTGGGAAAATTGAGATGTTTGACTGTTATCCTTAGTGATTGTAAATCCACATCTTATTTGGTTGAAATTTGCTTTGAACTTATATCATAATGTGCTCTGTTTTTCTCTTATTATAATTGTGGTATCAGAATTTAATGGAAAATACATTTGATATTTGTCATTAAGGTGATATGCTTGGAAACTGTCTGGAAAAGGAAAACCTGAGTTCCAAAATTGGTATCATAAATTTATTAGCTGTGTGACCTTAAGCAGGTATTGTCACCTGTTTGGCCCAGTTTCCTCATCTGTAAAATGAGATGATACCACCTACCTTCTAGAGTTGTTGTGAGAAACAAATGAGATAATAATTGTAAAGTCCCTAGCGCAGTGCCCAGCACATTGTAAGCAATGTTAGCTATTTAAAAAAATAAAAATTACATATATATATAACTGTAAAGCCCAGCACCAGCAGCTTTCCAGAGGGCTGCTGCTGTGAACAGCTTCAAGGTTCTGATTGCATAGTATAGTGAACTCTCTATTTATTCAGCAGTAAATTAAGGCAAAACTCACAGAAATCAAAGAACAGCATTCACAATGTTATTATATAACATCTTATTACTAAAATAGCCACATAGTTTTCACCAAAGTGGCTACATAATTTTAAACAAAGTACAATCATTTAGTAACTCAATCATTTAGTAAGTCCTTAATTCAATCATCCTTGAGAAAGTTTGTCTCCTTAATGAAAACAAAGTACAAAGGTGAAAGTTCTCCACCCCTAGGTCACATTTTCTTAATTTCTTCAAGTCCTTAACTCAATCATCTAAATGTAAAGGTCAAAGTTCTCCACACTAGGTGTAGAAGTAAATAACGTGGCCACAGTAAATCATGATTTTCTCAGTCAGCATCAGGCACCCAAGAAGAGATATTTTCATCTTGACTCAAGGCTGGCTCTCATCTTCCTTGGTTCCTCTTCCATGGTCCCAGCTCCTGCCCAAATCTGCACAACTGTCACCTGCATTCAAAGGCAGGCAGCTCCCAGTTATTTTTCCAGCTCCTTGTTTAATTCTTTGTCCAGTTCCTTCTCCAGTTTCCATTCTATATTGAAGCTCAGTGTCCAGTCACCTCAAATCCTTCACAGTTTTTGTTTCTGCGAAGACAAAGCTTAACAGAGCCATGATAGCATTCATGCACATTGCCAGCACTATTATCAATTCACTACCTGCCTATGAAATCAACAGGCACCCAAAAGAAGGTCCTAGAGGTCAACACAAATCATCAACATAGAAATCAACACAGACCCACAAACAAGGTCCAGGAGGTCAACACAAATCATCAGTAAAGTCCTAGGACCTCAGAAACTCTCTTCTAAGACTTCTATAAACAGACATCCAGAAAATCCTCTTTCAGGGCTTCCAGTAAGATCCCAGGGCTTCTATAAAATGTACCACAAACAAACATCAACACAGAACAGACAAACATAGAGTGCCAGCATAACACAAGTTTTCTCCTTCTCCATCATAAGAGTTCATTTCTCAGTTCTGCTCTCTCTAGCATGGGCCTCTCCTTTTATTTAGTCATTATCTCCTCCTTTTCCTGTTGCAGGAGTTCACAAGTTCCAGGGTTCACAAGTTGTGGGATTCACAAATTCTGTATCATAGTACTTGATATAATCATGAACTGAAACAAGATGTTTAACTACTTCTGTGTTAATTAAATATCCGAGACAAGGTGTTTATTCAATAGCTGAAACAAGGTGTTAACTACTTCTTTGCTTGCCATTACAAGAATAGGATACAGAAATAAATTCAAGTGGATTGTTATTATTTGATTGGCAAAAAAAAATTGTGCTATAATTTGGTTTTGTTCAGTCATTTCACTCTTCGTGACACCATTTAGAGTTTTCTTAGCAAGGATATTGAGTTTGCTATTTTCTTCTTCAGCTTATTTTACATTAAGGAAACTGAGGTAAATAAGGTTAAGCAATTGCACAGGGTCACAAATATAGTAAGTATCTGGGGTCAGATTTGGACTCAGGAAGATGAGTCTTCCTCATTCCAAATGCAGAATTCTATTCACTGTACCAGTTCTACAATGCATATACCACTGTACCAACTGCTATTATGTGTTACAAACCTATACTATTAATTATGTTATTGTTAGGTTCCTAATTTTTCTTTTATCATGAGTTTTGAGAATCTGTTGTATAAGAAATGCTATAAATTTGAAAAAAAGCAAAAGGGATATAATTATATACTTAGAAAAGTAATTTCCCTTTTAATTTTGGATGCTATTAGATCATAAATTGAGCCATTAAAGAATGTGGTCAAAATGTTTGGAAACTGTTAAATTACATAATTGTACAAAATTTTGCTTAAAAATGAGTAATAATAATAATAACATATTGTTGGGGCGGCCAGGTAGTACAGCAAGTAAGAGCACCGGCTCCAGTGTTGAGAACACCTGGAGATCGAATCCCGGGCTCAGACACTTAGCACCCACCCAGAAACACCTGGCC
>NW_027186473.1:20686815-20846088 GCF_028583685.1 Petaurus breviceps papuanus
TCAAAAGTGTGTGCTTCCAACTTCCCTCCCCCCCCCCCAGCCTGCCCTCTCTTCCCTCATTCCCCCTCTCATTTCTTTCCCCCCTACTCTCTTGTAGGGTGAGATACCCTTTTTAGTGTGTATGTAATTCCCTCCCTAAGCTAAATTCAATGAGAATAAGGTAGACATTCTCTTTTGCCTTCCTGTTCTTCCCCTCCATTGAAACAGTTTTCCCTTGCCTCTTCTATATGAGATAATTTACCCCATTTTGTCTTTCCCCATCTCCTCTCATTTTATGACTCACTCACCTTTTAATTTCACCTTTGAAGTATCATCCCTACCTAATAAATTGGTCCTGTGCCCTCTATCTATGTATACCTTACACATATATACACACAAACACTCACATACATATTCATATGCCCATATGCCCTGCTATATATACATATATGTAAGTATACACACACACACATATATATATATACACATACATATATATATGTACATATACACACACAAATACATACATTTCTATTCCTTTCAACTATTCTCATACTGAGAAAAGTTTCATAAATTACAATTGTCATTTTTTCCATGTAGGAAGGTAAATACTTCAACTTTGATAAGTTCCTTATGATTTCTTTTCCCTGTTTACCTTTTCATTCTTCTCTTCATTCTTGTATCTGAATGTCAAATTTTCTATTCAACTCTGTTTCTTTCAGCAAGAATGCTTGAAAGTCCTCTATGAATGACCACATTTTCCCCTGAAATATGATACTTACTTTTGCTGTGTACATGATTCTTTCTTTTAATCCCATCTCCTTTGACCTCCAGAATATCATATTCCAAGTCCTTCAATCCCTCAGTTTAGAAGCTGCAAGATCCTGAGTTATCCTGATTGTGTTTCCACAATACTCAAAATGTTTTTTCCTGGCTGCTTTTAATATTTTCTCCTTGATTTGGTAACTCTAGAACCTGGCCATAATGTTCCTAGGAGTTTTCCTTTTGGGATCTTTTTCAGGAAGTGATCGGTGAATTATTTCAACCTCTATTTTGCCTTCTGGTTCTAAAACATCACGGCAGTTTTCCTTGAGAATTTCTTGAAGGATGATTGCTAGGTTCCTTTTTTTTATCATGGCTTTCAGGTAGTCCAATAATTTTTAATGATCTCACCTGCATCTATTTTCCAGGTTAGTGGTTTTTCCAATGAGATATTTTACATTGCCTTCTATTTTTTTTCATTTGTTTGGATCTGTTTAATAGTATCTTGATTTCTCATAAAGTCACTAGATTTCATTTGCTCCAATCTAATTCTGAAGGAATGATTCTCTTCAGTGAGCTTTTGAAATTCTTTTTCCATCTGGAAAATTTGGCTTTTTAAGGCATTCTTCTCCTCATTGGCTTTTTGAGTCTCTTTTGACATTTGAGTTAGTCTATTTTTAAAGGTGTGATTTTCTGAGTCAGGCTGTTGACTCTCATTTCATAATTTTCTTGCATCGTTCTCATTTCTCTTCTAAATTTTTCCTCCACTTCTCTTATTTGGTTTTCAAAATCCTTTTTAAGCTCCTCTATGGCATGTAACCAGATCATATTTTTCTTGGAAGGTTTTAGTGCAGGAGTTCTGACTTTGCTGTCTTCCTCCTGTTCCATGCTTTGATAATTTTTGTTCCCAAAATAGGAGTGTAATGTTGAATTTCTCTGCTTGCTTTGTTTCCTTTGCTTCCTCATGTTGCCACTCAATTACTTGGCTTTTGAGCGTTTTGACACAATAGAACTTTGCTACCAGAAAGGAGAACTTTGTCCCAGTTGCTGGGGTTTTCATAGCTGCTGGAATTATTAGTTGGGTGCCCTCTCTGAAGCCTCCACATGTTCTGGCAAACTGGTCACCCATCCCAGGACCTCCACCCTAGAACACAATCCAGATCCAAGCAGATTAAAGCAAGAGAGATTACCCCTCAGACTGATTTTTTGGTCCTCCTACAATCTGTAGACCAGGAGCTCTGAAGCAGCCACATTGCTGTGTCTGCAAGGCTGCAGTGCCTCAGCTGTTTCTCCCTCCAGGGGTGTAATAGTAATGTAATTTAAACATCCCCCTGTATTGGCTTGGTTTTTGGTTTTATTGTATTAAAACCCAGAGCTTGTGAATCCCACTTGTGGAATGGACTTGTTGATGTGAAAAGAGAGGGCTGAACTGGGAGGAGCTGATGACGTAAATTTAGAGAGACACAAGAAAAGAGAGAGGCAGAAGAACATTTTGGAAGCGGCATCTTGGAGGCAGAGAGAGACTGAGGGGATTGCTGAGGGCCACTTTGAATTGCCCAGGGCTTTTGAGAGCTGCCACCCAGAGCTGCCAAGGATTGAGGAGACATGGCTGTTATGCTGGTACTTTGTCTGTCTGTTTTGATGTTGTTTTGCCAGATTTGTCCACTGGTGAAAGACAGTCCCGTTGTTGCAGAAGTAATCCTCTCTGTCTCTCTCTGCCTCCAAGATGCTGCTTCCAAAAAAGTTCTTCTGCCTCTCTCTTGTGTCTCTCCAAATTTACGTCTCCAGCTCCTCCCAGTTCCGCCCTCTCTTTTCACATCAACAAGTCCATCCCACAAGTGGGATTAACAAGCTATGGGTTTTAACACAATCAAACCAAAACCCAAGCCAATACAGGGGGATCTTTAAATTACATTACTATTACAAGGGGATAAAGGCTGGAGCACAAACCTGAAATCCTGGTTCACAAAGTCCATACTGCACTGACCTCTCACTTTGTCGTTAGCATCTATGGGTTGATCATTCTGAAAACTTCCACAGCTGCTGGTGATCTGAAGTCCCTCCAGCCAGCAGCTGGTTTTGTCTGCCCTGAGGCTAAATCCTCTGCCTCATGTGGAGCTGGGTTGGCTCCCAGAGTACTGCACTGACCCCGCAGGACTGTTGTCAGCAGGAAGTTAGCTTCTCTCTGTCATTTTGTGAGTTCTGTATCTCCAAAGTTTGTTTACAGTCCTTTTTTACATGAATTAGAGGAGGTGGGAGCAGGAGCAGTGTGGAAGTCCTGTTTCTACTCTGCTATCTTGACTCTGACCCTCCAGACAAGCTCTTAAGATTTTATCAGCTCTTTTGACAATGTCATAAAATTCTACAGTAATGAAGCTTAGAAAAACTAGGACCTTTCCCAGTTAAAGTGGAAGAGACTTAAAAGTTTTCTTATAGTAGAGTGAATTTTGTCTGGTATATTATTTTGCCATTCCTTATGAAAATTATGGGAATGTACCTGGAATAATATATATTGAATTTATATTTTTAACCAATTTAGTAACAATAGACCTTGGATTCAAAGATATTATTTTTCCTAACAGTTAATAGGCAATATCGATATATTTTAGTCCACAGATTTTCTGTTGTCAGTATTTTTCTGGAGGTTTTGAGTGAACTATCATTTATTCACTCTATGTGTGAAACTTCAGAATGTGAATATTCTTAATTTATAAATGGAGTATAAGTAAGATATGTTTATTGTTGACTGTTATTGCCACAAGAGAAAAATAATATTCTAGCTCTGATCTGTAATAGGGAAGTTCTGCTATTTGAGATAAAATTTCTTGGCATAGCAATTTGGTATTACACTGAGTTTTTATTTCAGTTATGATTTTCTGAATTATCATTAAGAAAATATTTCACCATTCAAGGGGATGCCATGTGCCATGTGTTGCCTAAAGTGAGTGTGGTCTGAGAAGTGCTACAAAGGGATGTCTTGGCCTGGGAAAGGTAAAGGGATGAACTTGAATAAGTGAAGACCTTCTTGACTCAACTTCATCTTATACCATTTTCTTTCTGAACAGAACACCTTCCCAACTGATTAATTCTGACCCTCCCTATGAAACCCTGTGTATAATACCCACATGATCATTATCAACTATTAACTATGACTCTTACATGGAATCAAACAGAGATATGAGATTTCCCCTACCCCCATTGTGAATTATGTCAGATCAGTCTCTGCATTTGAAGGGATAGTCTTGATATTGTCATAATCATATTCCTCCTTTTCTTTTCATATCAAATTTCTATAATCATGGCAGGAGAATAGATTTTTTTGTTATTTCAATATTAGATCTGTTAATTAATAGGTTAATATCAAAACATCTCTAGATTATTACAATAGGTTACAAGTATGAAAGATCTTACTATTTTTCATCTAAATTTGTGGTCATTTCCATGTCCTAAGCAATTAGGTAAATGGATTCTTAGAATTCCTATCTGCCTGCAAATAGTCATATATCTGTATATAAGATTGGGTCCTTAAAGTATCTAATTCTTTCAGGGAGATATGATGATAGTATATCCTCAAAAAAAAAAGGGGGATAGCACCAAAAGCAAAACAAAAATTCATTCAATGAAGTAGCAAACTTTAAGAAAGCAATAAGATTAGACTGTTTTCTCTAAGAATTGGGATATGTGTATTTAAGTATGTGTGATATACATACATATATACACATATGCAGATATATACAAACATATATACTACACAAATATAGACATGTATTTTATATATATATATATACACACACACACACACACACACACACACATACATATCTATCTATAATTGATTTCCAAATGTTTTCTCTTCTAATGGGACATATAAGCCTTAAGTGTGTTTTAGTAATAAGTTCTCAAAATTGGATTAAAGATTTCACATGTGAAATTACATTAATAACAGTAAAGAAAATTTAAGTTATTTTTTTTGTCCTTTCCTATTTTGAAGTCTCCAACTGATAATATTAAGAACATTTTCCAACTCAGGCCCTCATGAATACTTTTTAAAGATTCTTCCTTCAGCCTCTTGATGGTTGGCATTGTCCATATTAGACACAGGTTTTAGGTAAAGATAGAAAAAGCAACAAGTATGCAAAAATTGAAATTCTCTGAAGTTTCTGGTGAATTATTGGTATATAATTTGTATTCTTCTTATAGCACTGTTCTTAGTGAAATTAGATTCATAAGATTTGAGCTGGTTTCACCACATGAACTAGTTACTGGAAAACCAAATTTTGAAGATTGTACTAAATTTATTGAGTCTTGTTATTGGCAGATTTTAATTAAGTCAAATGGGAAATGTCTGCAAATGATTTGGAACCAGAGAAACAAATCTGCTAGGAGATATTATCTACAGAACTGCCCTTAGAACAAGAAAAGGTCCTTCACTCAGCAAGTAACAGAATTGGTTACTTTAAGTCTTCCTAGAGGCAGCAATTAAATCTGCTATGCCTTTGATGTAGTAGTGTATACCTTTGGACAACTCTGGAAACTTCAGGGATTCCTTACTGCCACTGGGATTCCCATCCATCATAATGTTTATGTTTCTTTCCTGCTAGAAGCAGTTTTGCTGCCATCAGATCTTGCTGTCTGCAAATGCCAGACCTCCTCTTCTGCATCTGACTTGAGTTTGCCTGGGTAGGCTCTGCAGTAAAAAACTTATTTACGTATTTACACGTATCATATTTACATGTATTTATATGATCCTATTTACATGTTTCAGTTTCCCTTTGTTCTTTCCTCCAACTGGGATCTCTTGCCTTTATCTGCCCCCTTGGTCACAGCTCTGGCAACTTCCCAGTTCCCTGAACAGGTCTCTTGGACTACCACTAGTATTTCTCCCAACACATGGACTTTGGGTATCCAAGGCCTGATGATTTGTTATAACCTTCAGTTATTGCCTGTGGGGGTTTGTCCAGTCCTCTCTGTGGGTCACAGGAATCAAAGGGGGATGGTGGTTAACATCATCATAGATTAGAAGGCTCTGGGAGTAACCTAGGCAGTAAAACTGTTTTGATGAGAATCTCAGTTCTATCACCTCACATTCCACCTTTTGACATCCTGATTTTCCCTCCACCAGATCATGCTTACAGGAACACTCTTCTAGAATAAATATTGCCCTTGTTGGGTCCTTTACTGATGAACTCAATAAACCTCAACACAAGTTTGATACTCTAGGCTCTGGTTATTCCTTCATTGCCCACAACCACATTTAAAATTATCACCTAAGTAATATAGCTAATATCTAGTTCTCCATGGATCTCCAACTCCCATTAAGTATTCATTGTAATAGTACATATCCAATATAGAAGAGCCTTAACATATGGATAATACATAAAGAACTCATAGTAACCCATAATTAGTGAATGCAATTTTCTGTCCTTTCTAATTTTCATCTTGTCTGTCTAATCTTTCTGTGTCTTCTTTGTTGGTTCTCATTGCCTAACTTTTTTCATGCTTTGCTTTCTCTTGAGGGTTTTTACTGATTCTATGTTTTCAAACATTACTTACATGCCTTCTTTTTGATCCCAAAATTCATTCATTTAACCCTGAATCTCTTCCACCAAGTTTCAGTCTTATCTATCCATTTGTCTTTTGGATACTTCCAGTTGCAATCTGTGTCAACATGTCAAACTCAGTACAAACTGAAATCCATGTCTTTCCCCTGAACCTTTTTGTGTTCCCATTAGTTTCTGTCGATGGTGCCACTATTATTCCACTTCTATACACTTGAAAACTCAAAGGAATCTATGGCCAACCTATTATTCTAACTCTCATATTCAATCAGCTGTCACATTCTCCAAGATACCCCTTCTCACACCTACTTTTTCTTCTCCATTCAAATAGACAAAGCTGTACCTTTTAGTTGTTTAGGACTTCTCACTTAAACAACAATATCCCACTTCCACCACTCCTCTCCCCCACACAGGGTTTCCTTGTCTTCCAGTCTCTCCTTTGTTTTTAAGTCATCAATAAACATAGCACATTCACTTTTTTATCATAGTTTCCTGTTAAAAAATACTTAAGGTTTACCTGTTGCTTGTATGATAAAATATAAGCAATTGGCTGTGCATTTTAGGACTTTCATAATCTGACTTCAAACTATCTTGTTAGGCTTATTTTAGAGACTGGACTACCAGCTGCTCATCAATGTCTTTCATAAAAATATTCAATAGCACAAAACCACAGAAAGAATGTTTAGGTATTCTACAAAAATCTTTTCTACAAGAGGACATTGACATTAAATATAGCTTAGGTCCAGTTATTTGACCAATTCTGAATACTCTTGATTATATTTAATACTAACTCATTTCCCTTCATCTTGTTTACAAGGAAGGCATGAAAACATTTTTCAGAGGATTTACTGAAATCCATATACCTATAGAATTTTCTTCATCTATCTACCAATCTAGCATGCTGTTCAAAAAAGTAGAGGAGGAATGATCTGTTTTTGCTAAAGTCATGCTGTCCTTTTGTATATTACCACTTCTTATTCTGGGATAGCTGGGTGGCACAGTGGATAGAGTACTAATGATGAAGTCAGAAAGACTCATCTTCCTAAGATCAAATCTGGTCTGAGACTTTCACTAGCTGTGTGATACTGGGCAAGTCACTTAACCCTAACCCTGTTTGCCTCACTTTCATCACACGTAAATAAGCTGGAGAAGGAAATGGCAAGCCACACTAGTATCTTTGCAAAGAAAATCCCAAATGGAGTCACAAAGAGTGGGACACAACTGAAAGATGACAACAAACAGGAAGATTATTTTTCTAAGTGTTAATAAACTATGCCTTTCATAATATACTTTAAACTTTTGCCTGCTGTATTATAATCATGAGTCCCACATCTGTATATAGATCTATATCTATAGAGATGTAAAGATAGATAGATTATAGATAAATATATGAGATTAATTTGGCCTTGCCTTAGGATCTTCAGTTACTCCTGATTATTTCCTATAGTTTGTTCATTTGTATATAGAAACTGAAGGCCATGAATTTAATTACCGGCCCTCTATGTGGATTCTCCTGGGAATTGCTGATCAGCTTCATTTTTATTTTATTGTCCCTGCTGTTTTCTCTTGCATTTGGCTTAGCAAGTATATTTTGAGACACCCCCACCCATTTTAGCCAACTTGATTATATTCCCCTACCTCCAAAAATATATTTCTACTGGTCCATATGAGCTATATCGACCTATATGAGCTCAGTGCTACTATACTCTAAACTATGGCCCCAAAATAGAAATAGCTTTCCTAGAAACCATTTTACCTAGTTGTTCATGACTTAAATTTACCTTTGCTTATGAATGACCTACCAAGCAACAGTAATTTAAAAATACCGTTTTTGTAGTCTTTTGTTCAAACATCTTATTTCCTAGTAATGCTTCCTGGTTTCTTTCTGGTGGTATCATTTATCTCCATGTTAATCATCAGGAATGATTAATGGTCCTCACATCTGGCAAAGCTCAATAGAATTTCTGCCATATCTCAAAAGCATATTTGAGGAAGTATATCAACAATGCAGTATTCACAATGCCTATGGTAACTATAAAAATGCTGATATGGTTATTAATGCAGTAAACACCTACATTCTCAAGCTTTCAAAACATTACAGGATATCTCAGGCAAAGATACTTCTCTCCTCACTCAGGACAACTGCTCAGCCTCCAGGCAGCTTGCTCCCAGCAGCTTGGGCCCAGCAGTTCCCATCCAAGGCAGTTCTTAGTATGAGTCCTTAGCAGATGTAATGCGAATGTAAATTTTAAAGATCTTCCCTGCCCCTAGGCTAAAGTGCATCAGAAGCCTGGGGAGGGAGGCTTGTTTTTCAGTAGATACTTCTTGATTGGCCAGTGAGTCAATAAGGTTGTTACATTCTCTGAGCCAGGAGAAGGCTATATAAGCCCTGATGTGTGGCTTTGTTTTTGGGGCTCACTTTGAGAAGTGTTCTGTGATTTGATATGGATTCTGGGAGGCCGTTTTCCTGAGCCCCCCGGCTTTGAAAAACCCAGAATGTGGAAACCCAGATGTTGACTGGGTGTGGATGTGGTGGTTGGACGGTTTGGAAGTCTGTCTACTTGATGTTTCTGTCTTGATGATTATGCCTGTGTGCTTTGGGGTTCAGGGTGCTGACCTTTTCTCCTGAACAAGGTAGACAATGTATGTCTGACTGATTGAGGTAGGCTTGTTGATCCATTTTGAGTTGCTTTCCTTTGACGGAGCAGATCCAAGAACCTGTGGTAGCTGCAAACCCTGAGGACGCTTGGGGTGCTTGCTGCTACAGCAGAAAATCTGTCTAGCTCAAAGAAAAGAAATTTAGGCCACCACCCTGCTTCCAGTCACCATGCTGGCTTCAGCTCAGCTCCGGCTTCCTCCTGCTACACCCGTCCTGCTATGTCAGCAAGTTCAAGTTCAGGAAGATCTTCAAATCCCACAACCATTACAGGAAGATAGAAGTTTTCTCCATTGTTTATCTCAGGTGTTAAGATGGAAGCCTTAGCACTGCTTGTAGGGCATAATCAACCACCACTATTCAACTCTTTTTCATCTGACCACTATTGGAAGATGATTTCCTAGTGGCAGCATTGCATCTGTACTATTACTTCTTTTCTATAGGAAGTTGCTTCTTCCTAAGACAGCATAGATCTATCACTATTATTGCATAGTTATATAACTCCAAATTTTCAATGATGTTTTTTACCTTTCTCCTTATCACATCTTTCAATGCTCTGTGATGTTAGTAAGTTATATACTTATAAGTTAGTAGTTTATTTCCCCTCTGTCTCTTAAAATTATTTAAAACAAAATTATTTTCTAAACAGGTGTTTCATTTTTTAAGAAATACTTCATTGTCCATAGGATTCTAGAGCATAGAGTTGTGTTTTTATTTTCTTTAGTGCTTTCTTCTGCTCTAAGAGATACTCCTCTCAACTTTGCCTGTACATACATGATACTACTAGTATCTAGTAGATACTACTACTATCTATTAGAAATTCGAATATACCACACTTTTTTTCAGGGGGGAATGCAATTGGGGTTGTTTTTTTTCCACCCAGGGTCACAAAACTAGTGTGTATAAAGCTTGATTTGAATTCAGGGTCTCTTGACTTTAGGGTCAGTGTCCTATCCACTGTACAACTTAGCTGCACCGACCATATTTCTTTCGGGTCACTTCATGATTTTCCTTGGCTTCTACATTTGTGAAGCAAGAATTTTTCTCTTCTGGTTTTCTTTTTCTTAGTTTGTACTCCTGTGGCAAACAGCCTCTTTATTCCCTTGGATTCCTTGGATATTGAGAAACACAATCTATTAATTAAAGGTTTTTTTGATTTTGGGGTTTTTGGTGGGGAGCATTGAAGGCAGGGCAATTAGGGGTAAGTGACTTGCCCAAGGTCACATGGCTAGTAAGTGTTACATGTCTGAGGCTGGATTTGAACTCAGGTCCTCCTGACTCCAGGGCAGGTGCTCTATTCACTGGACTACCTAGTTGCTCCTTAATCAAAGTTTTAATCACTTATCCAAGGCTTTGCACATTTTCCTGTAAGATGTTATCAGATCACTCCTTGAACTTTCTCCATTAATATGTTCGTATCAAAACCTTAACCAAAATAAAAGCTCTCTTTTGCAAGAGGATTTCTAGAACAACACAATTATTATTCTCTTTGTGCTTATTTTTTCCTCTTTTACAATCTCTGCAACTTTTTCTTTCATCTGTTCCCTAGGAAATTTCATAAATTAATCTTTAAATTCAAGGATTAGCCTATGGTGGCTGTTGTTTTCTCTCTAGATGAATATGTGTTTGTGTCTCTATCAACTAGCCTCACACATTGTTAAGTTGTTTATTTTTGCATCTTCTTCAGTATCCAGTGCAATGTTTCACATATATTATGCACTTATTTTTATTGTTGATTTTTATGGATATCTATATGATTCATTGAAAGGAACTTATATAATAGCAAAAAATAGAATTATTTTGAATGTTCTAAAGCCCTCTCATCTTTCTTTGTATTACAATTACTTACAAATCAGAACTTCTCAAAGGCTTATAGGACCAAATACAGTAATAGAATTTCTGTAATACCTAATAAAAAGCCAAAGAAGAGTAATGTTATTAAATTGTCCAATGTGAAGGTGAAGATCTACTCCCTATTTGATCACAAAAGACTAAGATATAATGATTCAATCAATCAACAGTAAACTAGGTGAGAATGAGTTCTTAGTCAATTTGAAAAGATCATAAGAACACTGGGGTCATTAGGCAAAAGCAGATGATATCACACAAGAAATACCTTGTGATGATTAAAGGTAATCAGTCATGCTTCTTGGGCTATGTATAGAAAAGCAATTAGTTCAGCAGCAAAGGGATCAACTCATTGGCAGCATTTTAGCAGAGTTCTCCAAGTTTAGGGGATAGATTTCATTTCTGGGGTTCGTGTCAAATGCTTGAGAAGGAATCTTTGAAGTAGAAGAAAAGAGTGCCCTCTTTCTCCCTCTTGCCCCATCATTGGCCATACTCATTGGACCAGTAACAAGCAACACATTTAGCTGGGAATATAGATAAATGAAAACATACTGAGGATGAACATCTTTGCAGAAAATAAGTATTTGAAGAAGGAGGCAGATGCAGGAAATGAGACACCATGAACGAAAAGAAAATTTTGGCAAAGGACTTGTGAAAGTACTTCTAGTAACAAGGAGTGTTTATGGAAACTTTTTTTTTACTATACCACTTTAGCAGATACTTTTGTTAAAGACAATTGAGGCAACTGGTTTAATAAATGTGGATTGTGTTACAATCAATGGGAAACATACCAGTAGGGACTCTTAAGCAATATATTTAGAACCTGAAGCCTTGAGAGTTAAAAAAACAGAAAATTAATATTAATAAGTATCACTAATAATTAGCAAGCAGATTCATTCTAGAGACCCCAACTCATATAATAAGTAATAGATGGAAGGAATGGCCCCAGGGTGGGGTGCTATATTATCTGTAAGTATTTATAAGCAGAAAAAAAAGTTAGAAATGTTCTAGTCTATCCCTGAAGACCTAATATTTGCCCTTATGAAAAGTAGTAATGACTAAGAGGGTGAGGCTAGGTTAAAATGTTATCAAGATTTCCATTTTGTGGGTTTTTCTATGTGTGTATTTCAGGAGATTGAATAGACTTGAGTTTATAAAATAAAAGAGCTTAAAAAAGAAAACAACATAAGTTTTAAATCAGAACTTTCAAGGACTTGACATTAAAATTATTTCCTTTAGAGTGCTATTGAGAAGTCATGCTAATGAAAACAAAATGTGACATTCCCTTGAAACATGAATTGTGTCCCATGGTGCATCAGTTTGTCAGTCTTAATCAACTGCTCTACTTGAGAAATTCTCATGGTAGCATCAACACATCTCCTTCTCTTGTGACAGTCACACAATTGTAAGCATGAGAGGTATAGAAAACCATATGGTTTTCAAATCATGAAGAAAAGTCAAAAGTCAATGTTAACTGGAATCACTATCCTTCCATTTATTCTTTTATTTCTATTTTACTTAGAGTTCATGTCGCCTCTCATAATAGCAGCTATGACTTTACCGTGACTGATAGTTAGTCAAGCAATAGTCCATCTGGCTCCAGAAATGCATGAAATTTTAAGTGTTTCATTTAATAAAGTAGATAAACAACAGCCAATTTGCTATGCTTCTAACTGATGCTTCCCCAGTTTGCTAATGCAGCTTCCCTAGCAATTTGACATAACATATACTTGATTTTCTCACCTTTTGTTTTTACCTCGGGAGCTGAATGCATCTGTTCTGTTTATTCAGTAAAGGATAATATACAGATTGGGAAGGCAGATTATAGCATTGGTTCTTTTAGGGGGGAATTAGGGATTTTCTCCTCCCCTTAATCCTTTACTCTGAAGGTCAGATGACATAAATACAATTTTTTTCCTGAAATCAGAAATAAAGAATTCAAATATTTCTGTCACTCATTTTTTTTTTAGAATGAACAATTCCACTGATGACAAATTTAAATAAAAATCACAATTTTATTATGATTAGCATTCCTATAGCAGAGACTAACAAATGCAGGTATATGTCCCTGCCAAATAAAACTAGTTCTGTGCTTGGCAGTTATCCATATGTTATGATAAACCGGACCATGATAGGCTTCTCTAAACACAGCCTAATGTACGTTTTATATATGCACATAAATATATTGTGTGTATGTGTACACATTGTGGTATAAACCTGTGACTTCATCAATTTAGGCAATTCCTAGTTTGAAAAAATATTTCACTAACACAAATCAACAACTTGTCTATAATTTATGATCTTAGATATTTTTGGTGGTACTCAGAGGTATAGTAACTTTGCCATGGCTATACTGCCATGAGTCATAGTCAGGACTTGAACTCAAATGTCAACTCAAATGTCTTCCTTCATTCCTTCCATTGTATCATATCACCTTCCATTCTGATTTCCAATGTATGTGACTTTTCAAGCATATCTTTTTTAATACATTTGAAAAGTCATAGCAACTTCTCTTCAACTTATAGACCTAGTGTGCCCTTGCTAGGCAATAAGAGGTTAAGTAACTGGCCCAGGATCATATATCTAAAATGTATGTGAAACAGGATTTGAATCCAGGTTGTTTTGCTCTGAGGCCAACTCTCTATTTGCTATGCTGGGATATTAAAAATATACCTAGGTATTTAAAAAAAATTCTTATTGATTGAATGAATCTGCCTTGTTAACTTAAAACATGTCAGATTAGTCCATGGTCATTCATTGAATGCTACTAGAAAGTACAACTTGAAGAATAAAAATTAGACATTTAGATTTTGATTGGCAGCAGATTACTGGAAAGTCTATAGTTAAAAGGTATATAACCTCAACACACACACACACACACACACACACTCCAATGAAACATCTGCTTAGACAGTGGAAGGGCACAAAAGTATTAAAAGAAAGGTGTACTAGAAGTGATGTGAATAATGGGGAACAAAAAGAAGTTTATCAAGAACCAAAAGCAACATCATTTTGCCTAGAAAACTTTACACACTTGGTGGGTGTGTCACATAAATAAGAAAAGAGTTAAAATACAAACATAGCAAAAATGAATAATATGTTTTATGGAGACTCCCAAAAAGATACCATTCATTGTTTAAAGCACCAGTATTACAAGATCCTGGCAAGGCTTCCTCTATTGCATGGTCTCGGTTATTTTTGACACTTACTTGTGAAGCTTTCTCAAAAAATCTAGCATTTGTTTTGTGATGCTTGCTATAGTTTGCATATTGTTACCAGGGCTGTTGTGGAAGAATACTGAGTAAGGAAGCAGGAGACCTAGTTCCCAGTTTCAGTTTTGCCAGCAACCAGCTAAGTGACATTAGACAACTAATTAAAATTTTCTGATATTTAGTTTTCTAATCTAGTAAACGAGAGAATTTTGACTAGTTAAGCTTTATGTTCCCTTTAACTTTGAAAGTTTTTTGATTTTAAGATTTAGTGTCAGAGCATATTTGGAACTTTCTACTTAAAATAGTGTAAAAGATTAAAATAAAGCAAATTTTCAAGGACTCTAACACAGATTGACAATGTAGTAGAGTAACATCTGATGCTTATACCTGACATTGACTCTGAACCTTTCTTCCCATGGTTATTGCAATTAAATGTGTTAGCCTGCTAATGGCTCAAACTATGACTTACTTACCCTTCATTTTGATGAATTTGGGATGGAAATGTGGTCAGAGAATATGCCTTTTGTGTTTTGTAAAACACCTAGCACACCGTGAGCACTTAATAAGCATGAAATAATGAGCAAGAAAAATGGGTAAAGGGCATAGGTGCAACAGAAGATGTCAGAACATTAGTCATTTGTACTTTTAAAATATTTAGAACAAATGAGAGGCAAATAAAGGATGTAGGAAGAGTAGAGTTATCATATTCGTTAGAAAATACTGAATATTTTTAATTTCTTAATTTTTTTCTTATTTACTCTAGTCCCTAAGTATATAACACACATCTGCGTTAACTTTCTTAGCCCTTAAAGGCCTCCTTGAATCTATTACACCAAAAAGCTCTTTAGAGAAGGATCCTTCTCAATAGATTTTGTATAAGTGATACCATTTTTACCTTGCTTGTTACCTATTGATGTGCTCTTACCTCATGAATATTTTTCCAAATACATAACACGACTTCCCACTAAACTTCTCTTAATTATGTCTTTTTTTTTGCTTTTTGGAGGGGAGAGGGGTGGGCAATTGGGGTTAAGTGACTTGCCCAAGGACACCCAGTAAGTGTTAAGTGTCTGAGGCCAGATTTGAACTCAGATCCTCCTGACTACAGGGCTGGTGTTTTATTCACTGCACCACCTAGCCACCCCCTTAGTTATGTCTTTTTCCTGCTGGGTCAAACCTTTGACCCTTCTGTCATTCTCTGACTTTCTTTCTCTTCAAAAAATAAGAGTAATCTCTCCTATTATAGAGCAATGAGAGCTGCTTTCTTTGCTATCACTTCATTTTCCCTCCCAGTCTGAAAAGAAAACAGACATGGTTTCATTAGTGTGAGCAGAGCACAACGATGCTATGAATTTCTGAGGCCAAAATAAAAACAACAAAAAGGTTCAATGCAAAACTTTCTTTTGCAATGAAATTGGTCTTTAAGGCTTTAGACAAAGTCTGCCACTGTCTTTGTTGTAAGCCTTCCATCCACAGAAACTCTATTATTTAGTAGACAGTCTTTTAGAATTATGGTTAACAGAAAATCATCACCCTTTGGTTAAATTGCTTAAAAGCACCTCTGAAGTTAGCTAAGCTGGTCCTTATGCAGAAGGAGCACAGTTTTCTCTAGACCCATACTCAGTCTTTCCAGTATGCCTTAAAGTCCACTGGTATAGAGTTCAAGAACTCTGGATCACCTGTCTACCATTATGAGGTATTACAATTAGTCTGTGATGGATAGTTATTTACCTAAGAATTAAATTAGGGAATAAGTTATTAAAGCAGTAAGGAAAAAGAATAAGTACAAATAATCAATTACACTATAAGATGTATATGTATGTATGTATACATACATATGCAGATGTTTTGACTTGCTTTATCCACTGTTCCATACTAACAGAGCCAAATCGGTAATCTAGACAAAAATATGTATACAAAAAAAGGAGTCCATGCTTTCCAACTGCTTAAATTTTGGGGGGGAAACACTATGTACAAATACAGCTTTAAAGAGAAGAAATACATTATAAGATACTTTAGGGAGAGATGAACTTAGCAGTTTAGGGAGATCAGGAATATTTTTCTTTTATGTTCTGTTGCCAGCATTTAGCATGGTGTTTGCTACATAGTAGGCTCTTAATAAATGTTTATTGAATTAAATTGACTGGGGATTTTGGCTCTTCTTCCTCTTTTCAATACTTGAATTGTCTTAGACACTGCTTTGAAAGTTTCCTTAGTTATGTTCAGTTCTGTTTTATATAACACATCCTAAGTGGTTCAATTTAAATGTGCTCATGTATTTTAGTCATAAAAGTTGAATATATTTCCCCTGGAAGATGACTTCATAAGAGAAAATTTCATTAAACATACTTTATCTGCTACACCTGAAAAACATATATCTTTGAAAGTGGGGTGAGAGCTATTGCTTTCCAATAGAGGCTCCAAGCAAGGAGATGCATAGCAATTATAATACTTATGCAAGCCATGATTTCTGCAAATGACAGAGGAAACAAGCACCTTCATTTTTGTTATAAGAAAAAATACAAATATCTAAGTGCACAATTTATGGCAGTTGTCTGTCTGGCTTCCAAGTAAAATTATATTTAAATATATTCAGTTTGTTTCCTTCAGTATAGGAATTTTCATACTTAAGATGAGTTGGAAATAGAGAGTATAGCAAATATTAATAAATAAATGGAAACTATGATGAGGAATTTGTGACAATCGCACTTGATTTAATAATATATCATCCTAAAAGTTAAATTGCTGAAATATAGTATGACATGATAGACATTCTAATAGCTTTGTAGTCTAATGAACTGTGGACAAATTCTAATATTTTTTTTCAATTTTACTCCCGTGTATAATTTGGAAAATCTTTTTTAATCTCTCTGGAACTGTTTCCTAGTTGAATAAATGAAAATAAAATGAAAAATCATATATTTTAAGATCTTTAATGGACCTTGGAAATCATGTAATTCAAATCTCTCATTTTATAGTCCAGGAAAATAACATGATCAAATGACTTGCCAACAGTCATAGCTACTGTTGTTTTTTGATACATTCTCTAATGCAATCCCATATTTAATATTATGAAGAAGAAAACAACCTAGAATTGTAATCATATACATTTCCATTGTAGTTGTAGTTTTCCAAATGTTTTTGTAGACATTTTATCTTTTGAACTTCACCATAAGCTTATGGAATAGATAAAGCAGGTGCTATTTTGGCTGTTTCAAAGATGAAGACAACTTCATGGCTATTAAGGCAGAATTAGAATATAGAACTTTTGACTTGGATTCAGTTTCCTATTCAGTTAATTGCTGAGAGATTTAAACATAAAGAAATCAGGGTGGGGAAGACAGAGTCAAGTAAAATCAAGTAAAGTTTGGGACTCCTGTAAGCTGTTCCTCAAACCCATCCAAATAGCTTTAAATAATGACTCTAAACAGATTCTAGAGTAACAGAATCCACAAAAAGATGACATGAAAAAACTTTCCATCTCAAGACAACTTAGAAAAAAAGGCAGGAAAGGTCTGTTGAAAAAAGATAAGAGAGGAGTGCAGTCCACAGCAGGCCATTGCAGCAGAGACCCAGCCCCAGCCAACCAGGAGATAGCCTCCAGATGAATGAGTCAATGGTAGCAGTGGTAGTTTCCAAGCCTCTCAGTCCTCTGATACCAAAGAGTACTTAAAAGGTAAAACAGAAAGGGTCGGTTGCACTAGGGTGAAAGAGAAGCACAGTCTAGTATAGGCTACACCAGTGCAGTGAATATCCCAGCAAATCAGGACCAGACCTTGGGAATCACTGAATCAATAGCTGCAGAAGCTTCTTCCTGAGCTCTCAGCCCATATATGTTAATGTGATCAAACAACTGGTCAGAAGGAGATTAGAAGGATTGCTAGGCTAGCACTGAAGCAGGGTTCTGATGTTGGGCCCATACTCAGATTCAGGGTGCTTTCTTGGGAGACAGTCACAGGGCAAGGAGGAGCACTAGCACAGCAGACTTGCAGCTACAGTGGCATGGCATGGCAAATGCCTCAAGATTCCATGGCAGAAAAGCGTGTTTGTGGTCACTTTCTGATCAGAGAACAGTCCAGAAGAGTAGTAAAGACTTTTCCTTAGATCACACCACCATGAAAGAACTGAAAACTTATAGGCCTCTAGAAAGATCTCTGAAAACAGCTACACAAAACCCCTGAAGCTTGGGAGAGTGCACCCTCCATCCTGGAAGAAGAGCCCTACTTTATTTATTTATTTTGCTTTTTGGAAGGCAATTGGGGTTAAGTAACTTGCCCAAGGTCACACGGCTAGTGTGTGTGTGTGTGTGTGTGTGTGTGTGTGTGTGTGTGTGTGTGTTAAGTGTCTGAGGCTGGAACCAAACTCAGGTCCTTCTGACTCTGGGGCCGGTGCTCTACTCACTTTGCCACCTGCCACCCACAAGAGCCCTACTTCAACAAAGAGTTAAAAGACAAGTAAAAAGCAGGGAATATGAGCAAACAACAGAAAAATTTCTGACTATTGAAAGTTACTATGGTGATCAATAATATCAAAACACACATTCAGAAAATAACAAAGTTAAAGTTCATATATATAAAACCTCCAATAAAACTATAAATTGATCTCAGGCTACAGAACAGCTCAAAAAGGATTTTTAAAATTAAATAAGTGAGGTAGAAGAAAAATTGGGAAAAGAGGTGTGAGTGAAGCAAGAAAATCAGTAAGAAAGAAACAATTAAGTGTCGTAGAAGTACAGTCAGGTTAACACAAGATTTATCGGCTTCAACAATAAAGGATCAGAGGACTTGGAATATGATATTCTGAAGTGTAAAGGAGTTAGGATTACAACCAAAACTCAGCTACCCAGCAAAACAGAGTATACTCTTTCATGGGAAAAATGGACATTCAGTGAAACAGCAAACTTTCAAGCATTCTTGATGAAAAGTGCATAGCTGAAGAGAAAATTTGACTTTCAAATCTAAGACTCAAGAGAAGCATGATAAGGTAAACAGGAAAGAAAAATCTTAAGAGACTTAATAAACTTACACTTTTACATTTCCACATGTGGAGATGATACTTATAACTCATAAGAACTTTCTCATTATTGGGAGAGTTAGAAGGAGTATATATAAATGAGGGCCCAGGTGTGAGTTGAATATAAAGAGATAATATTAAAAAAATAAAAAATAAAATTAAGGGGTGAGAGAGGAATGCACTGGGAGATAGGGAAAGGAACAGGCAAAATGGAGTAAAATATCTCACATAAAAGAGGAAAGAAAAAGCTTTTACAGTAGAGAGAAAGAAGGGGAGGTGAGGGGGAGTCAGTGAATCTCACTCTCATCAGAACTGGCTCAAAGAGAAGATGGTGGAGTAAGTCATAAACCACGGCATCTCTACTATACTTACTTTCAAACAACCATAAAATTGATACCCAAAATAAATCCTGAAACAACAGAACAAATAAAAAGATGGATTGAAAAAAAAAGGTTTAGCCCAAGAAACTTGGAAGAACAACAAGAAAAGTCCATCTCACTCAGGTGAAAGGGAAGCACAGACCAGGATGGGAAACATACTAGCAAGGCAGTAGCTTGCTTCAGCTCAGCAAACCATTGGGAGATCTGGAGCTCCAGTGGAATATAGCAGGAAAACAATCAAACCAAGCCTCCATAGCCAGTGGAACTGCCACACTCCAGACTCCAGCTCCTTGAACCACCACATGCTTCAGAACTTCCCAGGGCAGCCAAGCTTGCATTCTCCACAGGCCAGATCTCCATGTACTTCGGTGTAGCCCCCAGGAAATGCAGAAAGAAACTAAACCCGGCATAAGCTCACAGGACTTCACTGCTTGACCACAGCTCAGCAGCAGGTAAGATGCTAGATCCCTATGGCCTCCAGCAACGCCAGCCAAATTCCACCCTAGTCCTGCAGTACAGCTGCAGATATGAAGGTCCCACTTGGCCTCAGGGAAACATCAGTGAAGCAACAGGTAAACAGATAGTACCTGCAGCCACTAGCACAAGAAGTTACAGACAGTTCCCCTTTTACACTGGAAGCAGAGTTCAAATGTAAAAGTAAGGAAAAAAGCCAAAAAATGGTGGGGGAGGGGGCTTGGGATGAGCAGAAAACAACAACAAAAATATTCTAAACATAGTAGCTATTATGGTGACAGGGAAAACCAAGACACAAAGTCAGAAGGGGGTAACGATATTAAAACACCCATGAGGAGAACATCAAAGAAAAATGGGAAGTGATCTGAAGCCTATAAAGATCTTATGGAAGAGCTCAAAAACAAATTTAGAAACCATATAAGAGAAATAAAAGAAAAATTGAGAAAATAAACTAGAATGATGCAAGAGAATTATGGACAAAGAAGTCAACAGCCTGGAAAATGACTTTAAAATTATAATTGGCTAAATGGAAAATGAGACACAAAAATCAAATGAAGAAAACAACTCCTTAAGGAATACAATTGGTCAAATGAGGGGGAGTACAAAAGTTAATCAAGAAAAATAATAACTTAAAATTTGGAATTGTGGAGGGAAGCTAGTGACTTTATGAGACATCATGAATCAATGAAACAAATTCAGAAGAATGAAAAAAAAATGGAAGAACATGTAAAATGCATCATGGGAGAAAGAACTGGTGTGGAAAATAGATCCAGAAGAGATAATATTAGTTAGATTAAATGACAGACATAAACAAAAGGAGGATATAGACAGAATCTTTCAAGAAATCATCAAGGAAAGATGTCTTGATGTCTGGAACCAGAAAGTAAAACAGGTATTGGAAGAATCTGCCGATCACCTCAGGAAAGTGATCACAAAATAAACACCCCAAAGAACATTATAAACAAATTTCAGAACTATTAGATCAAGGGAAAATACTGCTACTGGACAGAAAGAAATAATTAAAACATCATGATTTCACAATCAAGATCAAATAGAACTTGACAGTTGCAACACTGAAGGATTGGAGGTTCTGGAACAGGATATTCCAGGCCCATGGGGGACCTTCATATTTGGTGCTGAAGGACTAAGGTGGGATTTGGCTGGTGATGCTGGAGGCCATATGGGTTATGGAACAGGATATTCCAGCTAGGATTACAACCAAGATCACTTCCATAGCAAAAGTAAGAATAATACATCAAAGGTAAAAAGTGCTCATTCAATGAAATAGATGAATTTCAAACTTTCATGAGGAGAAGACCAGAACTAAACCAAAAATTTGACCTCTAATATCAAAACCCAAGAGAAGTATCTTCAGGTAAATAAAAGGAATAGAAAACATAGAGGATTCAAGAGAGCTAAAGTGCTTATATCCTTGCATAGGAAGATGATAATTGTCAATATTAAAAATTGTATCAATAACAATACAGGTGAAAATGAAGATACATAGAAAAAGGATACAGGCATAAAGTAAATTTGAGAGAATGCCATCCCGATCTTAGACAAAGTAAAAGCATATGTGTGAGTTGCACATAAAAACATTTTTTTAAACAATTATTTTGAAAACTATGAGTTCCATATTCTCTCCCTTCTTCCCTCCTCTCCCACCATCACTGAGAAGACAGGCAATTTAATACAGGTTATAGATATATAGTTATTCAAAACATTTCCATAGTAGTCATATTGTGAGATAATAATTTTATTTCCATCCTTTCCTGCTCCCCCCATTTTTTTCTCTTTTCTCTTTTGACCCTGTCCCTTTTCAAAAGTGCTTCTGACTATTCCCTCCCACAGTCTGCCCTGCCTTCTATCATCCCTGCCTATCCCCTTCCCCCACTACTTTTCTGTAGGGTAAGATATGTATGTTTTCTCCTCCTTAAACCAAATCCAATGATAGTAAGGTTGACTCATTTCCTTTCACCTCCCTTTTCTTCCCCTCTATTGTAACTATTTTCTCTTGTATCTTTTATGTGAGATAAATTACCCTATTCTATCTCTTCCTTTCTCCTCCCATCTCTCACCTCTTAATTTTACATTATATATCATCCCTTCTTAGTCTACCTAGCTTGTGCCCTCTGTTTACGTACATATATATATATACACACACACATACACACATATACATATATACATATACATATACAAAAATATATATACACACATATATGTATATATCTATATATTCCCTTCAAATAATCTAATACTGAGAAAACTCTCAAAAGTTGCAAATATTATATTTCCATGTAGGAATGAAAACAGTTCAATTTCAATAAGTGCTGTATGATTTTTCATTTATTTCCTCTTTATCTTTTCATGCTTCTCTTGAGTCTTGTATTTGAAAGTCAAACTTTCTTTTCAGCTCAAGAATTCTTGAAAGTCCTCCATTTCATTGAATGTCCATATTTTCTCCTGAAGTATTATATTCAGTTTTTCCTTGTAGGTGATTCTTAATTTTAATCCTAGGTCATTTGACCTCTGGAATATCATATTCAAAGCCTTCCATCCATTAATGTAGAAACTGTCAGATCTTGTGTTATCTTGATTATATTTCCACAGCACGCGAATTGTTTCTTCTTGACTGCTTGTAATATTTTCTCTTTGACATGGAAACTCTAGAATTTGACCATAATATTCAAAAGAGTTTTCTTTTTGGAATCTCTTTAAGGAGGCCATCAGTGGGTTATTTAAATTTCATTTTTCCCTGTGGTTCTAGAATATCAGCACAATTTTCCTTCATGTGCAAAACTATTAGTAACAGCCCTGTTCTTGGTGGCAAAATGTCAGAATCTGAGGAGATACCCATCAGTTTAGGAATACCCATCAATTGGGGGATGGCTGAACAAGCTGTGGAATATGAATGCAATGAAATTCTAGTGTGTGATAAGAAATGATCAACAAGGAGGATTTCAGAAAAGAAAAAAAAAACCTGGAAAGACTTGTAAGAACTGATGCAAAGTAAAATGAGCAGGATCAGGAAAACATTTTACACAATATCAGTTACATTGGGTGATGATCAACTGTGAATGCCTCAGTTCTTCTAAACAACACAGTGGTCCAAGACAAGTACAAAGACTCAGGAATGAAAGTGCCATCCATATCCAGATTAAAACAAAACAAAACAAAACAAAAACTGATTGTCAGAATTCAGATCAAAGCATATTTTTTCACTTGATTATTTCTCATGGATTTATTTTCTTTTGATCTATTTCTTCTTTCACAACTATGATGAATATGTTGTTTGCTACCTGACAACTCCAGGAGAAATGCCCGGAACAGAACAGAGGTCTGTACACAATGTTTGTTGATCTGACCAAGGCCTTTGATACAGTCAGTCATTGGGACTTTTGGAAAATTATGTCAAAATTTGGTTGCCCAGAGAAGTTCATCAGCATTGTACATCAATTACATGACAGCATGTTTGCCTAGTTTCTGGATAATGACAATGCTCTTGTGCTTTCCCACTTACAGGCAGAATAAAACAAGACTATATGCTTGCTTCCATGCTTTTTAGCGTGGTGTTTTAAGCCATGTTTTCAAATGCTTTTAGTGAGGATGAATATGGCATCAAAATTAGCTGCTGTACTGATTGTAAACTTCTACAACTTGAAAAGGCTAAAACCAAGACCAAAGTGGAGAGAGTATTGGTTCATGATTTTCTGAGTGCATATGATTATGCTCTCAATGCAGCCTCTGAAGCTGAGATGCAACAAAATATGGATTGATTCTCGGCTGCTTATGCTAATTTTGTCCTGAAAATTTACATCAAGAATACACAGCTTCTCCATCAGCCACCACCACCACAGAATCCATATATGGATATACATTACAGCAGATGGAGAAGTTTTGAATGTTGTGGATAAGTCACTTATCTTGGTAGTATGCTTTCCAGGGATGTACACAGATGATGAAGTTGATGCATGTATTGGCAGAGCTAGCTCATTTATTGGGAGGTTCTGAAAGAAAATGTGGGAGAGAAGGCTTCCTACTAAACTGAAAGTCTACAGAGTCGTTGGATTGATCTCATTGTAGTTTTTGTGAAACCTGGACAGTCTATTAGCACCTTACCAGATTATTGAACAACTTCAATTTGGTCAGAAGATATAAAAAAAACTTCTTAATAGCCTTGGATAGGTTGAAAATATGTATCACATTCTTCAAACATACATTTATGTCTGTATAGTACAATATTGTAGCAATAAATTAGAACTTTGAGGTTTTGGAGAAATCTTATTTTAAAATCTAGTTGTAACTGCTTTTAATTTTGCAATAAGAAAACTTGCTGAATAGAATTTGTTAAAACTTTTATAATTTCAATCTTTAATATATTAGGCTAAGATGAATCTCTGAATCTGTTCTGTGTAGAGTTATTTAAGCAAGATTATTTGGAGCCCAAGTGACTAGAAAGTAACAATTACTGGTCATAGCGTAAGATGGTAGTCACAAAAACAAAAAAATGAAATCAAAGATGAATTTTCAGGAGCTAAAATATGTTTGATGGGAGGTTGATTTTTGAAAATATTATTGATGTTTTCTTGTTATGTGTTTCTATGGTACGTTGTCATTGTTATTTTGAAATTAGATCTGGATAATGATAGCATCCTTCTTCAAAGGGAAATTACTCAGGGATTCATTGACCTTGGAATTCATAATTTTATCATAAGACTTCAATGGCATTTGGTTTCCATCACAGTATGAAATGTCTGAGTATTGTATTCAGTATTCTAAAACATTAGGGCTTTAGAGTCTGAAATAATTTATTTTTGACATGAATTGTGAAAGCACAGACTGGCTAACTATATCAATTTCATTTTAAGTGGCTGTAATGTAATGCCAAGGAAAGGCAACTTCCCAAGTTTCAGAATACCAGCATAGGTGCTCTCCATTTTATTCAGTGACCATCCAAGAACAGAGAAGATCAAAACATGACATCATTCAAAATACAGCATTTACTAAGTGTGATTAAATAATCTCCAAGTACTACCCTACCCCAGGACCTTCCAATCATTCAATCAATTACAAAGTCCCAGTTCTAAATACTTCTCCACCCCCAGGCTATACCTTAATTTAGTCCACCACAAAGCCTCTCTTCTCAAATGGAGATTAGTTTCCAAACATAAGTAAAGTACATTCATTTGTTCAACCACAGAACACAAAAAGGTCAAAAGTTCCCCACCCCTGGATCACAAATGAATCTACCCCAGAGTTACATCAAGTTTAAGCACAGCACTTTATGCCCAAATGGAGGTCTTTTCTTCATCTTGACAAGAGGCAAGTTCTCAGCAATCTTAGTTCCTGGGGAGACAAGGCTTAGCAAGGCCACAAGATACATTGCCAGTCTCTTCACTAATTCATCCTCTGTCTGTAGAACAGTCCTAGAACCCCTGAAAACATTAGCAAAACCCTCTCCCAGGATTTCTGTAAACATAAAACAAGAAAATCCTTCTTCAGGGCTTCTGAACCAACAGAAAGGTTCCCAGACCCCTGCAACAACAGCACTGTCCTTCACCAGTGGACAGTATTCATTCTGTCTGCAGCACAGTCTCCAGAACCCTGCAACAACAGCACTGTCCTTCACCAGTGGACAGTATTCACTCTCTGTCTGCAGGACAGTCTCAGGGCTTCTTAACCAAAAGCCAGGTTCCAGGACTTATTCAACAACAGGACTGTCTTTCACCAGTGGACAAATCTGGCAAAACAACATCAAAACAGACAGATAAAGTACCAGCAAAACAGCCATGTCTCCTCAGTCCTTGGCAGCTCAGGGGGCAGGTCTCAAAAGTCCAGGGCGATTCAAAGTGGCCCCAGCAATCCTCAGTCTCTCTCTCCTCCACGAGGTGCTGCTTCCAAAAAGTTCTTCTGCCTCTCTCTTGTGTCTCTCCAAATCTACGTCACCAGTTCCTCCCAGTTCAGGACTCACTTTTCACATCAACAAGTCCATCCCACAGGTGGGATTAACAAGCTCTGGGTTTTAACACAATCAATTTGAAAACCAAGCCAATACAGGGGAATCTTTAAATGCCATTACTATCACAGTGGCAGGTTTTAATTTTTTTTTTTTGTTTCAAAAGGTGTGGGCTTTTATATACCTAACCAATGCTTGAACAGCAATTAACATTTAGAAGGAAAGAGAGAAATCAATCAACTACAAAGTATTTAAATAACTACAAAGGTGCATGTACTGTGCTATTCAAAGGTGATACAATTATTAAAAACATAAGGCCATTATTTATCTCAAGGAGCTTGCCTTTAGTGGGAAAGACAAGTATAAAAAATACATACACTATTAATATCAGTATCAAAATTGAAACTCCCTTAATTGATGCATGTCAACATCATCACTTTATAATCTAAAAGAGTTTCCTGGATCATTGAGAGGTTAAGAGACTTGTCCCGGGGAGACATAGGCATTCTGTGTCAGAGATAAGACTTGAAATCAATTGTTCCTGCTGAAAAGACTTGCCCTCAATCTGCTACCATACTATCTCTCAAGGATTATTTTAAATCTTCAATATTATATTATTAATTTGACTATCTTAATCTTGCAATCAAGGCTTCTCTTTAAATATCTTTTAAAATAATTTGAATGTTTTAGAGAAATTTTCATTTTCTTTGTGAGTTAAAATAACTTGGCTGTTTCAGAGAAATCACCATTTTCTTTGTGAGTTAAAATGGACTTGGACCATAATGACATTTTTTTGTCAAAATCATTCAAATTCTATCTTTCTCAGAATCATATCAGTGAATGAAAAATGACTTAGTTAGTTTTCATCACCTCTTTTAAATAGATGACAATTTCCAGCATGTCAAAGATTCACAAAGAAATTATTATTAAGCTCAAATAATTATGTGAAACAGTAAAAAGGAAAAAGAAAACCTAACAACTACAAAGTAATTATAGAATAAACCAAGCTCAGCATGTGCCTAATTCAAAGGTATTTTGAAAGAAACTGAAAAGGGCAGTGTCAGAGTTTTGGTTTAATTGAAATACATTATCATTCTTTGATGAGTTAGCCTTTCAGTGAGTAATTTGGCATTTCTCCATGAAATTGAGCTGTATAAGCATATCCCCATGGGGGTAATAAACAATGTGGCAGGCACTGGATTACAGCATTTACTTTACTAGTCTCCCATCTCCCCCTCATCTCTTAAAATTATACTAATAATAAAACTGTCAATGGGTTCCTTTATATTTCCAAAACATCAAAAATTATTAGATACAAAGGAGCTTCCCTTCTCCTAGAATACATCATAGGTAGTTTGGGAAAAACAAACAAACAAACAAACAACTTTTCTGTCATGTATTTGTCCTACAATAGTAAGTACAAAAAGGCAGAGAAAGAAGAAAGATAAATCAATATTTGAGTTGGGATAGAGGGTAGCTTTCTTTTTCAGGAAAGGGAGAGAAAATGAAGATTATATATTTAGATTATGAATTTAAAAAAAATGCTGGAATCTTTATTCAGAGAATGTCATGGTTTTACCTCACCTACTACATCAATATATGATAATGCCATTTTTTAAATTAACAGAAGAAAAACAAAATCCCCTTTAGCATATAAATCCTTTAAGACCTGAAAGCACAAAAGGATTTGGGGTGGGTACCATATTTCTGGTTATATTCTGATCCAGCTGAATTTTCCTTCAAACTTGTTACATAACCTTGACTTCTATACATAGGCTGCTGCAATGTCATAATATCCTTTTCCAGCAACATAATTAGCATTTCTGTTTTATTCTTCTCATGGGTCTTTCCTGCTCTTTGGCAAATCTATATTAAATTAATTAGCTTTTTTATATAAAGTAAGTTGTTAACAAGATCTGCTGTGAAGTACTACAACTTTTTGAAATAAGATTATGTCTATGGTATAAGTTTTTCTTTTAAAAAGGAAATTATAATTTGAATTTTCTTTGCCTGGATTTTATTTCCTTATGTCTGCTTTGGTCAGTTGTTATCATGAGGGGTTATGGAATTATTTAAAAAAATAAAGAATCTTACAATGCTTTGTTTAGTAAAACAGCTATTCTATTTTCACTTTTTATTGACTTGCTCATATTTTGCCATTGACAGTTTCATTAGTTTTCAACTTGACATTTAATCAGGTATGTTAAGTAATGTGATTTTCAATTTTATCAACACAAAAGAGATTTTTACTATAAATGAGGATGTACATAGATGAAATATCAAGAAAGGACAGTATCCTTTTCACTGTTAGCCAACTAAAAACAATTGAATCTTTTTCATTAGTAAATTTTATAATGTGAAATGTTATTACATTTCTTCCTTTCTTATGCCAGAGCTATGACTAGCAAATTTTGTATCGAGGACAAGTAATAAGGAGGGAATATGGGCTTATGAAGGATGTGGCTCCTGGAACCTGAAGTTGAGTTGTCCTGATTGATGAATCATTACAAACCTATTTAATTTTCAATATCTTAGACCTGGCCCAAGATCATATTTTGCATCCCATCCATTCAGCCACCTTAGCTATCTTCTTACCTGCCCTCCCTTCATTTGGGAATTCTAAACAACAACAACAGCAACAATTATGCCATTGTTTCTGGGGAGGGCATTTCAATCCATTCCCTTATAGTTCCACTCACCATTTGTCATTTCTAAGACCAAAGCACCTTGACCACTTATCACCACATGTATTTTCTCCTTGTATTAGAATATTTCCTTTTAAGGGAGTAGCTGTCTAACTTTTTTATTTTTATTTCCAGAATTTAAGACAGTGCTTTGTACAAGTCAAAGTCTTAATGGTTGATTTTCTTTCATTGATAAGTTGCCAAAATGGGATGAAAGAATTGTGGCAAAGGTCAGTACTTTGGAGTTGAGGCCAAGTAGGGTATGCTATTGTTCCCTAAATTTCCTACCTGGATAAAGCCTTATTACTGCAATCTAGTTACAGTTCTGTAATATATACAACATACTTTAATAAATTTGAAGTTCCATATAAGCTACTGTCAATATAGTTTTTAAAACAATCAAGGTTAATTGACTTGCCTCAGTTCACACAGCTTATGACTGTTTTAGGCCTCATTTAAACTCAGGTCTTCCTGACTTGAGGGCCAGGCTTCATTAATTTTGCACATGCACATATACATATACATACATACATACAAACACACACATAAAACTATATATTTTACCTATTTTGATAAATGGATTCATTAGTAGTGTAGATTTGCCTTTCGCTTATACATGTCATAATTCTCATAATTCTTATTTTTCTGTGCAGTTTTCATCACTGACTTTCTAAAATTCTTCTGAAAGATCTATACAAAGCACTGACATTTTACTTTTGTTCTTTTAACGTTAAAGGTATACAGCATTAGGTCTTTCCATTGATTGTCTGTCATTACTATACATAGCAGTGGAGAAATTGGTTAAGATGGATGAGTAGAAGGAAGGAAGCAATAAGGCTCAACTCACTCCCTCAACTAGGAATATCACTAGAGCAAGACCTGATCAGAAAACCCAATGAAAATTTAGAATAATTAATTTTTCCAGGCCAGGGAGGCATTGGAAAACAAACCAAGAAGTTCCTAACTCCAAAAAGGATGGGTCTAACACTCTGCATTGAACAGGAGTAACAGTGAAAAGGGGTGTAACCAAGGTGGCAGAACAGAAGCAGTAACTTTTTTAAGCTCCTCAGTGTATCCCATCACTAACTTTAAAAAGTGAATCTGAATGGATTTTAGAGTTTCATAATCCACTGGGAGACAGAGCATGGCAGAATCCAGCCCAGGAAAGTGACCACGTGGGTCGGGGTAGGGAGATCACGGATCATGTGGGGGCTGCACCAGCCCAGACTAGAGAGCAAACTATGGAGGACAGAGATGGAGCCCCAGCCAGCAGACTCGCCCAACCCAAGGGCTATTCACAGTCATCTCACGAGCATCTCACTACTGGACCTCTCTATCCTATGGATCTGGGTAAGAGAAACCTCAGGGCCCACGGCAGAGACAGCAGCTTCTCCTGGGGCTATTAGCCCCCAGCCTGGAACTTTAAAAATCATCTGCCTGATTTTCCAGAGGCAAGGATGGCAAAGTAAAATCTATTTGCTCCGATGCCCCCTCCCTGACCTACAATAAATGTCCCACCCAGAGTAAAATCCTGAAATAGTAGAAATTGAGTCAGGCTTAGGAGTCAAGGAGAAAGGGTATAACTGAAGCAGTAAGGAGTCTGAAGAGAAGGGGGAAGGGGTTCCAGAAAGCCCCACCCCATTTGACCTGCAAAAACCTGCCTTATCTGTCGCCCGGGCAAAAAGGGAGAAAACTGAAGCAGCCACCCCCCCCCCCACACACACAGATTACTCTGTGAGTCTCAGGGTAACTCATGAGAAACACTGAGAGTCCTGGCCTTGGCCTCAATCTAGACACCCAGAGGCTATAGCACACAAAGCCAACCACCAGGCACCTAGCTCCCAGCCTGAGAGGCTTAGGTCAGAACCCTCTCTACCCCAGGAGCAGAAATACACTTTAAAGGACAGGAAATAGGCAATTACAATAGGCTAGAAGCAACTTGCAAAGGCAAGACCAAAGACAATTAGAATCCTATTATTCTGAAAGAGAAGAATCACTTTCAGGAGACACTATGGACTCTGTGTCCACACCTGAGACCACAGATGGCAATATGAACTGGTCTTAAGCCCAAAAAACATTTTTGGAGGAGCTCAAGAAAGATTTTAAAAGCCAAATTAAGGAGGTAGAAGATGCATTTAAATCTACAGAGACCAAACTGGAAAACAGTCTTACTGAAGAAAAAAATCCTTAAAAAGAAAAATTTGTGAACTAATTGGAAAAAAAAAATACCTCCCTAAAAAGGACCTTCAAAAAGTAACCGAAGAGAATAATTCACTAAAAATTAGAATCAGTCAAATCAAAACTTAGGACTCTATGAAGCACCAAGAAACAATCAAAGAAAACATGAAGATAATTGGAAGAAAGTGTAAAATATCTCACTGGAAAAACAACTGACATGGAGAAGAGATCAAGGAGAGATAACTTAAGAATTATTTTTCTACTGGAAAAACATGATGAAAAAAGCATCCTGGACAACATCCTCCAGGAGATTGTCAAAGAAAACTGTCCTGAAGTCCTAGAATCAGAAAGTAAAATAGTTATTGAAAGAATTCGCCTGTCTCATCCTGAAAGACATCCCAAATTGAAAACTCTAAGTAATATAGGAGCCAAATTCCAGAATTACAAGATTAAGGAGAAAATATTTCAGGCAGCCAAAAAGAAACAATTCAAATATTTTGGAACTACAGTCAGGATTACACAGGACCTAGCAGCTTCTACATAAAAGATTGGAGGTATTGGAATTTGATATTTTGTAAGGCAAAAGAGCTAGGACTGCAACCAAAGATTAGCTACCTGGCAAAACTGAGTATAATCTTTCAGGCAAGGAGATGGCCATTTAACGAAATAATGGACTTCCAGACTTTCCTGATGAAAAAGCCAGAGCTCAATGGAAAATTTGATCACCAATTACAAGACTCAAGAAAGACATAAAAAGGGAAATAAGGAAAACACAAACTCACACATACACACATGCACACTCATGCACACATGCACATAACTTGTGATGCAATAAGAGCAAACTATTTACATCCCTATATGAGAAGCTGATAACTGTCAATATTGAAATTTATATGTTGATCATGACCTTTAAAAAGGATATACATAGATAGAGGGTGTGGGTATAAATGAACTAATCTGATGACAAAAATAAAAACCTTATTAAGGGGTTCAAAGGGAATGTAATGGGATAAAAGGAAAGAATGAGACAGAAAAAGGTAAATTATTCCATATGAAGAGGCAAAAAAGACATACTATAGCAGAGGGAAAGGAAAGAGGGAGAGGAACATCATTTGAATATTATTCTCACTGATTCTGGTTCAAAAAGGGATCAAAATAATTAGTTAAGTTTAAGATTCTAATGTGAAGAGACACAAAAACTCATTAAATAGAGGCAAAAGAAGGAGGGAGAGGAGCATTATATGGAACTTACTCTTATTGGTTTGGGGTCAAAGGGGGAATAACATACACTGACAAGTATAAAAATCTATTGTGTTCTATGGGCAGTAGGAGGGTAAGGGTGGATAAGAAGGGGAGGATTAGAAGGGAGGGAAATAGCAGTAAGGGGAGTGGGTAGGTAAAGAAGGGGGTGTCACAGGGAGGGAAAACTGAGGGAGGTTGTGGTGGAAAGGAAAACCCTTAAGGAGGGGAAGGGAGAAGGAAGAAAGAAAAACCTAAGTAGGGGAGAGAATAGAATGGAGGGAAAGAGACAGAAAGTAATCATTACTATGAATGTGAATGGGATGAACTCTCCCATAAAACAGAGGAGGATAGCAGAATGGATCAAAAACCATAATCCTACAATATGCTGTCTGCAAGAAACACATTTGAAACAAAGAGATATCCACAGGGTAAAGGTAGAATTTATTATGCTTCAGCTAAAGTAAAAAATAAAAAGCAGGGGTAGCAATCCTTATCTCAGATAAAGCAAAAGCAAAAATAGATCTAATTAAAAGAGATAAGGCAGGAAACTATATCCTGCTAAAAGGCACCATCGAGAATGAAGCAATAACATTACTTAACATATATGCACCAAGTGGTATAGTGTCCAAATTCCTAGAGGAGAAGTTAAGGGAATTAGAGGAAGAAATAGCAAAACTACACTAATGGGGGACCTTAATCTCCCCCTCTCTGGACATGATAAATCTATCCTCAAAATAAAAAGAAAGAAGTGAAGAAGGCGAATAGAATTTTAGAGAGACTAGATATGATAGATTTCTGGAGAAAACTGAATGGGATAAAAAGGTTTTTTCTTTTCAGCAGTTCATGGCACATACTCAAAAATCCACCATGTATTAGGGCACAAAACCTAACAATTCAGTACAGAAAGGCAGAAATATTAAATGCATCCTTCTCAGATCATGATGCAATAAAAATCATAGGAATAACAGTGAAAAGGCAGTGTTGCTGCTTATTCCCCAGAGCTGAGTCACAGATATAGTGTACACTGAGGAAACTGCCTATCCTATGGGTAGAGGATTGTGGAAAGGAGTCACCCTGAATATGTGAATATGTACTGGTCAAGGAGGAGAAACAAGTAAGCAGCAAATATGATTCTTATGCTGAATTCAAGTCTCAGATTCACTTCCTGTTCAGATGTGAGGCCTGCCTCTGAATCATCAGGATAATGATTTTATAATGTCAAGCAAAGATTTAGGATCTTGTTTCATCTATTTAATTATTTAGCTTTGTTCAAGTTCAAGTTTCTTTTGAGCCTTGACCATGATTATATCAAGTCTTTGTTAAGAAACAGAACTTGTGAAACCCACAGTGGGAGGGACATGCCAAAGACAGGAACAGGAAGGACATAAGAGGTGGGCAGAGAAAGGTGGAGCTAATGACTATACATAAGAAGTCCAAGCTGGGAAAGAGCAGAACTGAGAAGGGAACAGTTGTGGTAGCAGAGTTGAGAATGAGAAAACTTGTGGTATTCTGATACTCTGTTTGCCTGTTCTGTCTGTTTTGATTTGTGTTTGTAATACTTTATGCAGAGGCCCTGGAACCTTACTGGAAGCCCTGAAAGATACTTTTGTGTCTATTTACAGAAGTGCTGGAGGATGGTTTCAGATGTCTTGGGACTTTACTTATAATTTGTGTTGACCTCTCGACATTGTGAGTCTGTTTTGATTTCTATACTGATGATTTGTATTGACCTCTTGGACCTTGTTTGTGGGTCTCTGTTGATTTCACAGGCAGACAGTGAATTGATGATGGTGCTGGCAATGTGCATGAATGTTGTTTTGGCTCTGTTAAGCTTAAGTCAGAAACAGAAACTGCAAAGGACTTGAGGTAGACTGGACACCGTGAGCTTCAATATGGAACTGAATGAGGAGCTGAGAGCTGCCTACCTGTGAAACCAGGTGATGTTGGGTAGATTTAGGCAGGTGCTGGAAGCATGGAAGAGGAACCATGGAATCTGGAGTTAGCCTTGAGTCAAGATGAAACAATCTCTCTTTGGGTACTTAGTGCTGACTGAGAAGATCATGCTTTACTGTGGCCTAGGTTTGGGAGAACTGTGTACTCTGTACCTTGTACCTCTTAAGGATGATTGAGTTAAGGATAATTGGAAACTAATCTCCAATAAAGAAAAATGAAGACTTTTTGACTGAAAGATTAAGGCAATGTGACTTAGAGATGGAAAACATTGAGCTTTGTACTTTGTGTCCCTTAAGGAGGCTTGCTCCTTAAGGATGATTGAGGTAAGGACTTACTGAATGATATCTTTTGCTTGAAACTATGTGGTCACTTTGGTGAAAACTATGTGGCTACTTTAGTGATAAGTTGTTATGTTTTAACATTGTGAATGCTGTACTTTGGTTTCAGGGAATGTTTTGCTTTAATTTTCTGCTGAATAAATAGAGAGCTCACTATACTATATGATCAGAACGTTAGAGCTATCTATAGCAGTAGTTCTCGGGAAAGCTGCTCATGCATGACTTTATAGATATCAGATCCCAGGGTGAGAGAGCTGTGAGGAGAGGAATACCTTTGCCTTTCTCTGAACCTACAGAGTGTGCCAGCTAGATTAGAGGAGCTACTGCTGCTGAATTTACAAACAGGGTCACTCTCACCGTTGTGTCACCCAAAACCAAACTAAGATCAGTGTCTTGAAAAACATAGACTAATTTGGGAATGATAGAGTCATGGCAACTGAATCATTTTCAAGGCAAACATTTCCTTGATAATGTGATTTTTCACTTTTTACATAGAAGTCATCATTAACATATAGTAAACTTCTTATGTCTATCATGTGTCTTTCCTTTGAGTTACATATAATTTTGATTCTTTGATATCATGGCATCATATTCACAATTAAATTGTATCATTACCAAGAAAATGTTGGTAGTCAAAGGAGATGAGCTTTTGTGGCATAAAGAATATGGGCTCATTGAAGGCACTGAACAGTTTCTCAAAGGTAATGTAACCTCATCTATTCCTACTCAATTCTAGGTCTATTTCATTGTCCCTTTGTCCTGTTTTAGTCTGACAAATGTGCATTTCAATCTACTTCCCACACAAAGTGTTTGTTAGTACAATGCTGATTAATAGATTTCACCAAGTAGACTTGGTCATCTTTCAAGGTTTAGTCCTTAAACAATATGACATTAAAATAGCATTTTGAGAACCTTGTTATGAATTATAGTTTTAAAAGAAAGAAAATGCAACTATAAAGAACTTTTATTGCTATAGTGAAAGGAATTTTGCTATCCTTTAAGTCTGAAGGTCATTTAATCCACTCTTAAAGTAAGCAAGGTTGGTAAATTAGCTTTAAAAAAGAATTTAAAATGAGCAGATGAACTAGGAATACATTTTACCTTTTAGGGTGTAAAGTAGACCATGAAATTAATATTCAGACATAGTAGAGTAGTCACTGTCATTACTTAAATTGGCCTAATTGGTGGTAGAGCAATTTAAAATAGCACACTGGAAGCACTCATAAATTAGGTATGCTTTCCTATGAATAATATAGCCATTTTCCATTTCTTTCCCACTAATTTTGCTTCCTTTTTAAAAGAAGTTAAAGCTCCTGCCATCTACTTAATAAGGAAGGAGATAATTTGTTATTAGTAACGAATGAATGTGGAAGTAAATGATGCTAGGTCATGAAATTGCAGGGCAAAGGAATCAATAGAATAGAAGGAGCAGGATACTGACATTTTGTGATTCAGAGGTCTTCAGTTTGGTCTCCAGTTTTTACCTTTATAGTGACAAACTGATGTGGCAGAAGGCTCTGGTAATTACATTTACTGCTGATAAAAAGAATTCTAATAAATATAAAAATTTCCACTTTATTTTCTTATTCACTGATTTTACTCTTCACACTTCATTCTGCACTGGCAATGATCAGAGAATTGATTTAACATTGCTATTTGAAGTTTGATACAAAAAAGTTCTACATTGTTTCTTTAAATATAGTAACAGTTCACATATTAATTTGTCATTACTAGTTCAGTAACAATAAATTATGTCTTTAGGGTTTTTTTAATTATTAAAGATATTAGGTTTTGGTTTTGATGTTTTAATCCTTCTATGTTTTCTCAAATGGTTGATGTCTTTTTCCTTTGGAAAATGGCAATACCCATATATTAAGAGTCAATAACTTGGATTTCCAATAGCTATATTCTAACCAACTCATTTAACACCATAGTGAATTTTTACATTTAGAGATGAAGCTGAATTATCAGTCAAAATTGGTTCAAGAGGAGGTCAGTCCACAGAAGGATTGAAGTAGGAGTCTATAGGACATAAGGATATAAACATAGTGGGGCTGTATTGCTAGGACCTTATCTAGTGTCTAAATATGGACTCATAGGTCCATGCATTTGAAAAGAAGATCCCAAGCAAGTAGCTTATCACAAGTGGAAAATATCAGTAAGAAGCAAATATTTTAAATCAAAGTTGACAGAGTCTAGACATCTCCAACTCCTCGGTACGAGTCCACTAGTGTGAAACAGGGCATATAATGCAAGATTTTTTATTCATTGGTTTTATAATTTTTTCATTCCTCTTTTTCTTAAAAATAACAACAACCTCCCCCTCAAAAAATAAAAATAAAAAACCAACCTAGTTTCCTAGACAATGAGTAGTGTCTGATTTATGACCATTAAGGTGTCACTCATGCATATAATAAGATCATAGAATATTCTCTGATAGCTATAAATATAGAGAAAAGTTTCATTAAGGATTCTCTAAATATTACAATTTGTTGAATCTGAATCAGGGAGAGAAACTGCATTTGACTCAGCATAGGGAATGCAACTCAGATCCCAGGAAGGAGATGGGGGAAGAATGATACTAAACCCCTGAGACAGTGAAATAACTCTCAGGCTCTAGCTCCAAGGACAGTGTTCATGCTATAGCACAGTGTAGAAGTACTTAAGCTTAGTATAGATGGGTAGCATTCTCTATCTGGAATACGAGGGTAGCATGTCTGCTTCAGCTCAGGTTGCCATTCTTCCTCCACCACAGCACCTCTTACAGCCACTGTCACATCCTAATATTGCAAATATGATACCATTTGAGGGAGATATGAAATATAGAAAAACCAAGTGTCAGTCCAAAGATTTCCATGTCCCTGTACTCTCTTTGGCCTCCACAGTGACTCCAGGTGCAGCCTCCTAGGCCCTGAAGCCCCTACCTCATGCACCTCTGCCTCTTTTAGCTTGTGGTGCCCCCATTCAAGCCTCAGTCACTGACTGGACAATTCTCAGTCTGATGGGGATCAGATGCCCTCAGCTGATTCAGCTCTTCATTCTTACTTAACTCATAGTTATCATTGCTACCACTAATTTGGAGAGGAAGGAGGAGAGGAAGAAAAGGAAAATCTACAGCCTTCTCGTTTGTTATAACGGCCATCAAGATAAAATGGAAGTTCTTCCCTCACCCCTATTGATCATTTTGGTTCCACTGGGATCCAAAACCACTACTTTGGAGGTGTTTAGACTATGTTTCATCTGAGAACTACAAGGGGAGTTGACAAACATCCCCATAAAGTTTCAGGTACACATGATGAGATCAAGTTTTTGGTTAGTCATTCTAAGCAAGTAGTATTTTGATTAAGATGGACCTGTCTGGCACAATTGCTTTCTGCTTCCTGGCTTAATCTTTATGACACTTCTATATTGATGGTGCAGTCCTTCCAATAGTGATCCTATTCATTGGTCCTTATACAAAAGTGTTGAGATTGGAGTAACAACAGTGAAATTAATGTTGAAGGGGGACCTAAAAACTGCATCATTTTAAATATCCTTTGTCTTCCTCTCCCCTTCCTAAGCATTCTTTATCTTGTTTTTTTTTTTTTTTTGGTTTTCTTCTATATCCTTTCCATAGAGAAAATAGTAGATGGTTAAATGGATTACATAGGGTATGTGAGGCCCTTAAAATACTGCTTTTGTCTATTTCATGTTTAACACAAACAAATAATTCTTAAACTAATGCATGAAATGGTCCTCAGATTCCCAATGGCTAATTTGAGTGGTCCTCAGACAAAGACCCGGTCATAATCTTGGCTAGCTGAGGATCACTTGCCTATCATAATGAAGAGTTAGAATATGCCTAACATTTATATTGTATTTTTTTAAGTTTTGCAGTTTATAATTTATTTGATATGATATGTATATCTTTTATGCAGGGAAGAATATTTGATGCTAGCTAAATACCTGATTTTTAAAAATATATTTTTTCTTTATAAAATCTCTAAACACTGATTTGTTTTAACACTGTCTCTTAAGTAGGCTCTGTTCATGAGGAATGAAACACTTTCCCTAAAGAAAAAGAGTTGAGAGAACAAATTTCTATTGCTTGTGGGAGTTACGCAGGTTCATATTCTCCTAATAGTCAGGCATGGGCTAACAAAGCTTGTGTCTCTAACAAAGAAGACATAGGACAGGAAGAACAAGAAGTATAGGAACAAGGAAGAGAGGCAGGATCTTCCTGACTTTTATTGTGATTATTTTTAAAATGAATTCAGGAGAGACTAGGATCGGAATTCTAAGAGAATTGAGTCCTCTTCTAGATGAAAGAGAAGCTGAGAGTTTTGAACACAAAAACCAAATAACTGTATTAAAAGTTAGGAAAGGTTTATGACACAAAATACATTGTCAGTGTGACCACAAACTTAAGAATTGGTGAAAGTCGATCAAAATATTCACCTGCGCAATTTGCCTTAAAAAGTTAACCCAAGTATTATTATCATTAAATTTGATGTCTATTTAAAATTTCTTAAGTTCTATTTTAAAAAAGAAGTAGGATTTTTTATATAAAACATGCTGTTTAGATTAATTGACTTGATTACCTGTCTGGTCTGAGGATACTAAGGACAATCCATGCCACTCCATGCTTCACTTTATCTTTGTAGTTTCTTTGGATTCTGGCTGATTTCCTTTGCTAAGCTAAACACTTAATAAATATTTGTTGAATGAATGAAAGACTTTTTGATCTTCCATAGTGCTGCATTAAAAAAAAATAGTTCCTGAAATATGTAATAGTTTATACCAAACATCTTGAAGGATTTCTTGGCAACTAGCTGAAAGTAAAACCCTAGGAGAATGAGAAAAGGATTAAGCATCTGGGAAGTGAATGTTTGAGCAGGCTTGGTGCCAGAAGACAGAGTTACTTTGAAAGTGTAAGGTAGGAGTACAATGAAGACAAACTTTGCTTTGCATTTTTCTCTATGGCTGGTTCTGGAATCCAGAAATGTAGAGGTCCTATGGGCTTTACAAATGGTCAAAGCCCTAAATTACACATGAAATCTAAGACCAATAGCCTTTGAGAAACTCAGACTTGGAAGGAAAGAATGTAATCTCACCTTATCAGTACTTGGAAAGGATGTATTTCTAATAGGTCTCTGACAAGAGGTCATCTATGCCGATTTTGAAGAACCCCGGGAGGAACTCACTACCACTTAAGGAACTCTGTTCCTTTTTGGAAAGCTTTAATTTGTAAGTAGATATTCACTTCATTGAGTTCAAATTTGTCTCTTTACAACTTCCACACATTACTAGTTTCACTCTTCATAATCAAGCACAGAATATGTAATTACTTACTCTTCAATAGATCTTCAAATTGCAGACATCTATAATACGCTTTCTCTAAGTCTTTATTTCTCTAGACTCTATTTTCTTCATCAAATCATCTAATAAAATGATCTATAGCACCCGTTCCCTCAGTTCCCTTCCTTTGGACAAGTACTAGATTATCAATATGCATGCCAAAAGGTGGTACCTAGAACTAAACACACTCTTCTAAGTAAGGTTTTATCAGAACATGATACAGTGTGATGTAAATGGGATTATGAAGACCTTCCCTTTCTATTAATAGGCCAAATGTAATCACATGGAGCCCAAGAGGAGGAAGAATTTGCTGAAAAGGTAGAAGAGGAAGGGTGAAGCAGGAAGGAGCAGGGGAGAGCCAGAACAGAGCTGAGGGCAAGCTGCATGGAGGCAGATAAGCTAGCATGAGTGAGAGAGAGGCATTTTGCTTAAGGGGGCCGGTTTTGTTTTGAAAGCCTGACAGAGGGAAGGCTTGGGGATGTCACTGCTTACTGCATTGGTTATGTGTGCAAACTTCTTGGTTGCTATGATTTTCTGGTGTTTTAATTGATGTTTTATTTCTGTCTTCCACGTGGAGAGTCTGTTACATTTTGTGATTCACAACTATGCCAGCATATTCATGGCCACTGCGGAGACTGTGAATATTGCATTGGCATTATATACAGTGAGACTCTTCTCCTATTGTTGCAGTTCAAGAATGGCTCTGTTTGGTCTAGTCATTCGACCTCAGGATTGTACCAAAAAAAAAAAATGATAGCCCCTGTAACATTTAGCAATAAACAACAGAGAGGAATACAGCCAGAGATACATTATAAATCAATGAATGAATGAATGCTTACATAAACAGACAGTTAAATAAAATAAGCGATTAACAAAGACATAAACAAACAATAAATGTCCTTAGTAATAGTAAAGGATATTCAGTAATGTTACAGCACTGGTTCAGGTAGGTGTAACCCTTCTTATCTCCTCACAGAGAACAGTTGGTTCAAAACATCCATAAGATCTTAAGGACACTGATTCTGCCTGAGCTATGCTTTCTGTGGCATGGGTGAACAGGAAGCTGTGTGAGTGGCTTGAGCCATAATTCCATGGACCAATGTAATTGTAAGGAATGTTTTTCCTTTCTTTCAGGGAAAAAATCAAACCAGTCATTACTGCAGGGAATCTAATAGATGTTGTTCCTACTACTCTTGCATGTAAAAAATAAAAGATCCCAATGCATTTCTTATTTTTTAAACTATAAAACCATTCTTGATTTAACAGAAGCCCCCCACAACCTTAAAGACTCTCCTCCAATGAGTTTTCTCCCGATGCTTCCATCAAAGTTCATTAAATGATATGACAAGGATCAGCTTATTTCAAAAACCCTCCAAGCATCATGTCAAGCATGATATAAAACAGAGAGAGATATGTGATTGCCAAAAGTCTTCACTGTCATTGAGAAGATTCAGCAGAGAGCCCAAATTGAATAAGTATTCTCTATCGATGGTGAAATCCTCCAGATACACTTATCTGTGAATGAGATTGTATTCATTCCATCAAACCCTGGAAAATGACAGAGCCTCCTGGATAAGAGCTATAACACTGGTAAATTAATACATGATATATAGAAAGTAAATTATTGTTTTCAAATGAATTAGTCAAGAGTAAGTCCAGGACCATATGCATATATCCATTAGAAGTAAGCCAGGTCAGAAAGTACTCACAGGATGACATAATTAATTTGGTGCATAGTTATTACACATATGGATTCATCTTTTGCTTTTTGTGCCTATATATATGCTCCATCCAACACTGGAGAATGGATCTAGTCTGGCAATACTCCCTCACATACTTTACATTTCCAGGTCAAAGGGACTAGAACACAAATTCTCAAAGTTTGATCCAGGGAACCCTGGAAGTCCCTGAGACACTTTCAGGCAGCCTGTGAGGTCAAAACTATTTTCAGAATAATTCTAACATGTTTTAATTTCTAACACAATAAATATAATGTACAGAACAAAAATTCTTGTGGAGGTCCTCAAGAAATTTCAAGAGTACAATGGGGTCATGTGAGCAAAATGCTTGTGAACTATTAGATTAGAATTTCCCCAATCTCATTCTCATGCACAATATATGTACCATGCCTAGAAAACATGATCACTTGTCTTCTTTCATGACAGAGGTTGTGTCCCTTGCTTTTTGCCATAAACTTTCCTACTCTCCTTCCTTCCCCTCAAATTATCCCTCTCTCCTCAAGTTGCTTATAACACTTTTGTTCAGCACTTTTTACCTTTACCTTTATCATCCAATATAACTGTTTTTGTGTGTATGTCACACCTCGTTTACAATTACTATTTCACAACTTGCACTCATGGGTTGTGGTGCTCCCTCGGAAGAAGGCAGCTACCCAAAGTTCAAAGTGATCAGTGTTCTAAAACTAGAGCTGGCAAATGACCATTGACATGTTTCCCATAAATAGCTTGGCAGAGGACAAAATTAACTCAAAGGGAATGTATTTATTAAGGTGGCATAATGTGAACAGAAGTAACAAAAGATCCCCCTCATAAATCTGAGGCACATTCTCCCATTAGTATATAGAGGATCAGTGGAAAGAGTGATCTTGCCTTTGAAAACATACATGGCCAAGTCAACTCATGTTTCTAATACTCCCAGTTTTCATGTCTTTTTCTCTTTATGATATTCTCAGCTCCTCCCACTCTGCTGGAGGAGTTGCTCGATAAAGCTCACGGGCCTGCTCTTTGCCGTGGCTCAAATGCAACCACCCAGAAGGAAGATGATAGAGGATGACAACCCACAAAGGGAAACTGAAATGAGAAGCAGGCAAGGGTGTGGAGAAATCATGTGATCTGAGGTCTTAATGGAATAATACAAAGAAGTGTAGCCTGGAGGTGGCTGGGCTGGGCATAGGTTCTTATCATTCCAAGCTACTGATGAGGAGTGAGTACCAAGGAGAGTTCCATCTTCCAGCATGATGAGGTTGCTGTGGGCATAAGAGAGAAATATTTAATTTAGTTGTTTTCTAATTCCATAAGTCATGACCAAATATTTTTTTAATTCCTCATGAAGAAGAGGAAAATATAAGTCCTTTGAAACCAAATATTAATTTTTTTTCATTGTCCCTCTTATAGGCCCTTTTTGTTTATCAACCAGTCCGCAGGAATTATACATAGGTAAAACAATCAGCTGATAAGAGATGCCCTGATCAACAACTTTCCATGACATGTTCTTCTATCTCCCTTTTATATTTATCAAGTACCATTTTTCTTTATGTACATGTCTTATCTCCCTACTTAAAAGATAAGGAAACTGGGTCAGATAGAGGTTAAGTACTTGCTTGGACTGGTCATACAGCTATTTAAGTGACTAAGGTCATATTTGAAGTAGGGTAGGTTCTTCCTCACACCAAATCTAGCATTCTAACCATTGTGCCATATAGCTGCCTCTATAACAAAGAAAACAAAAGGCCAATGGTAATATTTGTTCAAGAGTATACCAGGATATCTAGGTAAATACAGCCCATACTCTACTTTTCCAAATAGTAAATAACTAATAATTTTTAAATTGAGTAAAACAAAATTTCATGTTCGTGTTACCAGGGGTAGACAAGAGTCTTATTTGGGATTAAGAACAAACGTGGACACAGTCGTAATAAAAATGCTACCTGTTAAGGCATGTTAAAATGATGAAACTATAATAGTTTGTAAGAGAATTTTGCTTGTTCAATTCCTCAGTCATATAAAAAAATTGGATAACTTTAATATAGCTAAAATACAGATAGTTTATAAAGAAAAGTAACAGTTAAAATTCTTCAGAAAATATGACAAAACCCTTCTCGAAAGATTGAAACCTATGTCCACAAAATTATTGGTTTCTCTCTTTTTCTCCTAGTAATCAAGAGAGACAACACAGCTGTTTAAAATTTACTGACAACATGTTTTGTCATTACTAAACAGACACTGCTGAATGATGCCAAGTTTATATTTTGAATTTCCATCTTCCTTTCACATGGTTTAATCGTTCCAGGTAATACAGACTTGCTGGAAAGAACATATGGAATATGCAATCCAAAAATCTTTAATTGTTGTTTCTAGATTGAATTTCCTCCCTCCTATCCATTTCTGGCAGAGGTAAGCAGTGGCTCTTTTAAGGTGTATACCTTTTAACTCTATCTAGAAAACCAAAGAGTTCCTGAGCCTGATTCCTTGGATTTAAGGAAAAAAGATAGATGTGTTTGTTTTAGTATGGCTAAATTTCCTGGAATCAATTATGACCCCAGGAGAAAGAGACTGCATATGCTACGACTGCCACATTTAAACAATTTCTGTATATCATCAGGGATGGTAATAGAAGTGAAACAGATTACTTTCTAATTTTATATAAAATCATTAGGGATTTTCCATATCTGGAATCCCATGCGTGATTCTGACCACATTCAGGAAGGCACAACAGTGTTGAGAAAGAACAATTAAAACAGCTTAACTTTCTATAGAAGCTTCAGTACAAATGCAATGAGAAAGATTAGAGTTCCTTTAGTCTGAAAAATGGTATTTGAGATGAATATTATTAATTTTATCCTTCAAAACTATCCAGGTGAATAGAAGAAGAAAAGTGAAGAAAATGGAGTATATAATCTATAAATCTAAATTTCTACTCCTAATACAATGGGACAGATGTCACATTATAACTTTGGGCTCATGTTCCAAGGTAAAGAGAAGAAGGAGTTATATATATGCACATATGTACAAACATACATTTTATGCACATGCATGTGTCTATACACATATGTGTCTGTGTGTGTATATCTTATAAGAAAACTAAATCCTAAACAGCATGTATGATGATTTCTAAAATATATATAAATTGGGAACCAAAAATTAATATATTTAGGCTTAAATAAATCATATACCTTAGGAACAGACCAATTATTTTGATATTTATTTAAAAAGTTTATTTCAATATACATGACTAATATTTCCCAGATTAGGTCCTTTGAGAAAAATGTTGTAAGCAAGATGACTACCACTATGTGAATACTTGTGCTGACAATTCTGTTTTCATAGTCTAAATATCTAGGCTTCCTACAAGTGTAGATAATTGGGTACTTACCATAAGACACACGGTAGCTGATTATGATTATTTCTACAAAAATTAACGGACTAATTAACAAGCATTTATTAAGTATATTTTTATTTTTATGTGTTTTTCAAAGCCTACAAATTTCAAAGCTACATATTGGAAATGCTAAGAAAAAATTTAATTTCTGCTTCCACAGGACATACAATCTATTGGAGAAGATAACATGTACATATCTCAATTGATGTTGAAGCAGATAAACATAAAATAATTAAAGGTTTGTGTGTGGGGGGGATTGCAATTCAGAGATGACTGCAAGTGACAAGGCAAGAAGTGGTGAGGATATAGATAAGGTGATGGGTACAAGAGATACGACAGAAACACAGTATTTGCCACCTGATTAAAAGTGTGGATTAAGGGAGAGTGATGTGTCAAGCATAACTAGGAGGTTATGAACTTGAGTGTTTGGGAGAATGGCAATGCTCTTGCCCTAAATAAGCAAGTTCAGTAGAGAGGAGGGTTTGATGGGTGGAGGAGCAGAATTTTGCTTTGGACATGTTGAATTTGAGATATTTCTGGGACACCCAGCTTGAAGTATCCACTAGGAAGTTGGTTATTTGGGACTGGTGCTATAGAGAGAGAACTGGGGTTGGATTTATAGGATTTGGTCTTACATGTATACAAATGATAATTAAACTTATGGATAGGACAAGAGAATTAACTATTTAATAAAGAGTATTTGATAAAATATTTAAAGAATGTTACAATTTAAAAGACATACAATTAATTACATTTTGAGAACTTTCTTACTAAAGTCATAACATAATCAATGTAGAGGTTGAAGGAGACTTTGAGATCATCAGAGTCATAACAAGGTATTCTTCCACCTCGAGCAAGTTGTGTGTGTGTGTGTGTGTGTGCGTGTGTATGTGTGTGTGTGTGTGTGATAGAGGGAGACACAGAGACAGAGACAGACAGAGACAGAGAGACAGAGAGTCAGAGGGACAGAGACAAAGATACAGAGACAGAGAGAGACAGACAGAGAAAGACAGAGAGATCAATGAATAGTTATTAAGTGCTGATTATGTGTTGTGCACTGCTAGACACTTGGTATAAAATTCAAAGCGTGAAATAATCCCTTCTCAAAACTATCCTGAATTCGAATGAGGGAGACAGTATATATACACATATGTATATATGTATACATAAGTATATGTTTGTATTTATTTGTGTGTATATGTGTATCTATATATAGATATATGTGTACACACAACATAAATATAAAGTTAAATTAAAATACATTAAAAATTAGTTAAATAAAAGGTGGACTGGGAGAGCAATAGTGTTTAGTGGGATTAGGAATGCTTTATATAGAAAAAAAATGTTGCCTGATCTTTATCTTAAGGAAAAAGATGGATTTTTTTAAGCATAATTTTATGACATTGGATAAGTCATTTAAGCTTTCAGATCCTTAGTTTCTTCATCTCTCAAGGCATTTGAATTAGTATGAGTTCCCTTCTAGTTCTCAAATTCTGTGAAATATTTTACATTTTTTTCTCTTAATGGTTTTGATTAGGATTCATGGTAATGTGAACATTTTTACTCTGTTAGTCTGAATATGACTTCCATTAACAATATATCTAGTACTTCTTGTCATAGACAGCATAGGAGACAGTGCCAATATATATGTGCAAAGTTTCACAGCTGGACCATACCTTGTACATCCCAATCTCTAATTATATAAATCATGAACATGAAATTCAGGGTTTGGGGCAGCTAGGTGGCACAGTGAATAGAGCACCAGTCCTGGAGTCAGGAGGAACTGAGTTCAAATCCAGACTCAGACACCTAATACTGTGTGAACTTGGGCAAGTCACATAATCCCAATTGCCCTGCCCTTCACCTTGCAAAAAAAAAGAAGAAGAAGAAGAAGAAAAAGAAACTCAGGGTTAAGTTCTTTGCCTTACTTCACCCTGTTGGGAAGAGTAAAGTAGAAAATAAAACTCAGATCCTCTGGCTTCCAAATGCATATGGATTTTCCATTTCTGAATAGAATGAGTACTATATGAATCAGGAATAGAGAAAAATTGTTCTAACAGGTGAGATTAATAAAAGCCACTTTGTCCTAGCACATGGTCAATCTGCAATGGTGGAAACACATAAACAACTGTAATGGGAATGGGAATGTGAAGATCGTCCCTGCCCCTTAATAGTCCTAGGTGAATTTGAGGACCTTTCCTGATTTGAAAATATACTCTGCAACATAATAGGCTGCATGTGGTCACATGGAGCCTGTGGTGGGAAGCCTGTTTTTCAGGAAAGCACAATTTTTGTTACTTTGCAATTAAGTGGTTCATGTGAGTTGTGATGTTCTCTGACCCTGGAGAAGGCTATATATACCTCTGAGGTGGGGTTTTGCTTTGGGGCTTACTTTGGGAACAGCTGTGTGATTTGACCAGTTGACACTCTGGGCAGCTGTTGAGGCCCCTGGCTTTGAAATTCCAGATGTTGGTGCTTCTCTCTCTGGTGATTTAATGTATGTATGTAATGGTCAGACAGCTAGAAGCCCTGTCTGTTTGTCTGTTGAATTGTGTTATTTTTCTCTGTGTTTTTTTTTTCTTTGCTTGGGACCCATTTGTATTCTCTGAAGTTCAGGGTACTGACATTTTTTCCCTGAACTAGGTAAATGATATGTGTTTGATTAAACTAAGATCATTAACCCTTTTTGAGTTGCTTTCCTTTAGAAAAGCAAATCAAAGAACCTGTGCTAGTAGCCATTCTGGATATACTAGGGTGCTTGCTGCTACAACAACTTGCCAGTAAAAGTCAGGAAGTTTGGGGTGGCTAGGTGGCACAGTGAGTAAAGCACTGGCCCCGGAGTCAGGTGGATCCTAGTTCCGGCCTCAGACACTTAACACCCACACCCACACCCACACACACCCCCCCCACCCCCCACACACACACCTAGCTGTGTAACCTTGGGCAAGATACTTAACCCCAATTGCCCTGCAAAAAGGCAAAAAAAAAAAGTCAGGAAGTTTGGTAAGACTTCTACTGACTAAAGTAATGAATCTTGCTTGCTAGTGTTGTCTGAGTCAAAGCTTCTGACTTTAAGCGTTAGCCAGGAATTTCCTTCCCTCATGGCCACAAGTACTGTTTGGAGGCTTGCTAGGACCTTATGCATCTGGCATTAATATTCCGACACCTCCATACTCCCTAGAGTTCCTTGTTGAGGGTGGGGGTGGTAAGGAAGAGGGAAATAGTTTTTGGTAGACACAGCAACAGTGCCCATGTGAGAGGGTAAGCATTCATTTGTGAGCTGGGCCAGAGGCATCAAACAGGAGGCCAACAGGCAATCTGCAGACCACAACACTCCTCAAGGGGACATGAATCATATCCCAATGTAAAAAAATAAATAAAAATGCAATTAAATATAGATAATATTACAGTTCAAAACCAAGTCAATGTGTGAACTGTAGGGATCTTTATGTTTGCTTTAGTGACTCCCATTTCTATTTGAATTTAATATCAGAGAGATAGATAACATTATCAAATCAGTGCAGATGATCTTGTCTTCAGAAGCACTTGTGTAAGCAAAGGTTGATGCTGACACTGTGGTTGAAGAGAGAAGGGTCTGATCCATGAGATCATCATTTTGTAAACTGCAAGCTTGTTTGGGCTTTTAACAAGGTGCTGATGCAATCTTGAAAATTGAAGCCAGAGGGCACAATACTTAGAGCCCTGGGCTTTAAATCAGAAAGATTTGTGTTAAAATCTTGTCTCAAGGCTTTACTAGGTGTGTGGCCCTGGGCATGTAACTTTATTTTTCTGAGCCTTACTTTCCTTATGTGTAAAATGAAGGGGTTGCATTTTAATGACTTCTGCTGAGGACAGAGTAGAATGAGATTGTTAACTCCACATAACTATGCCTCTCTTAATGTAACCCAAGATCATTTTAGCTTTTTTTTTTTACTTTCATATCATACTGATGAATTCCACAGAAACACAGTCCACTAAAACCCTGTGATCATAATAATTTCTTAATTCTGCTTAACCCTTAAAGCAAGTTATATTTCTGTTTTTTAACAAGGTCCAAGACATTTCTCAAGTCTCAGTTATCTTAGGGGTGCTAAGAGCTCTGACATCTGACTACAAGTCCTCATCTCCTGAGAAAAACATATCCTTAAGGAGCGTGAAAGGCTTTCAGTGACCTGACTGGTAGATCATGGTGTAAACTTCACTCAGCAGAGTCAACTTGAGATGTCCTTATGGCCTCTCCCTATCATCATATTTTTCTTGTTATGGCTGAGTAAATCTCCTTTTGTTAAATGTTGATTGACCTACAATTGGCTAATTTTGTTAAAGCGTCACACCTAAACAACAAGAGGATTGTCCTGAATCTGGCCCAACCTAGAATAAACTCTCACATTTTTGAGCTTTGCTTTGCTTTTTCTTTGTGTCCTCAGTGCCTACCACAATGTCTGTTGGCACTTACTAAAGGATTTTTGATTTATCTACAGAAACTATGCCCATCTGTGTAAATTCGTTGGTTTTGTCAGAAGGTAGTAAAAATGTAATAATTTTCTTACTTTTTCCACATTCATACTATTTATGTTGCATTTAATAGGAATGACTGTGATTATTTAACCATAAACAAATTACTTAGTAACACCCAAATGACCCTAAATTGTTAGTGAATAAAAATATAAAAAAAAATTAACTCTAATTTCTTCTGTATTGATTCTAATGTAACTGATTTTTTGCTGTATTAATTTTATAATTGGGTCTGCATCCAACTAGCTATATTCTTGAGTTGAGCTCAGGAATTCAGCATTCACTCTGCTAGTTTAATGTTATAATTAATAGGAAAAACTGTTATCTACCATACCTTTGCCTTCTGGAAAAATACCATGACATCTGGTGTCATCTTTAAGTCCTGAAGCTCGCTCTAAGAAATACATTCTCCCTTAACTATCTTTGTGCCATTAAAGAAAGCCTTTTCTCCCTAAAAAACCTAGGTGCCAGGGATTCAGCTAATTCCGGTCCACTTACAAGGTCTGCAATATGCAGATGAATCCAATAAATCAATCAGACATTCCTGTAAGACAGAGAGAAGTGACACCACATTGGTGTTAGTCTATTTTCCATTACGTAACCAATCATTTTGCCCCACCCCCATGATTCTGTCTACCCTGTAACTAATCACATTGTCTGCCCTATCTAACTAACTTTATACTCGCCAAAACTATATGAAGTGGGTAACCCTGCCTCGAGGTCTTTGGACATTGAGAGAGTCCATTGATCCAGTTTATTGATTATTATTGAGCCTAACTAATAAATTGATCATGCTAAGACCATTGTCTCTTAGTTCATATTAATTTTCAAGGTAACATGAACAAAGTCAATCATCTATTCAAAATCTTTCCATTTTGAGTTCTCTGAGTGATGATTGTCTTACAAAATCATAACAACGATGTGTAAAATGGCAGGTTAGAATGAAACGTTTGCAAAATCGTAGAATCATTGGCTTAAAAGGAACCTTAAAGGACATCTAGCATAATTTTAACCCAAATCAGGAATGCCTTCCAAAGCATCTGTGACAGACAGTCACTCAGCTTTTGTTGGATCATTTTTAGTGCTGAAAAGTCCATGACTTTTTAAGACAGTCTCTTCCTTTTTTTTGCACCTGTAATGTTTACTTTGCACTTCCTTATACTTAGAGTTTGTCTCTCTGTAACTTGTATCTTTGGTGCTTCTTTTGCCGTTCTTACTAATCTCTTTTCCATCCTATAGTTTAAAAAAATCTTCTACATCTCCTACTTGAACGTTCTAAATTCATTTACCTGTTTTTCTAATGACAAACCACTTGATCTCCTGCTTGCATACTATATATAAATTATAGGTGATTAATGTCCCTTCTGAACTATAACAACAAGAACTAATGTGGCTTTCCTGGTGCACAGAGCTGTGAACTTGGACAGTTACCCCCCTCAATATGAATATTTCACTTCTGTTAGTACAGCCCAAGATGGTATTGACTTTGTTCACAGCCACCTCATGCTGCTTTGTAATCTTATGGTCCATTAAACCCAGTCAGAACTTTAGATGTTCACATGGCAAGGACGATACTAATGGGATTAAAAAAAAACCCCACAGTTAGTACTTCTTTACTTTGGTCATAGTTAAAGTTCATCTTTTTTACACTGGCCCCAAATTTCAGCATATCAAGATAGCTGCAAAAAATCTCTATTCACAAATTCATCAACACATCATCTATTCCCTCAGCTTTTTTGTCACCTGCAAAATTGACAGGCATGCCTTATTTTCTTACAACAACAAAAGCAACAATAACAACACCTTTTATATATTCTGGGCATTACAACAGTCTTAATGCTGCATCAAGATTTTTGGGACTCATGCATATGCATGTAGAAGAATGCTAAATTGACAGAATTATATTTCAGGTAAAGAAATTTTTTACACCAATTTCTGAATTTGCTGAAATTTTGTCAAGAGGGAACTTCTCAAGGGAGGACACCTTCTGCCAAATGCATGTCATAATTTATCTATGACAAAATAAGTATGCAAATTAGCAAGAGGAATAATTAATTGTATTGATAATACCACTCTGTTATCCTGGACAAGTCACTTAAGCTCTCAGTGCCCAAGGCAACTCTTTAAAACTATAAATTGCAAATTAGGTACCAGTCTGGCATAGGATATGAAAATACCCAATTTTCTGTGATTTAATTGCAGCATAATTAGTAGAATAGATAAAAATCTTTCAGTTTACAATTTTTTTTAGCATACCTCAATCCAAAGAACTTTACAAAATCAAATAGGTCTAAATAATTGTGTCAGTGTTATGTAGTGGATAGAATGCTGAAAATGGAGTCTGGAAAACCTGAGTTTGAATCTGGCCTCAGACATTCAATAATTTATGAGCTAATAGATTTTTAGAATTCCGTCTATTGACTTATTCAAATAATGAATTCAGAATATTTTAGATTTAGAGCTGGAAGAGTCCTTAAATATCGACTAATGCCTCTCATTTTACAGATGAGGAAATTGAGACTCTAAAAATTCCAATGTAGAGACTTAAAGTTACTGAAATTCACAGTTACTTCAGGGAATAAAAAAAACTAAAAATTATCTTTGTGTACTATGATAGGCTTGGAATATTCTCTTAGGTTTGCTTTGTTCTCACCACTATTTCAGAGAAATGCAGTCAGAAGAACATTCCCACCCTTGGCAGGTTACAAAATTGGCCATTAAAAAATAGAACCTGATCAGACTCATGGTTTGAGGTGATAATTTAGCTAATCTTTCATATTATTAACAATTTATGTGAAAATTTGTGATAATCCTAGCTCTGGGGATTCTGGGCTCATGGGAAGATGGAATACTAAATCAATCCTGTTTTATACCCAGGCATAAAGTTTAGATCAAATTTAATCCTGAGCATACTGAGGTTTCATGAAAGGAGGCTTGGTCTACTGTGATGATATTATCTGGCTCCTTAAAATTCCACCCTGGTGTCCTGGAGACAATTTTACTTGTAACTTAGATGAATTTTCATATCTAGAACTTCCCTCTAAAAGGAGAGCAAGAAATTATATGCCATATGAATCAGGCATAGAGCAGGAGATTTCTTCCTGTGCACAAAAGAAATCCTAAACATTCCTAGAGTAAGGAAGACGAATTCAAATCCAAATCCTGACACTTTTAAGACATGTTTTCCTGGACAAGTCACTTACCTGGGCTATTCATTTTCCCCCTAAACATAAAAAAGCCTCATAAATTTAGACAAAAACATACCTGAAACAGGATTTAGCAACTTAATCTATAGTTACTGTTACAAGTAGTAGGGAACCAAATATTTAAACTTTATCAGAACATAAAGAGTTTGTAGGATAGTTAATTAGGTAATTCACATTTCATCTAATCTTTACATTATCCAAATGATTCCTGGCATGAGCTGTTAGTAAGAGTATTAGGTATAGGCATATTCTTTCATCACATGGCATCCTCTGTGATCCAGAAAGCTCTTTTGCTCCACATATTAAATTTCAGTCTTTGAGATTTTTCTAACTTGCCTTTAGTCCTGAGTAACATGTTTAGAAACCCAGTCCAAAGGTATTGTGTAGTTGACTAAAACTAAGAATGGCACCTATTGAGTATACTCCATGGTATGGATCCTATAGGTCCATTTTAAATTCAATCTATGTATACTTAAATTTAATTGTAAACATAGGTTTCCCACATAACCCATTTTATAATTACCCCTCATCCTTAATTCTATTTCGTGTAACTCAGCTTCATTATGACAGGTATTAATTTTCAGCTTGTCCAGTCAGTCACAGCAGTGCAAACATTTTTCATAATTCTCTATCAAACAGAGATTTGGAGTAACCATGAGGCATGGTAATTGAGAAAATGGCTCTATTTTGTGGATACTGCCTCAAACAATATGAGGACATCAGGTAATGGTGGTTTTGAAGGGCACACAATTTTATTAGTGCTTCACAGTTCATTCACTCAGAATGAATCCTCACTTCTCCCAAACCTTCACTTCAAACTGCTAGGAATATCTTAATTTTTTTTAACTTAACTCAGTTTCTATAGGAAAAAGCCACTATTAAAACATAACTCCTGGGTCAGTTGCTATAGCAATTTCATTTTAAAAATAGTTTGGTGGTGGAGAAGGCTTTGGAGTGACTAAATATCTTTTCCTCTATTAGTCTCTCCAGGCTTGCTTTTGTTCTTTAGGCAGGAATCTATGGTTTGGGGTCTTCTAATGAGGTCTAGTCCTTAACCCCTGACTGTTGCTGATTGCTAATGAACAGTCAAAAGCTAATTGCTTGTGCACCAACACGATGGTTTTCCAGATCTAAATATAGAAAGTTTTCATGATCCCCAAATTGAGTTGACAGTTCAGTTAATTGTCTCCTCTCCTAATCACCTTGTATATTCTATGAAGTTAATCAGAACAACTAGAGCATTTTGTTCACGTGCCTAAATCAAGGTTGTTACTTGATAGCTTTTCTTCCGTGTGAAACTTGCATAACAGAACAATCTCTTCAACAGCTCTGAATCTATACTTATTTAAAAGAGTCCACAAACTTAGTGAACATAGTTTCCTCAGTTTCCCACCTTTTTTACCCCTGTTAGTTTTTAATTATATTTCTTACCCTTGATAAATAGCCTGACTAGCAGACAGAGACCCAGTATTTTTTGCAGGAATACCAGCCTCTCATTTATACTACCTATATGACCCTGGAAGACTCACAACCTTTCTCTGTTCCCAGGCAACTCTGATTTAATACCATAAGTTTCCAAGTTGCTGATCTGTATTTGTATCGGGAGTTTCTCAACTCCTGTGAAATCACCAACCCAATTCAATTCAACAAATATTAATTAAGTACCTACCTGCCACTTGCTAGGCTGGGAGAGATAGTAAAAAAATAGTATGTAATGTCAAGAAACTTCCATTCTAGAAGTGGTATTGTAGTGGTATGGGAGAGGGAAATTCTATGTCCTAGAAGTATGAGTGTACAATGCAAATAAAACAATATGAAACGCACAATGAAGGATTACAATAAATGGAAAGCTTAGCCATGATGGAAAAGTTGAATGGTGTTTATCATGTGCTTTTCTTGAGGACAGAGATTATATAAGACATTTTTTTTGGTATTCTTATGAATATCCTTGGTGAATTACAGTCGGTGCTTTTAAACTTTATTTTGGTGTATTTAAGACATGTTTTATGCCACTGTGATATCTCTGTAAAATATCACTTCCTCAGTATTGAATTCTTACATAAGACAATCTACTTTCCTATTCAGTGGGAAGAAAAATAACAAACCAAAACAACAGCAACAACCAACCAACCAATAAATTTCTTTTTATTGACATTTTGCTTGTTTCCCTGAATATTTGAAAATTGGGTCACATGGAACTATTTTGTTTCTTCTTATGTGTTTCCTAGTGCCACATGGGTGAGACATGGAGTAGCTGATGGATACAAGTCATAGACAGAAGATACAAGACATACACAGAACAACCTCATCACTATTTCTGGTTGATCTTTTTTTTTTTTTTCAATTGTACCTACCTTCTCTTTCTATATTGTCTTCCATTTCTTTTCCTCAGCTTCCCAATTTCCTTCCAGAGGAATGGGCCACACCAGGATTGCTCAGTATGATAGTTCCCATGAAAAAAAAAAAACAGGACTCAGGAAAGGGTAATTGTCTGTGAAAAGGACAGGGAAACTGATAGAGAAGGTATCACAAAACTCACTGAAAAACTCAATGAGAGAAAACTTTATTTACAAAGATCTTAAAGATATGTAGTTGCTAAGTATTATTGATTACAAAGCAAGTATGGGACTGTGCTTTAGAAATTATATAGATTTTAGGAGTGGCTACGTGGTGCAGTAAATAGAGCACCAGCCCTGTGGTCAGGAGGAGCTGAGTTCAAATCTGGCCAATCTGCGCTCAGACAACACAAAAACTAGCTAGCTGACCTTGGGCAAGTCACTTAACCCCAATTTCTCCTCCTCCCAAAAAAGCAAAAAAAAAAAAAAAGAAATTATGTAGATTTTTCTTTCATAAAAATGGAATATTTATCCAGCTTTACAAAACAAACATGTGAACATGTGCACATTACCATATCCTCATCATCTCTATTACTTTAAAAATTATTGCACAAAAATTCTTGTTTGTGATTGTGATAGAATCTTCAGGTACTTTATAGACTTTTTTTAAATAGAAAAATCGTTACTATATTAGAGATAACAAAAATGCTATTTTAAATGCATTTCCAATTATATTTTTAAAATAAACTTTGGAATTTACTTCAGTCATTGTCTTGATCATAATAGCTAGCCTTTCACAATTTATCATCATTGCAATATTGCTGAACAGTGCTATTAATTAGACTAGCTCATTAATGTAGGAGAATACTTCAATCTATATCCTGACACCATGACTTTTGCATAGGCGTGGGTGGAATCCTGCCCCCCTTTCTTCTTCACATAAAACCCTTTAACTTCAATCAAAATTCTGACTAGGTGTTATCTCTTTTAAAAAGCCTTTTCAGATCTCCTTAGCTGTAACTCTGTCCTCCTAAATTGTCATGCATATACCTATCTGTATACATGCTCTATAGCCTCACTAGAAAACAAGTTTCTTAGGATGGTGAATGTTTTCTTTGTAAAAAAAATAATCAGGATTGTGGACAACTTACTTGGCTGATGGAAAAGTTAAATAGAAAGAAAAGGTTGAAGCCAGAAAAGCAGTTTGAGGAAAATTTCTGGACTGTGGATTTTTAAATTTAGATTCTGTTGCTTTTATTTGTATTTGCGCATGCCTATTTGCCTATTAATAGTATAATGGACAATGCAAGAAATGCAATATTCTCAATATATAATCAAATTATAATAGAGGCAAGAAATATTCTTTAACTGGACAAAGAAGATGTTAAGAAAGTCCTAGGGTCCAAAACTTTTGATGATCAAAAAAATTTAGGCTAGGTTTTGCATGTTTATATATCACCTTGAGATAATTTTCCCTAAATAGGATTGAATGTTGACATAATTTGAGGTCTAATAGTCCCAAATCCTACACTTCCTTAGTCTTTTTATTCTATTTGTTCTTGGTATATTATATTGGGTGAATTTGAATAATGTTAAATGCCAAATGTACGCTTGCCAAAAAGATATTTTTTATGAAGAACTCACACAGGACAAGCATACACATGGTATTCAGAAGAAGGGATGCAAGGACACTTTTAGAGTCTCTCTTAGGAACTCTAGAATCTATTGTGTGGGCTGTAGTGGGGGTCAGAGTCAAGATGGCTGAGTAGAAACAGGACCTCTGTGAGGCTCCAGCTTCCACCACCTCCAATTCATGCAAAAAAGGAATCTAAACAAACTTTGGAGCTACAGAACCCACAAAATGACACAGAGAAGCTAATCTCTTTCTGACCTCCCCCTGAGGACAGCCTGGCAGACGAGCAGGAATTGGCTAGCACAGGAATCCAACAGCACAGTGCTCTGGTAGGCAAGCCCAGCCACATGCTGAGGTTTTAGCCCCAGGGTGGGCCTGACTAATCACGGGCTGGAGGGACTCCAGATCAACAGCAGCTGTGGCGATCCAGAATTATCAACACATAGATGCTGAGGACAAAGTGAGTGGTCAGTGCAGTGTGGACTTCGGGACCCAGTAGTTGGGAGTGCATCAGATTTTGCACCCAGACAAGAAGCCACTGAGGGCTGCAGCCCAGAAGCCATCATATAGCAGCTTCAGTTCCTGGCCTGCAGAGTGTAGGGAGACCAAACTACCAGTCTGAGGGGTAATGACTCTTGCTTTAAACTGCTTGGACCTGTATTGCAGTCTAGGGTGGAGGTCCTGGGGAGTGCAACCAGCTTACCAGAGTGTGTGGAGACTTCAGAGAAGGCAACGAACTAATACCTCCAGCAGCTGAGAAAACCCCAGCTTTTGGAACGAGGCTCTCCTGTCTTGTGGCAGAGTCCTACTGTGGCAAAAAGCCCCAAAGTCAAGTAATTAAGTGGCAAAATGACCAGGCAAAGGAAGCAAACCAAGCAAAGCAATCCAACATTATACTCCTATTTTGGGGACAAAAAGGATCAACACATGGAACAGGAGGAAGACAGTGATGTCAGAACTCCTGCACAAAAAGCTTCCAAGAAAAACACAAGATGGTTACAGGCCATAGAGGACTTTAGAAGCACATTAGATAAGTGGAGGAAAAACTGGGAAGAGAAATGTGAACAATGCAAGAAAATTATGAAATGTGAGTCAACAGTCTGACTAAGGAAAATAACACCTTAAAAAACAGACTAACTCAAATGGTAAAAGAGGCTCAAAAAGGCAATGAGGAGAAGAATACCTTAAAAAGCTAAATTTGCCAGATGGAAAAAGAATCTCAAAAGCTCACTGAGGAGAATCATTCCTTCAGCGTTAGATTGGAGCAAATGGAAGCTATGAGAAATGAAGATACTGTTAAACAGATACAAACAAATGAAAGAATAGAAGGCAATGTGAAATATCTCATGGGAAAAACTACTGACCTGGAAAACAGATCCAGGAGAGATGATTTAAAAATTACTGGACTACCTAAAAGCCATGATAAAAAAAAGAACCTAGAAATCATATTCCAAGAAATTCTCAAGGAAAACTGTCTTGATGTTTTAGAACCAGAGAGCAAAATAGGGTCTGAAAGAATTCACCAATCACCCCCTTAAAAAGATCCCAAAAAGAAAACTCCTAGGAATATGATAGCCAGGTTCTGAAATTCCCAGATCAAGGAGAGAATATTACAAGCAGCCAGGAAGAAACAATTTGAATATTGTGGAAAACAATCCAGATAATTCAGGATCTGGCAGCTTCTACATTGAGGGATTGAAGGGCTTGTAATATGACATTCCAAAGGTTAAAGGAGCTGGGATTAAAACCAATCTTGGATTAAAACCAGCAAAACTGAGTATCATGTTTCAGGGGGAAATATGGTCATTCAGTAGAATAGAGAACTTTCAAGCATTCTTGATGAAAAAAAAAACGGTTAAATAAGAAAATTTGACATTCAGATACAAGAAGAAAGAGAAGCATGAGAAGCTAAACAGGGAAAAGAAATCATAAGGATCTTATCAAAGTTGAACTGTTAAAATTCCTACATGGAAAAATGATAATTATAACTGATGAAACTTTTCTCAGTATGAAAATAGTTGAAGGGAATAGAAATATATATATATATATATATATATATATGTATGTATGTATGTATGTATATACGTCTATATCAGCAGGTATGTGTGTGTATGAATACCTATGTTAATATGTGTATGTATGTTTACAGTTATACATAGATAGAGGGCACAGGATCAATTTACTAGAAAGTGATGATACTTAAAAGGTGAAATTAAGAGGTGAGAGAGGAATATAATGAGAGGAGTTGGGGAGAGACAGAATAGGGTAAACTATCTCATATAGAAGAGACAAGGGAAAATAGTTACAATGGAGTGGAAGAATGGGAAGGCAAAAGGGAATGGGTCAACCTTATTTCCATTGAATTTGGCTCAGGGAGGGAATGACATTCACACCAAATAGGATATCTCACCCTATAAGAGAGTAGGGGGGAAGGGGATGAGAGGGAGGATGATGGAAGAGAGGGCAGGCTAGGGGGGAGGGAAGTTGGAAGCTACCACTTCTGAAAAGTGATGGGATCAAAGTAGAGAATAGAACAAGTGGGAGGTGGGATAGGAGGGAGGGAAATATAGTCAGTCTTTTATAATATATCTACTATGGTAATGTTTTGCATTAGGTACATATGTACAAACTATACTGAATTTCTTATCTTCCCAGTAAGTGTGGGTGATAAGGGATGAAGGGAATGAATCTGGAATTCAAAGTTTTAAAATCAAATGTTTTATATACATACATATATATATTAAACATTTAATTTTAAACTAGTAAAAAGAAAGAATTTATTGTGTGACATGGGAAACATATTAACAAAGGGCTTCCCAAAGGGCTTAACACTTTGTGGTATTCCCTCACCAGAGAAGATGCTGTGCTCTATGAGCAAAGAATAATTGAAGTAGCTAAAAAGAAACATGAGGTGCAAAAATTAGGGAATCCATCCCAAATGTTCACATGCACTATTTTGCCCTACCTGTGGAAGAGCATTCTGAGTTTGTATTTGTCTGATCAGCCATAGTCAGACACACTGTAACTTTACTCTAACATGGTAACATCATTTTGGTCCTCTTCGAGCATAAAGGACAACAACCAATCACCACCAACCATATTGGGGTGTATGGGCTGTTCAGGGAGGACTAGTATTTCTGATGTGAGATCTTGCTGAACTCTTTCCAGGATTGTTCATTCATCATTGGTATCCATCTTTCACACAACTTTCATGTGTGGCTCCAAAAATATGCAACATGAACAGCAACCATTTCGGCACATGAGCTAATCCAGGTTGGAGGTAACCAACAGGCCTCAAACTTGGTGAGCTGGGGGAAGTCTACCTCAAATATGTGAAGACTTCATCTTGTAGAATGTGTGTATAGGAACAATTTGTTCAAAAATACATTAAGATAGCTGAAGTAGGTACTCAGGATCACTTTAGAGCTTGGACAGAGATCCAAGACACCAAAGTCTTCCACTGCATCCTGGATGATTGCTGGCTGTCCTGACTCTTGTCTTGCCAATGAACTTCTACAACTCTGACAGACAGAAAAAGGTAGACAGCTTTGTGTATCTCTTCCTCACTTAAATCCTAATTACACACGAGTCAAGACATCACCCCATGATGACATTTGTCCTCTTCAACAATGAAGGAACAACAATAAAATATGTATATTATTGTTGTATTCCTGTGAAATCTGGACAATCTCTAAGCACCATGTCAAAAAACCGAACTACTTCCACTTGGATTGTCTCAGGAAGATTCTGAAGATAACCTGGCAAAATAAGGTACTAGATACTGACTTCCTCTCTACAGCTAAATTGTCAACCTTTCAAACTCTGTTGCAGAAATTGTAACTCCAGTGGGCTGGTCATATAGCTCAAATGCCAAATGCACACTTACGGAAAAGATTATTTTATAGAGAAGAAAAACAATGCAAGGTCTCATATGATGATCCAAAGAAGCAGGACGAGGACCCTCTCAAGGTATCTCTGAAAAACTTTAATATTATGTGAAAAATGGGAAATATTGACCCAGGACCATCCAGTATGGCATGCCCACATCAAAGGAAGCACTGTTTTCCCTGAGCAAAGCAGAATCATAAAATAGAGTTGAAACATTAGCTGTACAAAACCAGAGCCACTTAACACTTTAAATGTTCCAATGGACCAACTGTGCCCAATCGACGGTAGTGTATTTTGAACTAATATTTGACTGAGCAGCTACAGTGGCACACTGTACCCTGACTCCAAATTTCTGGTGTCATTGGTTTTCTTCAGAAGCAAAGTATGAGCCAAAATATCTTTATCTATCCATCCATCATCTATCTATCTATCTATCTATCTATCTATCTATCTATCTATCTATCTATCTATCTGTATCTATCTATTTCTTTCTCTATTTACATAATTAGATATCAACAGAGATATTTATGCAATATATAATTGCCAATGAATTATGTTTAAAAATATAGAGATTAAACCATGAAAGTTAAATATTTTACATTCTTCCAACATCAAATCATTTATTACCATTTTTCAATATTATTTCTTCTATTAAGTTATTATCCTCTACACATTATCTTTATTTGTACTATTCAAATAAAAAGCCTAAAATAAATAGAAAAGAATTGAAAATTTTAATAAGCATTTATTCATTCATTTACAAATTCTATAATTTATACCTTTTGATGTCTGTAATGCCATTCACAGAAGCTTTCTCGAAGAACTGCTACTGTAAACAGCTTTTTAAAGGTTCTGATTACTCAGTATAGTGATCATTCTATTGCATAATAAAAGCAAAACATCCATGGAAAATCAAGGTACAGCATAATTCAAAATACAGCATTCACCATATTACCACTTATCACAGAAAATCACAATATAATATTCACAACATAGTCTCAAAGTAAAATAGTCACTCCTAAGTTAACTCAATCAGTCACTTATCAGGAGTTTCAAAGTACAATAGTCAAAGTACTCAAAGTACAATCAGTCACTTATTCAGCAAAAGTCTTACTAAGTATCATACACAAAACCCTCCACCCCTTAGGTCACTTGTAAACTACAATTCCATAATTACTCAGTCCCTAAGGGGAGGTCTTTTCTTCATTTTTTTTTTAAGCAATCAGGGTTAAGCAACTTGCTCAAGGTTACACGGCCAGTTATTTCTGGGTGTGGTGCTGAGTATCTGAGCCCGGATTTGATCCAGGTCATCCCGACACTGAAGCCGGTGCTCTTACTCGCTAAGCCACCTGGCCGCCCCTAAGCAATTGGGGTTAAGTAACTTACTCAAGGTTACATAGCCAGGTGTTTCTGGGTGGGTGCTAAGTGTCTGAGCCCGGGATTCGATCTCCAGGTCTTCTCAACACTGGAGCCGGTACTCTTACTCACTGTGCTACCTGGCCACCCCTCTTTTCTTCATCTTGAATTGGGGCCTGCTCTCAGATTCCCTGGATCCCCTTCCATGGTCCCAGATTCTACCTAGATTCAATGGCAGATAGTTCCCAGTTCCTTGACCAGCTCTCTGGGCAGGTCCTGCTCCACACTGGCATTCACAGGGTCTTTTCCATGTCAGCTCTTTCACCATTTCTGCTCCAGGGAATTCAAGGCTCAACCAAGCCACAAACAAACAAAGTCTCAGCATCACAGTCATGCTTCAGTCACTGGGGCTCCTGGCTCCTGGCTCCAACCCCTGGTTCTGGCCCCCTCACTCCTGGCCTCCTGGATCTGGGCTCTGGGCTTCTGGGGTCCTGTTCATAAGAAGCTCCACCACCACCATCACAAGTTTTCAGGACTCAGTTCTCCATTCTTCTGTAGCTGTTCTACCACCAGATCTCGGTCTCAAGGAAATTCTGACTGTGCCTCTCTGGGGCTTTTCTTATATACACAGTATTACCTTCTTCCTTCAGCCAATTTCCTGTTATGTCAGGAAAAAGGAGACAGGAGTTCATACCTTCTGTTTCCCCAATCAGAGGCTTGATCAGTTACTAAATGTTAAGTACCTGCTACTTTTGCCAACACAAAGGGATTTTCAAATTCAAAATTACATTACCATTACAATGTCTTATTTTTCCATTCACCTATCTTTCTGTCCAGCTATGATATATAACACAATTGCTCTTCACTTTCATAAGTTTTTACTATTTTATTTTATTTTTTAAAGCAATTGGGGTTAAGTAACTTACCCAAGGTTACACAGCCAGTTATTTTGTGTGGGTGTTAAGTATCTGAGGCCAGAACCAATCCCGACTCCAGGGCGGTGCTCTTACTCACTGCACCACTTAGCTGCCCCTGTTTTTACTATTTTAAAGAAAGATAAAGTGGTAATTTTTGGAGTATCTAAGGCAATCAAGGTAATAAAAGACAATAATTACCTTTCAAAGTCCTCACATTTTTATTGAGAGAGTGTTGCTTAAAGAAGTTTGAATATTGATTTTATTTGACATATGATAGTTCCAAGGCCTAATCCTTCCTACTTTTTCTCCCCATTATATCTCTTTATATTCTTGACCTTTTTATTTCTCTAAATAAACTTTGTTATTTTATAATTATGGGCAGAAATTTTATTGGCATAGTACTAAATCTGTGTATTAAAAATATTTGGAGCATGGGTGGCCAGGTAGCACAGCAAGTAAGAGCACCGGCTCCAGTGTCGGGATGACCTGGAGATCGAATCCCGGGCTCAGACACTTAGCACCCACCCAGAAACACCTGGACATGTAACCTTGAGCAAGTTACTTAACCCTGATTGCTTAAAAAATATTTGGACTAATAGTCTCATTTTTGTGATGCAGGCACAAAACAGATACGAACATTGCATATTTTTGTGTTTGAATGAGTATTCTTCCATTTTTCTAAATAATCATTTCATAGCTAAATTTATATAAGGACTTTATATGTATATTATTTTTTCAGCATTTTTAATTTTTGAAAAAAATTTATAAAATCATTCCCTTCTCTGTTCCTAAATTCCTCAGTGAATATTTTTCTTTAAAAACTTCAAAGGAAGAATATCATCAAGCTACAACAATTTGCCTCTCTGGATTTTGCTACCAGATACTAACACAATCTTGCAAAAAAATAAAAGATTAAGGAGAATACATAAATTTTGAAATTTGAAGTGTAACTGTATTATTTAGCACCTGTTATTCTGTCACAGTAAATGTCAATGGAAAGAGTAAAGAATTTGCTATTGCAGCAGCTTTTTATTCTCTTTACAAATAGAGGCTTTATTTCTTTTGTTCCCAATAACAACAGCAATAGGAAGCTTATTACAGACACATGCTTCATCTTAAATTATATCTGTAACTGCACAGCATAGAAAGAAGGAGAGACAGATTAGTAACTTGATTATTCTGCTTGATATGTAGCAAAATCAATACAAAACAGATGCAGAAAATTATTTGTGGGGATTGAATCATCAGTATTGACTCTTTATAAGTAAATTTATTGGTAATTTTGTGCTGTGATTACAAAGCCTGTACTTCAAATTTTGAGCTGCATTGTTTTCTTTTTTATCCCAGAAAATCTCCCAATTCTAATACTTTAAGCTGTAAGGACATATATACTACTGACAATGATAAAAGAAAAGTTTAAGCAAGGTAAAACCATTACCATATCAAAACTAATAAGGCTAAATTTTCTTAGCCAAGAAATATTTTGATTTTCTACTCAGAGATTTGGCAACCTAAGACAACATTCATTTTCAGGAAAACTTTGATGTAAATCTTACAAAGAAGGGTGGTGAAAGTTTATGAGAAATGTAACTTACTGAAAACTTCTGGATCCTAGAAGTATCTCTGATAACTGCTGCAATAAGACCCCTGAGGCTTGAGAAAGTGCACCCTTCACCTTGTAAGCATAATCCAACTTTAACAAGGAGGTAAAAGGTCAAAGAGTAGACTGGGAAAATGAGCAAACAAGAGAAAAAAAACTCAGACAATAGAAACTTACTTTGGTGCCATGGAAAATCAAATGACATACTCAAAAGAAGACAGCAAAGTCAGAGCTCCTATATCCAAAGTCGCTAAGAAAATTATGAATTGTTCTTAGCTATTGGAAGAGTTCAAAATGAATATAGATGGGAAAAATCAAAATCAGGAAAGAATGCTTGGCAAGAGACCTTAACTCAATGAAAACATTTTTTGAATGTGGAAATTATGCTTATTTTTAAGCAAAAAACATTTAAAAATTAATCCATGCCTTACACTACCTCCATTTCAATTGACAAAATTAAAAACAAGAACATGAAGGGGAGCCAAGATTGTGGAGTAAAAGCAAGAACTTGCCTGAACTCTCTCCCAAAACTCCCAAATATCTTTAAATAATGACACAAAACAAATTCTACAGCGCCAGAACCCACAGAAAGATGGAGTGAAACAATTTTCCAGCCCAAGACAACTTAGAAGGTCAGCAGAAAAGGTAAGAGGTGCTCAGAGAAGTGCAGGCTGTCCCAGCATAGCCCTGGCCACAGCAAACCAGAAGCAGGCCTTGGGAACCACTAAATTAGCCATGGCAGCAGCAGCTGCTTCCAGAACTCTCAGTTCACATGGAATAAGAGGGTCAAACAACTAGTCAGGAGATTAGAGGGATCTCTTTGTTAGGACTGAGTCTGGACTCTGTTGCTTTGCCTGTACTTGGATCCTCTTCACAGTCCTGGATGGCAGTCCCTGGGTGAGAAGGAGCACTAGCACACTAGAGCTTGTGGACACTGTGGGGCAATGGCCCCCCTCAGAACTTCAGGGCAGAAGAGTGCGTGTGGTCACTCTCAGATCACAGCACAGTCCAGAAGAGTAGTAAACAGCTCTCTTTAGATCATATCACCTTGAGAGAACTGAAAACTTCTGGGACCTAGAAGTATCTCTGGTATTAGCTACATAAAACACCTGAGACTTGGGAAAGTGCACCCTCCACCCTGTAAGCAGAACCCTACTTTAACAAAGAGTTAAAAGGTCAAGTAGTAGACTGGGGAAATGAGCGAACAAGAGAAAAAAAAAACCCTCAGATTATAGAAACTTACTTTTGTGACAAAGAAGATCAAACCACAAACTCAAAAGAAGACAATAAAGTCAAATCTCCTATATCCAAAGTCTCCAATAAAATTACAAATTGATCTCAGGCCATGGAAGAATTCAAAACAAAATTTGAAAATCAAGTAAGAGAGGTAGAGGAAAAATTGGGATAGGAAAAATAAGAGATGCAAGAAAATCATGAAAACCTAGTCAACAGCTTGCTAAAGGAGATTAAAAAAAAAACTATTGCAGAAAATGACACCTTAAACAACAGACTATTCCAAATGGTAAAAGAGAGGGAAGTAAAAGAGAATAGCATACACACTCTGCCTTGAAAAGCAGAATTGGACAAATGGAAAAAATAGGTACAAAATTTCACTGAAGAAAAGAAATCCTTAAAAAACAGAGTTGGTAAATGGGAAAACAAATACAAAAGTTCACTGAAGAAAAATATTCCTTAAAAATTAGAAAGGAAGAAATGGAAGCTAATGACTTTATGAGAAGTCAAGGGAAAATAGAAATAAAACAAATAAATGAAAAAAAAGAAGAAAAAAGAAGACAATGTGAAATATGTCATTGGAAAAACAATGGACCTGAAAAAATAGATTGAGGAGAGTTATCTTAAAAATTATTGTACTCCCTGAAAACCAGGATAAAAAAGCCTAGACATTATCTTTTAGGAAATTATAAAGAAAATTTTCCTTATATTCTAGAACCAGAAGGTAAAACAGAAATTTAAAAAATCCACTAAACCCCTATTTGAAGGGAACCCAAAATGAAGACTCCCAGGAATGTTGTAGCCAAATTCCAGAATTCTTAGGTCAAGGAGAAAATATTGCAAACAGCTAGAAAGAAATAATTCAAGTATTATGGAGCCACATTCAGGATAAACAAAGATTTAGCAGTTTCTATGTTAAAGGCTTGTAATATGATATTCCAGAAGGCAAGGGAGATAGGATTACACCCAAGAATCACTTATTCAGCAAAATGGAGTATAATCCTTCAGGGGAAAGATGAATATCCAATGAGATATTGGACTTTTAAGCATTCTTGATGAAAAGATCAGAGCTGAATAGAAAATTTGAAGTTCAAATACAAGACTCAAGAAAAGCATAAAAAGGTAAACAGGAAAAGGAAATCATAAAGGATTAAATAAGGCTAAGCTCATTACATTCCTACATGTGAAGATGATATTTGTAACTCATCCATGCTTTCTCATTAATAGGGTAGTTAGAAGGAGTTCTATATAGACAAAGGGCTTAGGTCTGAATTGAATATGAAGGGATGATATCTAAAAGAATAAAATTAAGGGATGAGAGTGGAATGTACTGCAAAAAAGGGAAAAGCCAAGGTAGAATGGGATCGATTATCTCTCATAAAAGAGGGCACAAAAAGCTTTTGCAGTTGAGGGAAAGAAGGAGCATGTGGGGAAGGGTGAGTGAACTTTACTCTTATTAGAAGTGAGAATAACATACACACTATGTTGGTTATAGAAATCTATCTTATGTTACAGGAAAGTAGGAGGAAAAGAGTATAAGAGACTTGGGGTTGAAGGGACGGCAATAGAAAGGAGGGTAGATTGGGGCAATATATAGATGTAAAGATGCAAAAGATGCATGGCACAAAACACTTTTAAGGAGGTACAGTGTGAAAGGAGAGAGAAAACAGAACAAATGGGGGATAAGATGGAGGGAAATACAGTTAGCAATAGCAATTGTGAAAAAAAAAATTGAAGAAAGTTTCTCTGATACAGGCCTCATTTCTCAAACACATAAAGAACTGAGTCAAATTTATTTTAAAAAAACACAAAAAGCCATTCCCAAACTGATAAATTATAAAAGATATGAGCAGTTTTCAAAAGAAATAATCAGAGCTATCTATGGCTATATGAAAAAAAAAGATCTAATTGTTAATTAGAGAAATGTAAATAAAACAATTTTGAGATACTACCTCATACCTATTAAATTGGCTAACAGGAAAGAAAAGGAAAATGAGAAATGGTGGAAAGAGTGTGGGAAAAATGGGTCATTCATGTACCATCATACCTGTGAACTGATTCAACCATTCCGTAGAACAATTTGAAATTATTCCCAATGTGTTATAAAATCATGCATAGAAATAGACCTAGCAAAACCACGACTAGTACTGTATGCTAAAAGAGGTGTAAACAAAACAAAACAAAAAAAGAAAGAAAAAGGATCTGTATGTACAAAAATATTTATAGCAGCTCCTTTCTGGTGGCAAAGAATTAGAAATTGAGAAGATGACCATCAATTGGGAAATGACTGTAAAAGTTGTGGTATGTGATTATGATGCAATATTATTGTCCTATGGGAAATGATGAGTAAGATGCTCTCAGAAAAGCCTGGAGAGAGACTTGCATGAGCTGATGCAAAGAAAAATGTACTGTGTACAAAGTAAGAGCAATATTCTATGATGTGTGTGTTTTCCTTAACAGAAGATGAGTAGAATGTTTCATCTTGATTTTGGGGCACTCAGAGTTTATCATTCTGTTGGTTAGAGTTCTAACATTTTTTAAAGTTCAATTTCTCTATGATGTTGTTTAATCATATATACATTTGATGGAATCCTAATAAAACTGTCTCTTTGCCCCAATATTCTAATTTCCTTATGGGCTCTGTTGAACACCAGGCATGTCCTGATTTAACCATACTATCTGGTTTTAACTATACCTCAGGCCCCCAGACTCAATATAGTCACTACCCTAGCTAGGCACTTCCCTCACATCCAATTCACATATTTGAACAGGGGTGTTCTTGTGCTCAATCGCAACCACATCTTCCATTTAGTCCAAGACAGGACCATAATACCTAACTATCCATCATGAACAGAAAGGAACACAATACCTTGTGCATCAGAAAGCATCAGAGCCAGGATGTTTGACCACCAAACCATAGAAGGGATCCCTTCTCATTACCTAATCCCTTAACAAATATGTTCTGCCTTTTTAATATTCATAATTTCTGTTGTGTAACCATCATTATATTATGAATTTACCTGTTTTGTCTTACTAAGCTGTGTGTTCCTCTTCTGAGGGGCACCAATCCTCAGTAAATGCCTCTACTTGGATCAGAGGTGGTCTGACTCTGACTGCTTTGAGATAGTGCCACCACGATACACCATGAAACCACAATGAATTGTTTTCCTAATTCTGCTCACTTTACTTTGCATCAGTTCATAAAGTCTTCCCAGATTCCTCTGAACTTACCCATTTCATCATTTCTGCAGAAAAATAATCAATTACATTCATATTACTGCAATTGGTTTAGACACTTCCCAAAAGGTGGATACCCTCTTAGTTTTCTATTTTGGCTCCAGTGACAAGAGCTAACATAAATATCTTTGAATACATGCAAATATATTTTTTTCTTTATTCACTAGATTTTTGGGTATAGGCCGACTAATGCTAAAGCTGGGTCAAAAGCTATGCATAGTTCCATAACTCTCTGAACATTGTTCAAATTCTTTTCTAAAATGGCTGGACTAATTCACATTTCCATCAATAATAGTCTAATGCAGAGCTGTCTTAACATGTTGCCCACAATCACACCTAGTATGGTGAAAATAATATTAAAACGAAATTGGGAAATATCTTTTGAAAAAAATAAAAATAAAGTAGAACATATATAATGTTAATATGTTGTCTTCTAAGTCAATATGCAGCCTGTAGGAATCTTTAGGTATAGTTTATTGGCTCCTGTTTCTCTCGGAGTTTGATACCACTGCTTTATCATATCAATATTTCCAAAACTTCTGCATTTGTCATTTTCCTCTTTTGTCATTTTTGCCAGTCTGGCAGTTTTGAAGTAGAACCAAACTCCTTCTTTTCATTTCTCTAATTATTAGTGATCTGAACATTTTTTTTATATGATTACTGATAGCTTGTTTTTTTTTCTTTTTAAATTTTCTGTTTATATCATTTGACCATGCATTTGTTGGGCAATATTGTTTATTCTCATAAATTTGAATCAGTTTCTTATATATCTTAGAAATTAGACTTTTTGGTGTGGCTAAGTGGTGCAGTGTGTAGATTACTGGCCCTGGCGTCTGGAGGACCTGAGTTCAAATCCAACTTCAGACACTTAACACAAAAAGTAGCCATATGACCTTGGGCAAGTCACTTAACCCCAATTGCCCTCCAAAAAGAAATTAGACCTTTTTCAGACTTAATGGATACTTTTTTGAAGGTTACTCATTTTTTAAATATTTAGTACTATATTTTTTTTCACAAATTACATGTAAAAACAATTAACAATCACTTTTAAATCTTTTAATTCCAAATTCTCTCCCTTCCTTCCTCCCTACCTCCTGCCCCAATGAAAAATTTTTTATACATATATAGTCATGCAAAACAGGTTTCCGTTTTAGTCATGTTGTGAAAGAAAACACAGAACCAAAAAAAATTCCTCAAGAAAAATGAAGTAAAAACAAATATATTTCAATCCGTATTCAGACAACATGAATTTCTTTGTCTGGCGATGGATAGCATTTTTCATCATAAATCCTTCAGAGTTTTCTTGGATTATTGTATTGTTGAGAAAAGCTATCATTCACTGATGACCATGTTACAATATTGCTGTTACTTTGAATGAGATACTTGTTGCAAAGACTTTTCCCCCCTGCAATTAGATCATTCCTTTGTAATTTTTACTACATTTGTTTTATGTGTGAGAAATATTTTTTATATATAGGTCATCTAAATTATCCATTTTATTTAATGTGAGCCTTTCTGTCACTTGTTTAGTAAAGAACTCTTCAGCATCTATAAATCTAAAATGTAAATTCTTCCTATCTCATCTAATTTGATTATGAGATGACTTTTTAAGGCTAAGTCATGCATCTATTTTGAACTTATCTTGTTATAAGGTGTGAAACATTAGTCTAAACCCATTTTTTTCTCAGTACCATGATCTAGGAAATAGGAGAATCCCTTGCCCAGGAACTTAAGTCTTTGGGTTAAATAATACACTAAAGTATTGTTTCTTTGCTTCTATATATCAATTACCTAAACTGTCCTAATTATTGACATCAAAAATACCAAATTATTTTTAAAATTATTGCTTTGTAATATAGTTTTAGATATATTAAGAGATTGCTCCCCTTCTCACTATTTTTGTTATAATTCTTCAGACTATTGACCTTTTTTTCACTCCATTTGAATTTGTAAGTTGTTCTAATTCTATAAAACATTTCGTCACTGTGACAAATAGCTAATTTATGTAGTATTGTTACTTTTATTCTGTTTATTGAATTGAACTACCCCTGGGAAATAATTATTTATTAAACATTAATGTTAACTCAATTTGTTTAGTACACATGAACATTTAAAAATGAAGCTTAAGAAAGAACAACAGATATATGAAAATTAATTTGAAAATATTTTATAATAAACTCCATTAACCGTCAAGGACTGTGGAGCTACCACATCTGGACTTGACTATCAAAGTCATGGAAATGCCTATGAAAAAAATGTAAAACTAGCACTTAAAAATATAATAAAGAGTGAAAAAACATCTGGACTAGCTCAAGTGCACATAGAGGAACTCCATCCTCAAGTCATCATAGTTTTGAAGTCAATTAGGGTCCAATCCCCATTATATCTGACAGAAATAGACAAATTCATGGAGAAAATCTTAGATGATTTTAACCCTTCTCACCCAAAAAAGAACTGAGAAACATCAATAATCACTAACCAATACAGTGACTTTCCTTTTGAAATATTAAGATAATTAGCACAATCATAAAAGACATCTGTTATATGAGTTAAAAATTTCCTTTCTCATGTTTCAATAAGTTTATCATTGATGTAGATCTAGATTGTTATCATAAATATTTTGTAGGAATGAAAAAATTAGTATGTAGGATTGTTGTTAATATTTTCTCAATTGATTTTCTTTTTTCATAATAATAGCTGTGATTTCCCCCCAAGGGTTTAATCCTTTTCTCTCTTTTAAATATATGGAGAATTTAATGATCGACATCTTCAAAACTGTGTCACCATACGTATATACTTGGCCTTCTAGTAATATTGTTCTTATCATTTTTCTTTTATTTATTGCCTTTTCTACATTATCAAACAGTGCTTTTGGCACTACATTGTTAGAGTCCAAATATAGTGTTCAATTGTCATTTCTAGAACAGCATTCTGTGTCAAAATTGTTATTAAAATGTTTACAGCTCTTTTGTTCATTCCTTATTTATTTTCTTTTGCTTTCATATTTAAAAAATGTTTCACCAGTTGTTCTGTACACTTGTTTCCCTTGACTATTCCCCACTAGTTTATGGGGAAATGCTGCTCATAATTTTTCATCTTCCTCTTTAAAATTTTACACATGAGTGTATCTATGTTTTAAACCAGCATTGACTTTGTTGCCCTTTGTTTCTTCTTGGCAGGGCTATTACAAGTTGGATGGCTGAGCAGTTTTTAAGTCATTTTGTTATCCTCACTGTGGATATTTATTTACATTGGTTAAAATTTATTAAGGAATGATGGTTGATTATGTTGCTTTCTGCACATTTATCTATTTCCTACCTTTCTGGATAAAAATTAATTTAACAAGGTTGGAACTCAGTTATGCACCATTTGATCTACTCATTTTTTATTATTCTAATTTGACTTTGATCTTTGTTAGCAGTCAGTGATCTCACTCCGTTAATATGGAAATACATGTGTATTAAAGAGTAGCAATTACACCTATTAAAATATAATCACTTTCAATTTGTGTGATACCATTTTTTTTTAATTTTCCATGTGCGCTAATTCTTACCTTTTTATTAGAAGGGATTTTTCATGATATATGGATGGAAAGCTTATATATATTTTCCTTGCTCTTTGTATGTCTCATTTCTTACTCCCAGGCCATATTTTTAAACATATTTTTCTGTATTTTCCCCAATGATATTTGTAATTCTTATTCAGTATTCAAAGGCTTTTGCATGGACACCACTGAATTTTGAAACATACGTAGATTTAATTTAGAGAATTGTATCCAGGTCTTCATGACATTTCTCTAATTTATATATATATATATATATATATATATGTGTGTGTGTGTGTGTGTGTGTGTGTGATATCTATAGATAACGGTTCATTGGCCGCAACATGATGATCATTTTTCTGAATGATTTTCATGAGTATGGGAACACAAGATATCCCATGAAGTATTGTTTCATATTGCCTTTAAATGAATGATGAGAACAATACTTCCTGCCCCTATATTTAACTCTCCTAAAAGAAGATCCAAATGCAATTTATTAATTGTAATTAAATTTCTTCTGCTTTTCTTTAAAATGAAAATTTCAAATTTATATAATTCATTTCATACTGGATTATGACCACTTTTTGATTACTGGGATAAAATCATTTAAGCTATCAGAAGCTAAGTTAATATTTAAAAATGGTTAATTGTTGTCTGATTCTTAGTATTCACTCACTCTTCTTTCCACCACTTAGCCAATGTTGATGCAAAAGTTGAAGCAAGGAATCTAACATAGGAACATAGGAATCTAATTCATTTTGCATGTTCCCTTATTTCATGGGTTTCTGTAGTCTAAGAATTCATTATCAAACATCCAACCTCTTGATGATGAGCCTCTTTGTACTTAAGTAGGCTGGTCCTTGAAAAATATGTGTCTCCCATTATTATACTCAAAGTCTTTTGAGCAAAGCATAATGGATGAATGAATCAGCCATTCAAGAATGTCTTCAGCACACAATAATATTCGTAACATTTTATAGTGCATTCATAACATTTATTTTTCTTTTTTGGTCAAAGTAATATTAAACAATTTCTGTCAGTTCTTTTCCATTAGAAGTAATTTTTAAAGTAGTGTGCAATAACAAGTAATCAGCACTGGACTAAAAGTGTAAAATGATGAGAATTTAGATGACAATGTCATCTAGCACGGAGTATGTTGCAAGGTGTTTAGAGGGTTTCTGATGTGTCAAGCATGGCAAACTACATTTTCTACAACAGATTATAATGTAAAAAAGTATATTTCAGCTGCTGAGAGAAAATAGTGGTGTGGTACCTATCCTGCCTCTTTTTTATTTTCATGACACTATTCAATTTTTATACTATAACGTCTTACTGCTTTGCCAATTAAAGATTGTGACTTCATGATAACATGCCATTGAAGGGATATTTGAGGTTAATTTTTTCTTTGTTTTTTAATTTGAGTATATCTGGAAAATGTTCCTATCTGAACCATCATAGACAATGGGCCAGAATTTTCTTCAGCTGCTCCTAACTCTACCTAGATTGGGCAGAGAAAATAAAATTATGCCAGTATCACGAAACCATGATCTTGGTAATTACTCTAAAGTCAGGTGGAATGGATTTGCCAAATGAAAGAATACAGACCACAGCTGCTGCCTAAAAATTGAATCTCTTTACAAGAACATATCTGTTTAATCCTTCATGATGGATAATGACACCAAGAGCATCATGACATGAACTCAACTTGACATTTGCCAAATTAATTCCTCATTTTCTCTCCAGGAACAAGAAATGCTGTTAATTTGTAACATATTCATAGCATACAATGGTACTTATGTGATTATATAACATATGGCAAGTGATGCAGTGATCCAAGCTACAATATTATGTTCTAAAAGATCACAAATTTGAGCAAGGCTTAACAACCCAGTTCTCAATACCTGTCAGTCTAAGTATCCATTACAAACTTTAGAAGCAGAGAATCTGCTACCAAAGTTTTCATCAGGCTAAAGAACAAATGGTTGTAACTTCTATTTTCATGAGAAAACAATGTAGTTTTTAATGCACTTAAATACTATAGCATTTACTTTAAGTAAATCATATATGTTTGTGAAATGTATGTATCGCATATATATCTATATATACACCTCTCATATATCTATTCATATCTATTTATCAATCCATCCATCTATACTCATGCACAGATACATATGTTTATTATGTGGACCTCTATGTATACGCACATATGCATATATATGTATATGTATTGTGAGTGTATGAAAATAGAAAAAAAACTGGACTACCATAAATAAATAGAGTATTTCTAATAAATTACAAATATGTCTTATCCCTAGAACTCTCATTCTTACAAAGAAGGACTTTCTGGCTGTCTTCAATGAAGCAAAAATATGCTAGATATTTTATTTACATATTGTAGATTTAATTATCAGCCAAAGTTATTTTATTTTGTACTTCACCAGCTAGAAACATAGATTCTTAGGACATAAACTTCAATATCTAAAGGATCTATGAGCTTATTGGTGTTAATTTTTTTCTGGTTTTTTTTTTGGAGGGGGGAAGGTAGGGCAATTGGGGTTAAATGACTTTCCCAAGAACACATGACTAGTTTTGTGTTAAGTGTCTGAAGCCAGATTTGAACTGAGGTCCTCCAGACTCCAGGGCTGATTCTCTATTTATTTTGCCAACTCCCCCTCCTTCCCCACCCCGGTGTTATATTTTTTTCTTCAGATGATCTAATCATAACTGTTTATGCTATAGTAGAAAGTTTTTGTGAGTTACTGTAAAAAGTGCTTGTAAGAGAGTTGCCAGTCTTCTGATAATGAAGTTCTCTGAAATTACCTTATCTGGATCTCAGGCAACAATCAAATGGCCCATCATTGAGGCTACACAGCCACACAAATTTTTACATAAATACGCTTACATGTGTGTGTATACATATATATATATACATATATATGTGTGTGTGTATTTCACAGATACAGGTAGGAAGATTTGTATATACACATATTTGCATAAATGTACAGATGCACACATGCATTTACATGTGTTGTATTATAGTGCTATATTATATGTAAAGCTAAGCATGAGTAGTTCTCCAGAGGACTGCTGCTGTGAATAGCTCTAAGGCTCTGATCACATAGTATAGTGAACTCCCTATTTATTCAGCAATAAGCCAAAGCAAAATATTCACAGAAAACAAAATACAGCATTCACAATGATAAAACATAATTTATCACTAAAGTGGCCACATAGTTTTAAACAAAAGATATCGTTCAGTAAGTCCTTAATTCTACAATCCTTAAAGAGCAATCCCCCTTAAGTGACGAAAAGTACAAAGGTCAATGTTTTCCCATTCCTAGGTTTCATTGTCTTAATCTCTCAGTCAAAAAGTCTTTTTTCTTCTTGATTGGAGATTAGTTTCCAATCATCCTTAACTCAATCATCCTTAAATTATCTCACCCCTAGATCACAGCAAATCATGAACTTTTCAATCAGCACTAAGTATCCAAGGAGAGATCTTTTAATCTTGGCTTGAGGCTGGCTCCTGAATACTATGGTTCTTCTTCCATAGGTCCAGCTCCCTGGATCTACCCAACTGTCACCTAGATTCACAGACAGGCAGCTCTCAGCTCCTCATCTATCTCCTGTTCCATATCAAAGCCCACAGTGTCCAGTCGACATGAAGTCCTTCACAGTTTCTGTTTCTGGGAAGACAAAACTTAACAGAGCCACAATAACAATCACGTAGATTATTGGCACCATCATCAATTCACTATCTGCCTGGGCAATCAACACAGACCCACCAACAAGGTCTGAGAACTCAACACAAATCATCAACACAGTCCCAGGACCTCTGAAACCCTCCTCTAGGACTTTTGTAAACAGAAAACAAGAAAATCATCTTTCAGGGCTTTCAATAAGGTCCCAGGGCTTCTGTACGAACATCACAAACAAAAATCAACACAGACATAACAGACAAAGTGCCTGGCCTCCATAACCATTCCCCTTCTCAGTTCTGCTCTATCCCAGCTTGTGCTTCTATTTTTATGTGGTCATTAGTAGCTCCCTGTTCCACCCCTTTCTGTTGCATCAGCCCCCTCCCACTGTGGAATTCACAGGTTCTGTTTCTTAACAAAGACTTGTTAAAATCATTAGGGCAAGGCTCAAAGACTTGAACTGAAACAAGGTGCTAAATAAATAACAGAAACAAGGTGCTAAGTACTTCTTTGCTTGCCATTACATTATGTTAGTATGTTGTATAAAATTATATATGTATAAAATATAAAGGGCTTGAGGAAATATATACATACATGGAAAATATAGCGTTTGTTACATATTACAATATTATCTCAATTCTTTTCAAATTGATGTCTTCTCCTAGAAGTGTAATTCCACTAGCTTCAGTGTTCAAGAGATCAAATATATCTCTATTTCATTTAAAAATTCTTTAATATGTCATTAGTGACAGATCCCTGATTTATTCAAATATACATCTTTAATCTAGTAACTATTTTATTTTCTACAGCTAACTGGAATAGCACAGCAGAATGTGTTGAGGTTACTATAATATTTTGAGATGTTTGTTGTATTTGGAGCTGGGTTTTATGTGACTTTTAGAAATCACATATGAGAAGACATCATGGTATAGAATCATGAAAACTTCACTGGTATTTGGGAGACTTTTTTTTTTCAAGTTCCACCTCTTCTATTAAGTGAACTTGGGAAAAATCCCTTCCTCTTTGGATTTTAGTCGCATGTAAAATGAAAATATTGGAGCAGGTGATTACTAAGATTTCTTCTACTCCAATCATTTATCATTCTATTTATTTATGAATCATATAGAATTATAGGTAAAACAGACTTTGAAGATCATTTAGTTCAACTATCATTTTATAGGTAAGGGGTCAAGTGATTTTTTTCCATATTTACATAGCTATTTAGAGGAAAAGCTATATTTTTAATCCAGAAAAATAAAATGAATCACAAAAGTAGGGGGAAGGCTTGGGTTAGAAACCTAGAGGAGGGTTTCAGAGGTCCTGGGACTGTGTTGATGATTTGTGTTAGTTTACGTCTCTCATTGCTATGCATTCTACCAATGCACAATGCTATTTATGAATCATTGAATGAAAAATAAAATCAGTATTGGGAGCTGGAAGGGTCCACAAAACTAATCTACTTTCCTTCTTTACAAAAGGAAAATCTGCTTTATTGTGAAAAAAAGACTTTAAAAGGAAAGTACATATTAAATTTGCCTGAAATTTTGACTAAATAACATATGATTCCCTTCTACCCCAAATGTTTCAATATATGTTTTATTTCCTGCCTTGATATTAATGTGAAGCAGAAAGCTTTAGCAGAGCTTTAGCAAAGTTATATTCAATCATGTGAAAAAGGTGAATCTATCCATTGTTTAAAAAATGCATGATGTTCAGACAATAACATGTTCTTAGAGTGGCAGTCAATCAAATTATTTTAGAATCACACAGTGTATATTGGACAAGGAATTACAATGAATAATTAGCTGGACCCATAATTTGGTGGAAATAATAGAATTAACTGGATCATATTTGGGAACTGTTCTTAGATAAAAGTACAAAGTCTTTGAACACTATTATTCAAAATTATATGTGATTTTGAAACATTGAAAAATTAACCTTAAAATAACTCAGACAGCAAAGGAAAACACATAGATATAACCTGAATATAACATAACTTGTTTTCAAGTTATGTAATATAAAATATGCAAATAATTTTTGTAGATACAAATGACAATAAGAGGAAGTGAATCACTCAGAGAGAAGAAAAAATAAGAGACAAGAGAAAAATTAGTTAAATAATAAATTGAATCCTTCAACATGGAAGAAGTGAAGGTCCTCCTACAAGATGAATATATTCACTTTGGATTATTGGCAAATATAGACAAAAGTCAATTTGTGAAAACATGTAGAGAGATTGGATACCTATTAATTGACAAGGTCAATCCTAGTTGTAGTTATGTAGTGCGTATAGAGCTTCGTTCAAAACCAGAGTGACCTATGTTTAAGTTTTGCCTCTGCTAATTTTCACGATGTGACTGATGAAGGCATTAAATCACTAAGCAACTTTCTAAACCTGCCATCCAGGACAACTTTGTACCAATTATCATTTGAGATGTGCCTCCCTCAGATAGAAGATTATCCAACATTATAATGTACCAATTGTGCACAACCTAATGGTTATATATATTAGATTAAATTTGTCTCCAAATGTCTAATTATTCAGAATACACTTTAATCCCTACACGTATTTTAGCTATTTGTTTTGTGAATATACTGCACAATCTCTTGAAGATTATTTGTTCTGTCAAATCTTTATAATTAGCAATATATCTCAATTGAAGATGCTTTGTTAAATGATTTGATGAAGAGATCATCAAATCATGCTTTAATGAAGGCAAAGAACTTGAAGCAATAGTTTCTAAATTTTACATTGAGAATAGACGTTGCAAGTGAAAGAGAAAAGCATTTGTTGGAATTCTGTACATTTACTTTGGGTCATTCCTTACACTCTTCAAACTTCATGGAGTTTTCTATAGAATCCCATTTCATAGATATATAAGTTTATACACACATATTCTTTTATACTCACACATACATAAATTTATTTCATATGTTTTTCCCCTCCAAGTCCCCAGAGGTTTAGTCTTAACACCTTTCATTGAAGATCCCCTTTCTGCTTTGCTGAACAGACTATGCTGGGAATCTCACTTGACAGAATGGCCTGAAGCCATGTAACTTTAAAGCTTTATTGAATCAAGAAGTATTTAGCCTGAAGACTGTGAGGTAGGAAAACGAATGCTTTTCTCTGAATCAAAAATTTCAAAGGGCCTAATTAGTAGAAGTGAAGGAGCATTTTAACATTATAAGCAACAGGGCACTAAATTAGCACCTTTAAGTTTGAAAAGGTCAGATGAACTTCAAAACCTCCATAGATTAATCACATTTTCTGAACAGTTTAAATAAGTTCAGTGAAGTGTGTCCTTCATTGGCAGGGCACTGTGTATCATCCATCTGTCTGCTATTTGCTAAATATTTATGGAGTAGTAATTAAATATTTTTGGAGGAGTAATACCACTTTGGATATCAGCACCCTTAGCATTTATTAAAGAGTAAAGAGAGCTACTAGGAAACTAAGCATAGAACTTGTTTTTATCAGATTTTCAGAAGACAGAACTCTGGGAAAGATTGCTAATATTATAAATAAGAAGATAAAGATTAAGATAAAGTCTTTAAAGGGTACAATCCTGGGCCAAAAGCAACAAACTGAAATATGGAAGGGATAGTTGTAAAAATCTATATGTGCTTAAAAAAATCTCTAAGTGCAGAAAGAGGAAGCCCAGCCTTGTCAGAAGTCTTGGTGGAAAGAGATTTGTTTGGTCAACAGATCACAAGCTTAAGATGAGCCTATATTTTATGTGACTGCTAAAAAGAAAACAAAACAAAAAACACCTTATATATTCTTATGGCACAAAAAGGGGAAAGTCACAATCTCACTGTACTCAGATACCTTAAACACATTTGAGCTGTTGCATTTATTTCTGTGTATTATTTTACAAGGGTTATTGACAGACTCCAGTGAATGCAGAGGTAAATAAGCAGAAAGAATGCTGATTGCTATGTGTTCAGAAGCCTAAAAAAGGTAAATCTAGAAATCATGTTATAAAGTAAGTAGTTTAAGTAATGTGAGCTCTTCAGCTTGCAGAAGAAAAGACTCATGGAAAATTTGTTTATATTTTAACAAATGTGCTTTACCAATACTTAGTCTATTTCCAAAAATAGAGAAAAAGGTAAACCTATATGTTCTGAAACATTTATACCAGCTCTCTTTGTGGTGGGTGGCAAAGAACTGGAAATTGGAGAAATGCCTATCAATTGGGGGATTGTTGAACAAGTTGGGGTTTATGTTTGTGATGGAATTCTACTGTGCTAAAAGAAATGATGAACTCACAGATTTTGGAAAAACATGGAAAGCTTTGCACAAAATGATGAAGAGCAAGATGAGCAGAACCAAGAGAATACTGTATTCTCTCTCCCTCCCTCCCTTCCTCTCTCTCTCTCTCTCCCTCTCTCTCCCTCTCTCCTCGTTTCTCCTCCCCCCAAGCAATATGATATATATATATATATATATATATATATATATATATATATGATTTCCATTCAAAGACTTGCCACTTGGTTCCCTTACTTGTTAGAAGCTTGTAAATCAGCATATAATAAGAAAGGTGTGGGGATCCCTGTGTTAGGGCTCCATGTAAGAACTATTAATGTGGGGGGCTAGGTGGCACAGTGAAGAGAGCACCAGCCGTAGAGTCAGGAAGACCTGAGTTCAAATCCAGCCTCAGACACTTAACACAAAAAGTAGCCGTGTGACATTGGGCAAGTCACTTAACTCTAATTGCCTTCCAAAAAAAAATTTAAAAAGAACTATTAATGGCTGGGGAAGATCTAATATTCCTATTAACCTTATACCACATTAACTGTAAAGGAACTAAAAAAGAAAAAAGCTATCTCTATCCAGAGAAAGCTGATAAATATAAGTAATGTATAGAATAATTTTACATATATTCTCTCTCTCTCTCTCTCTCTCTCTCTCTCTCTCTCTCTCTCTCTCTCTCTCTTTCTCTCTCTCCCTCTCTCTCTCTGTATTTGTTTCTAATTTATGCATCTCTAGGGGAATGGGGAGTGAAGAAAAAAAAGAAATTTCTATACATTTTTTTTTGCATATTTGAAAGGACTAGCAAGTTGTACATAGTAGATTAGCAGTTTCATGTGCAATAATCTTTTTTATGGCACTACATTATAGAAATGATTGTTTTATTAAAAATAAAACTTTTCAAAAAAGATTAAAGTAATGTGCTAGTTGCTTGGTAGCTGCCTTTAGATAATTGAAAGGCTGTCATGTATAGAATCGAGGGTTTTATTCTATTCTGGAGATAACAACTAGGACCAGTGGGAAGACTTTACAAGGTAAGTTAGGTTTTTCCACTTCTAAGAATCTGAGACTAAAGGGTGGCCAGATGGCTCAGCAAGTAAGAGCACTGGCTCCAGTGTCGGGATGACCTGGGGATAGAATCCGGGTTCAGATACTTAACACCACACCCAGAAATAACTGGCCGTGTAACCTTGAGCAAGTTACTTAACCCTGATTGCTTTAAAAAAAAAAAGGAAAAAAAAAAGAATCTGAGACTGAATTAGTCTTACTGACCCAAGGATCAGCACTCTATTCCCTATACCATGTAGATACAGCATAGAATTCCAACAGGAGATAGAAGACATAATTATCTACTAAATATATAATTTCCTTCTGAATAAAACAATTGATTTTATTGTTGAATAAAAGCATTACAATTTAAACTACAATCCAAAAGTTCACTGGAAATAGCTTTTGTTTACCTCCAAAACATTTATTTAAGAGTCAGGAGACCTGGGATCAGTTCTGGCCTCAGATACTCTGCACCCACAAAAATAACTGGCTGTGTAACCTTGAGCAAGTTACTTAACCTCAATTGCTTAAAAAAAAAAAAGAATGGCCATGGGACTGATTTTTCAGAGCTCTTCTCTGGGTCTAATATTTCTGACATCAGAATAACACAACTTTTTATATTTTATTTGACCTGAATGAGATATGAGTTATAAAGGGGGGGGGGGGGGGGGGGGGGGGGAGGGGTAGCATAGTTTCAATTAATCAAACATTTCTTTATGGGCATCATCTGTGACTTCCTTAATGAGGGAAATGTGAAAAGGGCTATATGCTTCTGAACTAAATAAATGAATCAATCAAATATATTTATAAAGAATCCAACTTTACATATCTATAGCATAGTCCTTGGAGAAAATGTAATAGGAATGTAATATAATATTGAAGAAATGGCAAATTAAGTAACATCAAAATAACATCTATTTTTTTATTTATATAATACTGCATGGTTATAAAGCACTTGGGAGGCAAATAGAACACTTTTGCTACCAATTTTACCAAAGGAGAAACTCAGTCTAAGAGAGAGACTTTCTCAATTTCATTTAGTGAATGGCAGATCCATGGCTCAGTACAGGTTTCTTGTTTCTGAGTCATGTTAATTTTACTATATTGCTGATAGGACACATGCTATAGCAGCCTTTCTCAGTGTCATTCTCAGTTATTATATATCATCCATTAAAATACGAGACTGCTTTTTGGTTCTGTGTGACCGAATTATAGCCAATGGACTCTGATAAGAATACTGGCTGCTCTTGTCCTACCGTGATGGGAGCCTCCAGTTCTGAAATGTCTGTGAAAAAAAAATGCTGATTCCACAAAGCTTATCAATAGAAATGTAACCTCAAACCTTTCTAAAACAGCATCCAAAAAAAATCTAACAATCTCTAATAAAATGATACTAGATTTACAGAAAGCTCAAGAAAAGCTATTAGGTTTCAAGGAACTAGCTTTAGTTCAACTTATCTGGTAACTCATGTAGGTCAATTTTTTTCTGAGATTTAAAAAAAGGAATCAAATGGAAACTTCAACTTATATATTTTCTCTTTTGTATGGATTGTAAAAACTAGATCTATTTCACTGCAGGGGCATACACACACACATATATGTATGTATGTATTACATGTATTTTGAGTTAAGCTTTAACCTTCTTTCTCTTATTTTCTAGTCAACACTGATACTAAATATTTTGTTTGTCAGCATTGTGTCTTGCCTCCTCCTAGAGTTCTTATTAATAGACATATTTTAATAAAATACATATTTAAATATACACAATCCCTACTTTTCCCTGGGTCACTACGAAACAATTCTACCACAAGGGGTGATGCAGGGTATCTGATTTCGGTAGCTCATCCATCAGCCCCAACTTTTCCAGTAAGCTATAAATTCAGCATCAGGGCAGGGTGCCTGAATAACCATTCAAAAACAGAGATTTGTTTTGAATTAAATATTAAAATTAATACCACATTTGACATTGCAATAGCTTGTTCTATAAAAATGCCTTGAATAGTCTTATAGGAATTTCATGTGATTTTGGAAATATAAATTTACTGTAGGATAGAATGTATGAACTATACAAAGGAAAAATAGCTTTTCATTTGACAGAATATGTTCCTTTCCTCCTGGTTGATGATAAGCTCAGACTTTGTACCTTGGATATGTTAGAAAGGAGTAATGGGAACTCTTCCTTCATTTTCTGTGATACTAAGCATACTTCAAAAATAAAAATAAAAAAGGAGACCTTTTCAGTGTTTACGGAATAGGTACATAGTTATGAATCGTCTTTGTCTATATCTCCTTCTTTTTTTGGGGTATTAAAAAGTTAAGGCAAATAGTCAGGTCCCTAAGTTTCCCTTAAAACATCCCTTTCTGTTTTTGTACCATAGAATGATTCTCCACACCATAATTTCATAAATCATTAATAGCTCAATTACAACAACAGCAATAACAACAAAATATATCTGCCACTGGATTTGGCATGTGGATACCTCAATATAAATCCTGTCTCTTTAGCCTTGAGCATGTGACAACATGGAGGACCAGGCTTCCTAACTTGTTTTGTGTGCATAATGGAACCCTTTGGCAATCTCTTAGAACTTATGGATCTTTTTTGGGGAAGAGGATGAAATAATAATTATTTTTGAGGAACATATTTTTTTTTTAATTAACACAAAAAATTTACAGTCCCGAATATTCTCCCTCCTTCAACCCCTTCTCCACATCCCGAGAAGGCAAGTATTAGAACATTCATTTTGCATGTGAAGTCATGAAGACATATTTCCATATTATCCATGTAGCAAATAGAAAAACAAATAATACGGTGAGAAAATTATACTTCAATTTGCTCTCAGAATTCTTCAGTTCTGTCCGTGGAGGTAGATCTAAATTTTCATCATGACTTATTCTTAAGTATTGTATTGATTTGATTATTGTATTGATCAATGTAGCTGTTTTTTCAGAGTCAATCATCATTACATTACTGTTTGTACTGTGTACAATGATCCCCTGGTTCTACTCATTTCCCTTTGCATCCATTTATGAAAGTCTTGCTCTTCTTTTTTGGTGAAACAATTTCCCTGATCATTTCATTTACCACAGGAGGGTTCCATCACAATCATATGAAAGAACTTGTTCAGCCCTGCACCAATTGATGGGCATCCCATCCATTTCTAATTCTTTGGCACAACAAAAATAACTACAAATAAATATAAAGAATTGTAAATGTATAAATATATACATCCCTTTCACTTTTGTTTCATCTTGGGATACTGACTCAGTAATGGTATTGTTGGGTCAAAGGGTACACACAGTTTTAGAGTCCTTTGCACATAGTTACACATTATTCTCCAGAATAGTTGGTCTGCTTACACCTCCACTAAAATTCATTAGCATATCAATTTTTCCACAATGCCTCTAGTATTTATAATTTCTTATAGGTATGTGTTAGTACCTCGAAGGTGTTTTAATTTGCATTGCTCTAACCAATGGGGATTCAAAACATTTTTTCATATGAATCTTGACCTTTGATTTCTTCTTCTAAAAATTACTTGCTCATATTCTTTGACCATTTATTAATTGGGGAATGGCTCTTTTATTTTTTAAATAAATTTGACTCAGTTCCCTGCATACAAGAGAAATGAGACCTTTATCTGAGAAACTTATTGTAAATTTTTTTTTGATATTGCTTAATTATCTATGGTACATTTCAACAAAGTATAATTTCCCTGATTAGCTCTTTTAATTAGATCAATTTTTGCTTTTTCTAAGTTCATGATTAGTTTTTTGCTTTAACCAAAGTACAATAAATTATGCTTTCACAGATTATTTTTACTGGGTGTGTGTTTGTATATGTGTGTGTGTGTGTGTGTGTTTCTCATTGAAATATGTCTTTTGCAAACAGTATATTGTTAAATTCTGGTTTCTAATTCATTCTTCTATCTGCTTCTATTTTATGTGTTAATGCTATTCACATTCACATTCTGATTATTAAGTATGTATTTCCCTCCATCCTATTTGCTTCTGTTTATTCTTTTTTCTCTCTCTTTTTTTTACCATGTCCTTCCTCAAAAGTCTGTTTTGCTTCTGACTCCTGATTCCCTTAATCATCCCTTCCTTTTATCGTACCCCACTTTCTCCTATCCCCTTCTGCTCCAACTTCTCTGTTGAGTAAGATACATTTCTATAACTAATTTTCTTTTTTTTGTTTCTCTTTTTCTCTGTATGTGTGTATATATGTATCTGTCTTTATATGTGCATCTATATATGTATATATTCATGCCTGTATGTGTGTATATGGAAATATATGTAGATGTATACACACCACACATGCTCACACACACATTTCCCCCTTTAAACCACTCCCAATGAGAGTGAGAATTAAGCAATGCCTCCCAACACCTTTTCACCTTCATTATTAAAGTTCTTCTTCGAATGCTACTTTAATGTGAGAAAATTTCCCCATTTTACCTCTCCCTTTCCCCTTATTTCAGTGCATCCCTCTTTCTTACCCCATTATTTTTTCGAGAGCACTCCAACTTAATCACCTGACACTCATGCCCTCTGCCTTTGTAAACTCCTTTTAACTGCCCTAATAATAATAAAGTTCTTATAAATTTGTAGCTGCATCTTCCCATATAGAAGTGTAAAGAGTTTAATTTTATTGAGACCCTTATGCTTACTGTCATGTTTTTCTTTTCATGCTTCTCTTGAGTCTATTTTTTAAATGTCATATTTTCTATTCAGCTCTGTTCTTTTCATCAGGAATACTTGAAAATCTTTTTTCATTAAATATCCATTATTCTCCCTATAGGATTACACTTGATTTTTCAGGGTAGCTGATTCTTAGTTGTACTCCTCCACTCCTTTAACACAGGAGCCACTAAATCTTGTATGATCTTGACTGTGGCACCATGATATTTGAATTGTTTCTTTTTGGCCACTTCAAGTATTTTTTCTTTGCCTTGGGAGTTCTGGAATTTGGCTACACTATTCCTAAAAGTTTTCCTTTTGAGATCTCTTTCAGGAAGTGATTGGTGGATTCTTTCAGTTTCTATTTGATGCTCTATAGCTAAAATGTAGAGGCAATTTTCCTTTCTAATTTCCTAAAAATATTCTCTCTCTCTTTCTCTCTCTCTCTCTCTCTCTCTCTCTCTCTCTCTCTCTCTCTCTCTCTCTCGCTCTCTCTCTCGCTCTGCCTCCATCTCTACATCTCTGTTTCTGTCGCTGTCTCTTTCTGTCTGTCTCTGTCTCTCTTTTTAAGGTAATCTAATAATTCAAGTTAACTCTCCTAGAGCTATTTTTAGGTGAATTGTTTTTCTAATGAAATATTTCATATTTTCTTTTTTTCATTCTTTTGAATTTATTATATTGTTTGTTAATGTATCATGGAGTTATTAGATTTCACTTGGAAAACTTCAATTTTTAAGGCATTGCTTTCTTTGGTGAGCTGTTGTAACTCTTTTATTCTCATTTGGCAAATTTTGCTTTGTAAGGAGTTCTTTATAAAATGACTTTTATACTCCTTTTTTCCACTTGGCCTATCCTGCTTTGAAAGGAGTTTTTTTTTCCCTTCAGTAAAATTTTGTGCTTCTTTTACCATTAAACCAATGTTTGTGGTCCTGTTTTATTCAGTATTTTTTATATCTCTTTTACCAAGCTGTTAATTTTCATTTAATAAATTTTTTGCATAACTCTCATTTCTTTTCACATTTTTTCTCTGCCATTCTTATCTTTTTCTTTAGCTTTTCTAGGAATTCTTCTTTGGCATTGGTCTAATTATTTTTTTTTCTTTGAGGCTTTGCCTGTAGCTATTTTCATATGGTTTCTTTTTTGAAGTTTCTGTCTTGGTTTTACTGACACTATAGCAACTTTTTATGGTCAAGTGCATTTTTTTGTTGCTTGCTTATTTTTCCAGCCTATTTATTGATTTTGTATTTTATTGTTAAAGTTGAGTTCTGGGGCTGCAGAGGTATAGTTTCAAGCTTCAGGATACATGGGGTTCAAAAAGTTCTCAGGGCCTCCAGGATTTTGTGATCCTGGAATACGTATAGTCCCTCTTCTCATAATTTGTGCCCTGGTCTTTACACTGGAAGGGTCAGTGTTCCCTGTAGCCACAAGTGCTAACATTCGTCTTTGCCTTGAAACTGGAACCAGGGTCTCTGTTCCCTTCTGACTAATTACAAGTACTCTTCTTTGTACTAGAACTATGACCCAGAACTGCAATCCAAAACTATGAATAGGCATTATAGATGCCTAATATCACCAGATCCTGCACCCAGTGACAGGATAGGGTTTCTGTAATCTCTTTTAACCTCCTTACCACCTCTGGTTGAGAGCTCCCAAAGCTGCCATTGTTGAATCCTTCTCCATGGTGGACTGGTCCCCACCCTGCTGTCATAGATCTTTCTTACTGACCTATTAAGGTTTCTTAGGCTGGAAAAAATTCTTACTCCAACCTTTTGTTTCTCTGCTGCTCCAGAATTTGATTTGTGGCATTATTTTAAAGTTTCTAAGAGAGGAATATGAGAGTTCAGTTGGGTTGCTACCTCTATTGTACCATCTTGACTTCATATCTTTAGATTCTTTCTCAGAATAATATTTTTAAATGCATAGAATAGAATTTATAATGGATAATTCATGTTGAAATATAATTATATTATTTTTTAAAACACACATATACAAGTTTAGGGACCATATACACACACGCACACACACACACACATATACATATGTATAATGAGTTAGAAGTAAAAATTCTTTGATCCTATGATTTCCTTCACTATATCTATCTGTCTGTCTGTCTATCTATCTATCTATCTATCTATCTATCTATCTATCTATCTATCATGAGTAAGAAGTAAAAATTCTTTGATACTATGATTTCTTTCACTTTTCCCCTGTGCCCCCAGGAGAATGACTACTTGAGTGATAGTCACATCTATGAAAGAGGGGAAAAATAAGGAAGCTATCAACATTTTCTATTATCCCATTCTTTGATACTCGTTTGTTTACAATTGTCTCCCAAAATGAGAGTGACATGAGGATGTAATACATTTGAATATGTAGAAGGTATAAGGCTTTTTTATCAGCTATTAATAATGGTAGCTTTTGAGCTTTCTGAGATCTCTGATAACACCTTTTACATGTGTCCTATAAAATACAAAAGCCTACAAATAGTTATTACTTTTTCATATAATTTTTATGTTGATTTCTCAAGGTCCTATTAGACTCTGGGTACCCTACCCTTTTAGAGACTGGGGAGACATATAAATGCTTTATAATAAGTTTCAACAGTAAGTACACTGATAAAATGAGAATGTTGGATTAGATGATTTATAAGGAACTTTCAGTTCTAAAATTCTGTGATATTTTTGGTTGAGCTGAATAAAGTTTTCAAAAACATTAATAGGATTTAAAAATATAATCCTTCATTTTAAAATATAATTCTATCCAAGGTAACAAGTGTCCCTGACTCAGTAAGTCACATTTCTCTCAATTGTGATGGTGTTGCACAAGGCTCTTTCATATGGAAATTTTCTGTCCTTAAAAAAAAAAGACCCTTCTCACTATGATACAAGGCGTATAAAATGTGTTTTTCACCTTGAGAGAAGATGTTTTCCTCTTTCTTTTTTTTATACTTTTTCTCTTCATTTTTTTAATTTTAATTTTTTTTCTGATTTACATCATTCATTTCCACCAGATTTGCAGTTACATATTTTCTCCCTATTTTTCCCCTACCCACCACCCCAAAATAGCAGTCCCACAGGATATACTCTCTTTCAAACTGCTCTTTCCCATATTTTCTCCCATACCCCTTTTGACTTTTCCAGTAGGGCATGGTGGATCTCTATGCCCCAGTGCTTGTATATCTTATTTCCCAATTACATGTAAAATAGTACGAATAATAGAAAAAAAAAAACAAAAAAAAAATCTTTGAATTCTAGATTCCTTCACTTCCTTCCTTGTCACCCACCCTTACTGGGAAGATAAGCAGTTCAGTATAGGTTGTACATGGCTGGCTAATACAAAACAATAACATAGTAGATATATTGTAAAAGACTGACTATAATTCCCTCCCTCCTATCCCAACTCTCCCTTGTTCTCTTCTCTACTTTGATCCCATCCCTTTTCAAAAGTGGGTGCTTCCAAATTCCCTGCCTCCCAGCCTGCCCTCCCTTCCATCATCCCCCCTCTCATCCCCTTCCCCCCTACTCTCCTGTATGTTGAGATACCCTATTTAGTGTGTATTTCATTCCCTCCCCAAGACTAATTCAATGGGAATGGGTAAACCCATTCCCTTTTTCCTTCCTATTCTTCCCCTCCATTGTAACCATTTTCCCTTGCCTCTTCTATATGAAATAATTTACCCCATTCTGTCTCTCCCCCTCTCTTCTCATTATATTCCTCTCTCACTTCATAATTTCATCTTTTAAATATCATCCCTTCCTGTTATATTGGTCCTGTGCCCTCTATCTATGTATACCTGTAAACATATATACACACATTCACATATGTATTCATATGCCCATATACCCTCATATATATGTTCCCTTCAACTATTTTCATATTGAGAAAAGTTTTATAAGTAACAATTATTGTTTTTCCATGTAGGAATGTTAATAGTTCAAATTTTATAAGTTCCTTATGATTTCTTTTCTCTGTTTACCTTCTCATTCTTTGCTTGCTTCTTGTTTCTGAATGTCAAAATTTCTATTCAACTATGGTTTTTTCATCAAGAATGCTTGAAAGTCCTCTATTCCACTGAATAACCATATTTTCCCCTAAAACATGATACTCAGTTTTGCTGGGTAGGCGATTATTGGTTTTAATCCCAGCTCCTTTGCCCTCTGGAATATCATATTCCAAGCCCTTCGATCCCTCAATGTAAAAGCTGACAGATCCTGGGTTATCCTGATTGTGTTTCCACAATATTCAAATTGTTTCTTCCTGGCTGCTTGTAATATTCTCTCCTTAATCTTTTCAATTTTTTCTCCACTACTCTTACCCGCTTCTTAAAGTCCTCTATGGCCTGTAACCAGCTCATATTTTTCTTTGAAGCTTTTGGTGTAGGAGTTCTGACTTCACTGTCTTCCTTCTGTTCCATGCTTTGCTCCTTTTTGTCCCCAAAATTGGAGTCTAAAGTTGGAATCTTCTGTATGCTTTTCTTCCTTTGCCTGGTTATGTCCCCCTCAGTCACTTGACCCCTGGGCTTCTTGCCACAGTAGGGCTCTGCCACCAGACAGGGGAGCTTTTGTCCCAAACACTGGGGTTTTCTCAGCTGCCAGAGGTATTAGATGGGTGCCCTCTCTGAGGCCTCTACATGCTCTGGCAAGCTGGTCATCCACCCCAGGTCCTCCACCCTAGAGTGCAATCCAGATCCAAGAAGGTTAAAGCAAGAGCTATTACCCCCTCAGACTGGTGCTTGGTCCCCTTACACTCTGCAGGCCAGGAGCTGAAGCCTCCACATGGCACTGGCTGGCTGTGCTGGTGTTTCAGTGGCTTCTTGCCCTGGGGGAAAAAGCCATACACTCCCACTTACTGGGGCCCAAAGTTCATATTGCACTGACCTCTCACTTTGTCCTTCGCATCTATGTGTTGATAATTCTGGAAACGGCCACAGCTGCTGCTGATCTGGAGTCCCTCTGGTGGGTGCCTGGTCAGGCCTGCCCTGGGGCTAAAGCCTCAGCTTGGGGATGGGCTCTAAGCTGGCCAATTCCTGCCGGCCTGCTGGGCTGTCCTCAGCAGGAGGTTACCTTCTCTGTGTCATTTTGTGTGTTCTGCAGCTCCAAAATTTGTTCAAGTCCCCTTTTTACATTGATTGGAGAAGGTGGAAGCTGGAGCTGCTCAGAGGTCGTGTTTTTACTCTGCCCCCCTGTTTTCCTCTTTCAATGGAGTGATTCTCCAAGTGATGTAGTTTGATAATGTCATGGATTATGTGCATATGATCAGAAAACTATAGGGCCTACTCTATGATATCCATAGTCTATCTAAAAAAAAATCAGCCTAGTGTGTCTCAATCAGGGAGAATATGTATTTATAAATATATATATATATGATATATATATATATATATATTATGTGTACATATAATATATATATATATATTTCTCTAACTATAGTTCAATTAGTTGCCAAATCTTATCGATTCTTTTTTTCAATATTGTTCAACTTTGCCTCCCTTAAGTCTAATCTAAAGGCTTTCTCCTTAATTCAAGTCTTCATCATCACTTTTAAATCATTAAAATAGGTTTATGTTTTATAGCCTTACTTCTAGTCTGTTTTTTTTTTTTTAGCAGCTCAGCTCCTTTATTGGGGAAGAGTAAGGAGATTCTGCTCTGGGTTTGAGCGGAGAGATATAGTCCAGCTAGCCCAGCCCAGCATGGATAGCCAACAGTGACTTCCTCTGCCTTGGACAGCATTAGCTGGCCACCTCCATGTCAGATATCTCGGTGGATACCTCTGTGGGCAGTGCCAACAACTTGGGGGACACATAAGAGCCCATGACGGCTGCCCGCTCTGCTTCTTCCTGACTGCAGGGTTCTATTGTCAGCTGCTTCAGTCTTTTTTTGTGATCTTTGGACTTCAAAATGACTCTTCAGGCTGGAAGTTTCAATGAAGTATCTCGTGCAGGCCAGGCAGCGGTGGTGGCTGCCTCTGCGCAGGTCGGTGTCCGGCTCGGAGTCCGGCTGGGGCCTCAGATCCCGTTGAATCTCATCCAGGTCCGGCCGCTGCCACTGGCCTTCAGCTAGTGGGCCAAGGAGCTGCCCCAAGAGTGCGCCATGGACTCAGCTGAGGGATAAGTCTCAGGCTCCGGGCCGCCGGGGCCCCTCTAGTCTGTTTTCTAATAATACCTTTTCCCCACAACTGGCACAATAGCTTTTTGATACATATCTTGTCATTCCTCAGCTCAAAAAATTTATATTGTACCCCAATTATCACTTGAATAGAATACAAGCTACTCAAGATAGTATTTAAAACTTTCCAGAGTCTATTTCCAAAATACATTTGCATATTTTTTTATCTACTCTCCTTGAAACACCCCATTTTCTAATCAGAACAGATAATTAGCTGTTTTTCAATTCTAAATCCCATCACCCAACTCTGTACATTTGTGAAAGTTAGCTCCTTTGCCAGGAATATATTGTCTCCTTAACCTTTACTCAGAGAATTATCCTTCAAGGATGATGCCAACTGCCTCTGAGAAGTTTTCCTGAATAATTTTGTGTGTCTGTGTGTATGCATGTGTGTGTGTGTTCTCTCTACTACCATCAGCTTGAGACTCCATCAGCTAATTTCCTCTCATTTTTAGGGACCAGTGGTAAGCCCCTTGATTTCATTTTACCACTTAATATTGAGAAGGTTTTATAAAGTGATAATTACTTCCAAATTATTGCAAATAATAAAATAAACATTTTACCCAATGACTCAGGAGTATATCAACTCAGTCTCTGGAGAAAATAGGTTCAACTTAACTCAGTTCCTACATAGCACTGGTTCTATCAAATTCATATGTAAAAGCAACATGATTGTGGCATGTCTTGTCTCAGTTACTACTGGGCTAAGATATAAAAGATCACTCCCAAAGGTCATTTCTTGTGATACTGGTGATAAGCTGCCTGCAGACTCACTCTCTGATGTATCGGAATGTGGGGCACCCTCCAGGCATTTCAAAAGTATGAGGTTGGAGACTCCAGTCCTTTTACAGGCTGCCATCAGCTAGAGAGACACTGGGTTTCCACTGAACACCTGGGCAAAGAACAAAAAATTGAAGTTGGCAAAAGTTTTTGAATGCCTCCATAGGTAACCACAGAGCCTCTTCTTCACCTTTGATATGCTGAACTTTGTACATTACTGCATGACTATGTGTATTGAGATAAATGACACATTTGGGCCCCTACACTCTGCTAAACAATTTTAGTCAGTTTCATGTGATTCTGTATGGGTAGGGAATAGAAGTTCTATATATGAGGCACCAGAGCTGTCAACTAAAAATAGTAAATACACTTGCTTAATCATAGGAAAATACCTAGAGGTCATCTATTCTTGTTTTTCTTTGTTATGGTGACCAAAGGTGACTAAATTATAAGGAAAGTCCCCCAACTTAATTTTGAACCTCTGCACCACTCTCCTGTCCAACATGAGTGGTTAACATGAGTATCTTATGACCGACCACTTAGCCAGTATAAATGTCCCATGCTTTGCCCAGCCTGAGATTCTCCTGCTGATATAATACTTTTTGACTGATATATCATTTTTGGTCCTTGAAGCAAGATCTATCAGCAAATGAGATTCTATATTTTGTGTAACCCTATAAGTATCAGATCTGATATGTCTTATAAAATAAGGTTCTGGAAGAAGGGAGCATCTCAGATCATGAGGAAGATCTGAGATATACTTCAATGGAGAGGACCATGGACCCTTTAACAAAGTGCCATTGGTTCAGAGCTCTGCCTCACTGTTTTTTTTTTCTTGCAGAATGGACAATTACTAGTGCCACATTATCACAATCTAAAATATTTTCAAGTCCCTGTTATCACAATTGTTTCAGAAGCAGGAAGCAGTCTCCCCAGAATTTCCATATAGGTAGATACTCTGTCCTTGTTTCAGATCACAGTTAAAACTGCAGAAACAATTTTCTCTCTCCCTACATGACTAGTCCTTTTTTTTTTTTTAATTTAAAGTGTCCTTGAGGGGCAGCCAGGTGGCTCAGCGAATAAGAGCACCGGCTCCAGTGTTGGGATGACCTGGAGATCGAATCCCGTGCTCAGACACTCAGCACCACACCCAGAAATAACTGGCCGTGTAACCTTGAGCAAGTTACTTAACTCCAATTGCTTTAAAAAAAAAAAAAGAATGTATTGAATAGTTTGGGGCGGCCAGGTAGCACAGCGAGTGAGAGCACCGGCTCCAGTGTTGAGAGGACCTGGAGATCGAATCCCGGGCTCAGACACTTAGCACCCACCCAGAAACACCTGGCCTGTGTAACCTTGAGCAAGTTACTTAACCCCAATTGCTTAGGGGCGGCCAGGTGGCTCAGCGAGTAAGAGCACCGGCTCCAGTGTCGGGATGACCTGGATCAAATCCGGGCTCAGATACTCAGCACCACACCCAGAAATAATAACTGGCTGTGTAACCTTGAGCAAGTTACTTAACCCCAATTGCTTTAAAAAAAAATAAAGTGTCCTTGAATATGTAGAATGTATCACTCACATAAGTAATGTATTGCATCCAAATGGATTGTCAAAATGCAACCTGTAAAAAATATATTTATGGAATTCAATCTACTATTTCTGAACCGAGACTGATGAAACTATTCTTGTCTGGAGAAGAGCAGAAGGGTCATCAGCCTGGCCATACTCTTTTCTTCTGAGATAGAGAATGGGAATGAGGATGTAGATACTAGAATTGATGAGAACTATATTTATCTCCCTTATGACCTTAATGTTGCTAGTCAAGAGACCATTTTTTTGGTTCAAGCCATTTTTTTTTCCTGGTAGCTATTCCTTAAAAGGAAATGGCATATCCTAAGCTTAATATCTACTAGTCTGGATTTTTCCTACCAAATACTAGTTACACAAAAGACCATCACAACTAGTAAATTGCAATTAAACCTATTCATCAAAGTTGATAACAAACAAAAATGAGAGAATTTATGAAAATTAGAAATATGCCAGAAAATGCATAGGCAAAATGAGCTCTGTAGACGTGAGAGTTCTTAGCCTAAAAAATAATATTTGATTTCACCCAAAGGGATATTTCCCAAAATTTCAAATAGACAAGGTAGAAATGATAAAAACTGTATTACCTATCTTTTTTCTGTCTTCCAAACTATTTTCTTTCTTTCCATGGGTCTATTTCTGAAAAGAGGCTGTAACTATGTGGCTCCTCTCTTAAAACAACAATTAAGAATATCTCCCAATCACCTTCATGCAGCATTTTCTTCACTAATCTAGAATCATTTCTAGGCAACAAGAAACAAAATGTTTCTGGAAAATTCGACTTGCAATTTTATTTTAACTCCTATTTTATAAGGTCTTGGTAAGTGTATAATATTCTCAGAATTTCTTGGGGATTTCATATTCTTACGTGTTTAACCATAGTTCGAAAATCCTAATTCTCATTTTGACACAAGCTTCTTTAACCAGCTATTCACTTCTCCAATTTGTCTTCCTCTTCTCTACCTGGTACAGCCTTCAATCAGCAACAATCATGAAAAGAGCACCTGGACTCAGTATGTTTTCAATTTCTTGTCCTAGATATGTATTAAATGAATGCTGAATGACTTAGTGGAAGTTTATTTTTCTTTGAACTTTTTCCTATAAATCTTTACATATGAAATATTCTAACAACTAAAATTTATGTTAGTTGGTTCACTGAATTTCATCATATACATATATTTATGTATGCACACATATATATATTTTAAATTTTATGTGGCTTGATAATTGGGCCATTAAAATTACTTGAGAATAAATAAAACCTCATAATTGCATACTTTTATTAATATGCAGATAATAAATTTCAACATTAATGTACTATTAATAATAAGCATTTATAAATGTTTAGCAAAAATATTAGACCACATTCTCCTAAAAGAAATTAAAGTTGTATTTTATTTTAGTGTAGTCATGCTAGTACACTGGACATTTTTTTAAACCATCAGGGACTTTTGATGGTTAATTGCCTTTTCAAACTTAATTGCCCCTGGAATGAGAACATGAATGAGTTTTGGCTTAATGGGAAAATATTTGAAAGCTAGTATAACTTGGGTGCTATTATTTTTAGATTTAAATTAAGCCACTGAAATTAGATGTAAACAACAATTATACCACTACATTTGTAGACACTCCATTGAACCAGTAGCAAGAAAAATACACATTAGCCTTAAGCACCTATGGGAACAATTTTAAGTTTACTAAATAATCAATAGGTAAGTTCTTTCTCTATATAACATGAAACATTTCTCTAGATAGATAGATAGATAGATAGATAGATAGATAGATAGATAGGTAGATAAGACTTCTACACCTGATTGATGTAAAATGTATAACCATCACTATAGATGTACTTTAATTCTTACTTTATGAACACAAAAACACATAGCTTTATCAGTTTAGTATTAAAGAAAATTGGCTTCATTTTTACTATCTGGAAAAATAAACTAGAAGCAGAAAACTGGAACAGGAATGAAAAGACACCTGTTTGGATGAGCCTAGGAATATCAGCTATGGATGCCTCAGTAATCATCTATAAATTACCATGTGAATTGACAAGAGTTTCATTCCAGAAATAGGAGCCAGGTTAGGATTTCACCATATTCCTAAGGAGTAAAAGTTTTATTGGACTGTGGCCTATTGAGGAAGGTTAGAAGTTTTGTAGACAGTCCCAGGAAATCCTTCTGGTACTTGTCTATCTACAGACATGATAATATAACCTGTGATTTCATTACCCAAACATAGTGAATAAATTTAAGTTTTCCTCAACTTCAAAGAGACAAGAAGTTTAGCCAGAAATAGATGTAAATAGAAGTTATGTAGGGAGGTTAGCCTCTATAATTAAACCTTCCTAAGTGTTCAGAATTTTCCCCAACTGAGGACTTGGAGTGATTGTTACAGAAAGCATAACTTTTATTTCAAAATAAACTCTCTAAACCTGAAGTGGAAATAAGACTATGAATCTTGAGTCATTATATTGTCCCTAGACTTTAAATGAGTGAATTATTTTGACAAGACATTACACACACACACACACACACAAACACAGACACACATCTATCATTGCCAAAGTTTGTAATAATTTATTTTTGCTATTAAAATGTGCATACATTTTTTTTAAACACCCATTCCCCAAAATTAGTTCCACTGCATCCACAAAATGTTTCTCTATAATGGCTCCTAATGTATGCAATATTTTGTATCTATACCTCACCCCTTTACCTCTTCACCAAGTGCAGGGAAGGGTGTTTCATTAATTGACTTAAGATTAATCATTTATGATTAAATAAAATTCAGCTGCATTTGATTTTTAATTGATTTTTATTCGTCAGAAAAAAATTTTCTTTTCTCCTTTCCCACCCCACTATATCCAATTACAGAAAAACAAAACCCATTTCATGAACATGTATAGTCACATAAGAAAAATATCCACATTGTTGTTATTCAGTCCTTCAGTTGTGCTTGAATCTTTATGAAACTGTGGGCCATAGCATTCCAATACTCTCCATGGAATGTTCTTAAAAAAGATACAGGAATGGTCTTCCATTTCCTTCTCCAGTAGTTTAAGGCAAAAAACTTGCTGAGGGCCACACAACTAACAAGTGTCTGAGACTGCATTTCAATTCAAGTCTTACCGACTCTAGGTCCAGCATTCTATCCACTGAGCTATCTAGTTTTCCCATTCAGTATTGATCATTTAATTTTTTTTAAACTGAATCTTTCATTCCACTATCCACAAGATAGATAACATTTTCTTTATGAGTTCTCTGGGATAGTGGTTGGTCATTATACTCTTCAGAGATGTTAAGCCTTTCAAATTTGATTGCCTTTATGATATTATTTCATTGCATAGATTGTTCTCTTGACTCTAGTCACTTCACTCTGTATAGTCTTTGATTATGTGTTTAGTTGTCTGTCACATGCTTCATGTCATGGAATGAGAGAAATGGAATGGAAGGTGGAGTTTAGGGGAAGGAAGGGAAAAAAGAATTTGCATAGCTCCAATTATGTGCCAGGCACATAATGCGGCTCCCTTATCCCCATTTTACAGCTGAGTAAACCAAATCAAGTAGAAGTTATATGACTTGCCCAGAGTCATACAACTAATAACTCTCTGAGGATGGATTTGAACTTATATTTCCCTGAATCCAGGTCTGCTATGATTTCTAGCTGCCCTTGGATTTCCTAGCCTAGGAAGGAGGAGGGAAAATTTAAGTTGCTCCATGTCCTTAAACATTTTTAGCTTTCCAAGAAATGGAAAAAAAAAACATTGTTTTAATTGTATGAAATCTATGTTATTTTCTGTTTACTTCATAACAGAACTATGGCAAAATTTCTTAATTGAATTGAAGATTAATATAATATACATCTTATTTACTTATTTGTTCCATTAATTCTTCAGTGTGAGCAGTGATGATCATAACCCATCCATGCTAACTCCTTTTGTCTATTATCTTGCCAAATTCTTCTATACATATCCATAGAAGATCTTTCCAATTTGCCAAGTCTTGTTGATTTTACATTCAAGTATATCTCATATCTGATCTTTTATCCTGAATCATACCACAACCACTCAGTTCAGGGACTCATCACTTTTTGCTTAGATTATTTCAATAGCTTCTCGGTTGATACTCCTTGTCAAAGACTAAAAATAAAAAAAAAATTCTTTGTGTTAATTCTAAAAAGAGCACCTCTGATTGAACTAATGGCCTAATAAATATAATTACCCTTATTGTAAGTGATAAAGAGTACCATTTACTTTTACTATGTAATCTTTTTTCCTCCATCTCAAAACAGTATTTGAAAGGTGCCTCTTACTTTTACAATCAACTCTTTACCCTAGAGGAACCTAAGCTATGGGTGATACAAAGAGTTATAAGGGGGAAAAAATTCCCCATAACTGCTGAAAAATTAGCCTCCTTCCAAACTTCCCAATTTCTGCAGAGGATCTTGTCAATTTTTGGTCACACAAGTTCAACCTCTACTTTTTTTCTTTACTCCCCTCCACAAATCAAATCAGCTGTCACTAGCATCTCTCACATTCATCCACATATTTCTACTATGGGGAGATAGAAAAAGAGAGGAGAAAATGTGGTCAGGAGTCAACTAGCCTCTTCACTTGGTAAGATCAATCATTCTTATATGTAATTATAATATTGTTGTATCTCTATATTGTATGTTGTAAAACCTGAGTAATCATTGACAGTCAGAGATGCTGTTTAGAGCAATTTTTAATCTGAATTTTGATGAAACTAAAAGATGGAGAAAAATTGGGTAAGACCACTAGTGTTATTTTCTCAACTTTGTTAACCCTGAGTTGTGATGTTTATATCTGCTATTTAGAAAAATTTGTAAAATTGTTAACTAAGCAATTTTGGGCTACTGTTTTAATGTTAAAACCTAAAATTGTTAATTGATTACTGTATGTGGAAAGTAGGAAACTGGATGAAAACTTGTCTGATTAGTTCTGCCCATTCAGAGCAGTCTTTCCTGCTTACAATTCATATAAATTTTCCTTATGTTGTAAAACTGTCAAATCCCCTAGAAACTATCTCTATTAGGCAAGGTCATTCAGCCTGAGAAAGGAACTTGTTTAGTCATGTAAGTTTTAAATGAACCTAACTTGGCAAGAAGTTGCAAAGATTAAAAAGAATTTGTATAAATTGGCATTTATATTTGTAATAGTAATGGAATTTAAAGATTCCCCTGTATTGACTTGGTTTTTGGATTCATTGTGTTAAAACCCAGAGCTTGTAAATCCCACTTGTGGGATGGACTTATTGACGTGAAAAGACAGGCCTGAACTGGGAGGAGCTGGTGACATAAATTTAGAGAGACACAAGAAAAAGAGAGAGGCAGAAGAACTTTTTGGAAGCAGCATCTTGGAGGCATAGAGAGACAGAGAAGATTGCTGAAGGCCACTTTGAATTGCCCAGGCCTTTTGAGAGCTGCCACCCAGAGCTTCCAAGGACTGAGGAGACATGGCTGTTATGCTGGTATGTTGTCTGTCTGTTTTGATGTTGTTTTGCCAGATTTGTCCACTGGTGAAAGACAGTCCTGTTGTTGCAGAGGCCTTGGCACCTTGCTGTTGGTTCAGAGCTCCTGAGACTGTTCTGCAGACAGAGAGTGAATTCTGTCTACTGGTGAAGGACAGTGCTGTTGTTGCAGAGGTTTTGGAACCTTGCTGTTGGTTCAGAAGCCCTGAAGAAGGATTTTCTTGTTGTATGTTTACAGAAATCCTGGAAGGGGGTTTTGCTAATATTTTGAGGAGTCCTAGGACTGTTCTGCAGACAGAGAATGAATTAATGAAGAGACTGGCACTGTATCTTGTGGCCTTGCTAAGCTTTGTCTCCCCAGGAACAAAGATTGCTGACAACTTGCCTCTTGTCAAGATGAAGAAAAGACCTCTCTTTGGGTATTAAATGCTGTGGTTAAGATTTTTGTAACTCTGGGGTAGACTCAATTGTGATCCAAGGGTGGGGAACTTTTTGGGCTCTGTGATTGAACAAATGAATGTACTTTTTTTACTGATATTTGGAAACTAATCTCCATTTGAGAAAAGGGGCTTTATGGTTGACTAAATGAATGTACAGGCTAAGGGTGGAGTAGTACTTAGAAGAGGGTCTTTGGGATTGACTAAATGAATTATAATGTCCAGGGGTGGGGTAGTACTTGGAGATTATTGAATTGCACTTGGTAAATGCTGTATTTTGAATTATGATATATGTTGATTCTCTCTGTTCTTAATTTGTCACTGAATAAAATGGAGAGCACTTATGCTGGCATTTTGAAACTTGGGAAGTTGCCTTTGCTTGGCTTTACAATATTTTACAAGGATGGTAAATGGAATTCCTTACATTACAAGATCTGATTCATTTTTATTGCTTATTGCAGCCCCCATGAGAATAGAAATAATTATAACTGGCTCTAAGCTGTGATTGGTGAAGCTTGTTGTTTAAGGGAAAAAGCACTTGGGACCATAACTAAATTTTATTTTGAGTCTGAATTTGGGTATAGTTGTCTGCATTAAATCAGTGTCTGAGAGAAAATATCACTAGCTACACAGAGGAATGCTATCCTCTACTGTTAACAGGTGGAAATCTATATTTGGTAAAGGCCGAAGGGACAATCTTAGCCTTTGTCTGGGATGGAATCCCTCCTGGCTCAGTTAACCATAGGTTCCTTTGAAAATGAATGTTTTCTACCTATTCCTGAGTCTAGTTATGAGGTAGAACATATGCTACATGGTTGGATATCTGTAACTGTACCTGAATTTAAACAGAGCCAAGAATGCTTTCTCCTGGCATAATTGGAATGTCACATGTCCCTGTTTTTTTTTTCCCTCTATAACAGGTTTCTATACTCAGAGCAAGTAATCAGTAAAAGATATGAGCTCCTTCATGTTAGCTTACTGGAAAATCTAATACTATTTTTCATCCAAAATTAGAATATGTACAGAAAGTGATACAAAATGCTTAAGATCATTTAAAAGTTTTCAATTGACTTTCTTCATAAAAGTTTGGTGGTCATTTATAAATCTTGAAACTGTTTTGAAGAAGGAAAATATTTTTTAGAAAAAAAAAACTTTAAAATCTCTCGTGTGATTTTAAGAGACCCACTAAAACCCCCATTTGCAAGATATGTTTATTGCTGAATTGATGTAAGAAATTTTAGAGCAGAAGACAAGTGCTATTTTGATCCCATTATCTAAGCAAGTGTTAACATTTGTAACTAAATGTATCTCCTTTTTGAGAATCTGTTTGGTACCCCACCTCCTTTTGTACTTCAGGCGGAGAATGCTTTTATGTATGACTGTTAATGATTTACTTCTCAAGTCTCTCCAAGCTCTCTGAGTCATCCAGGATGAAGTCTGAGCAATGTACCAGACCACTCCACTGTTAAGGTGGCTGAAGAAAAGCCTGAATCCACCACTCTGGTGACTTACAACTGAAGATTTCTAATGCTCCTGCTCCTGGCATTCCTGCCTTTGGCTGGTTCCAACTCTTAAGCTCCCACCTTGTATTCTTGGACTCTTACTTAGACAATTAATAGGACTCTAATTGCAAAGGATGTGAATCATAGGCAACCCACCCTCTCCTTTGATCTCTGTGCCCTGCTTGACCCCCAGGTTCATGTTGTTTCCAGGCCATCAAACTGTTTGCCCTCCACATTACATATGTCCCCGGACTCAGTTGAGTCCGAGGATCAATTATGAGCAAGAAAAGGGGGGGAGTGAAGTGCCCACCAGAAACTATACACCAAAGCCTCCTCCCAGTCACAACCTGCTAGAAAGGGGACCCCTACCAGGGTCTCTGGAAACGACCTGATAGGCCACAATCGTAAGGGAAGTTTCTACCTGTGTTACTAGAAACATATCCCACATATGCATCTGTTCTTGTTAGAAATATGCCCCAGATACAAGTCTTTTCTTGTTTTTGCTAGGCAATCAAGGCTTCACTAGAAATGGCATTACACCCCCTTGGAGCCTTATTTTGTTGTTAGTAACACCTAGGTCTCTAAAAATGTATCTTGTAGAAGACTTGATGCTATCTTCCTTATTAGGGAGGCAGTCACCAGCTGGTTAATAAACACTCCTATAAAATTATAATTGGCTTTGCTGTCCTGTTTCTGCTCCGATGTCCACTTCAGTTTAGAATTCAGGAGTATCTTTCTTTGTCACAACATAGTATGGTTAATATCATTTCCAATTAGTAACTGCTTTAAGGCTATCCTAAATATATTATTGTGTAGTATAGAACTTTCTGAATATAACAACACTTACCATATTGCTAAGAATTTTTGATATTAACCTATTTCTCAAGAGTGGTAGTAGAGTTAACTAACAAAATAATTGTGAAAACCTTTATAATGACAATTTATAAAAATTTAATTTTGATATGTTCATAAGAAGATTCTGCTAGGACACTTAAAAATGAAAATAATTTCCCTGTTTATGGAATAGAAAAAATTAGTGAATTTTATTGATGGGAATATATAAACTGGGACAGTTTAGATGGCTGATAGTAGAAAAGAATAAGTTTGTAAATGGACTCAAAATAGGCATTTTCTTAGTTCTTGATCATAGAGTTCAATGTTTGTTAAATCATTAAATCAATTAAGTTAAATCATTGTTCCCTTGAAAACAATAATGTTGGGGGGGCGGGCAGGCCAGGAGGAGATGGCCCTGGTGCAGGGGCAGGCTGGGAGGCGATGGCGCTGTGCGCAGGGGCAGGCTGGGAGGAGGCCTGACCAATGAGGGGGAAAGGTGTCCCACCAACCACAAGGGCCACTACCAGGCCTTTCAACAAAGGGCTGGGACTGGAAAGAGATAGGTAAGAGCCAAATGCAGGGCCCCTGTTCCGGACAGCAAAAACTCCTGGGACTACCACTCCATAGCCCAGAAATTTTTTAAAAAGCCCCTATCAGGACCTCCAAGGATGAAGATGGCAGAGGAAACCCAGCCTGCTCCACCCCCCCACCCTGTGATTATTATGATTATTAATCATAATATTACTATGATTATTAATTACTATGATTATGAAATTTATTATTATGAAAATTACTATGATTATTAATCATAATCCTACAATATGCTGTCTACAAGAAACACATCTGAAACTGAGGGACACACAGGTAAAGGTAAAAGGTTGGAGTAAAATATGTCATAGCTAAAGTAAAAAAGCAGGGGTAGCAAACCTTATCTCAGATAAAGCAAAAGCAAAAATTGATTTAATTAAAAGAGATGAGGAAGGAAACTATATCCTGCTAAAAGGCACCATCAAGAATGAAGCAATATCATTACTTAATATATATGCACCAAGTGGTATAGCATCAGAGGAAGAAATTAAAGAAATTTATGGTATATAAAAATGCTCTAAATCACTATTGATTAGAGAAATGCAAATTAAAACAACTCTGAGGTACCACAACTCATGTGTCAGATTGGTTAACATGACAAAACAGGAAAATGAGAAATGCTGGAGAGGATGTGGACAAATTGGAACACTAATGCATTGGTGGTGGAGTAGTGATCTGATCAAACCATTCTGGTAATCAATCTGGAATTATGTCCAATGGGTTATAAATAATCTCATGCCCTTTAACCCAGCAATACCACTTCTAGGGTTGTATCCCAAAGAGATCATAGAAGTGGGAAAAAGTCCCATATGTACAAAAATATTTATAGCAGGTCTTTTTGTGGTAGCAAAGAATTGGAATTTAAGGGGATGCCCATCAATTGGGGAATGGTTGAACAAGTTGTGGTATATGCATGTTATTGAATACTATTGTGCAATAAGAAACAAGGAGTAGATAGACTTCATATTTACCTGAAGAGGCTTATACAAACTGATGCTGAGTGAGAAGAGTAGAGCTAGGAGGAATTTGTACACAATTACATACACAGCGTATCTGTGACAACCAACTTTGATAGACTAGACTCTTCTCAGCAATGCAGAGTCATAAGTCAAACCCAAAAGACTGATGATGGAGAGAGATGTTTACATCCAGAGAAGGAACTGAGATTGAACCCAGATTTAAGCAAACTACCTGCTCTTTTTCGTTTTCTTGTTTGGTTTTGTTTGCTCTTTTCCATTCTTCATTCCATCTGTTACAACACTTCTTTATAACCTGACTAATGCTTAATATGAAAGTATTTGCAGATATTATACTCGATTGTATGCTGCCTTGGTGGGGGGGGAAGGTGGGCGGGAGAGAAAATTTGATACTCAAGGAATTGTGGTAATGAATCTTGTAAAGTAAAAGTAAACAAATTAATAACGATCAAAAAAAAAGAAAACAATAATGTTGTTTATTTCTTTTTTTTTGATGTTCAATGGTTTCCATTCTTTTTTTTAATTTATTTTTTATTTTTTAAAATTTAATTTGTTTGTTTCCTTTTAGTTTACAAGATTCAATTCCACAATTCCTTTAGTTTCACATTTTGTCCCCATTCCTCCTCCCCACCACCCATGGCGGCATATAGTCAAGTATAGGATCTGTAAATACTTTCACATTATACATTAGTCAGGTTATAAAGATGGATTGTATCAGCTGGAATGAAAAATGGTAAAGAGGACATAAAACCAAACAAGAGAAGGAAAAAGTTCAGGTATTTTGCTTCCACCTGAACATAAACTCAGTTCTTTCTAGTTGTTTCTCTGGATGCACATATTTCTCTCCATCATTAGTCTTTTGGGATTGACTTATGTCACTGCATTGCTGAGAAGAGTCCAGTCTATCAAGTTGGTCATCACACATATGTTGTGTCTGTAATTAGGTACAAATTTCTCCTGGTTCTACTCTTCTCACTCAGAATCAGTTTGTATAAGCCTCTCCAGGTAAATATGAAGACTGTCTGTTCCTCGTTTCTTATAGCACAATAGTATTCAGTAGCATGCATATACCACAACTTGTTCAGCCATTCCCCAATTGATGGCCACCCCCTTAATTTCCAATTCTTTTCCACCACAAAAAGAGCTGCTATAAACATTTTTGTACATATGGGTCTTCCTCCCACTTCTATGATCTCTATGGGATACAACCCTAGGAGTGATATTGCTGGGTCAAATGATATGAAAGTATTTATAGCCCTTTGAGCATAATTCCAGATTGCTCTCCAGAAAGGCTGGATCAGTTCACAACTCCACCGGCAATGCATTAGTGTTCCAATTTGCCCTCATCCTCTCCAGCATTTGTCATTTTCCTGTTTTTCATCTTAGCCAATCTGAATATTGTTTATTTCTAAGGAATATTAGAAAGTTACAGAGTAGTAGTCATTTCACCATACCTATATGCAAAAATTCATGCTGCTACAACATATCCTACAAGTAGTAGTCTAAGCTATCTTTAAACAATACCACTTAAGAAGCAAAAATGTTGGAGTAGGAACCCATCTGAACTCTTCCAACATTATCCTCTAAAATTCTAAAAATTCTTCAAACTGAATTTTGGAATGGTAGAGTTAACAAAGGTCAGCAAAAGACATTTTTTTTTTCCAGCCTAATACAACTTAGAAGGTCTTCAGGACAGTCTGTAATATGGAACTGGTGCAGGCCTGCAGCAGGGCAGTAAAATGAATGGTGGGTCTTGAATACTATGATAGCAACAGTAATAGTAGCAGCACCACCAACTTTGGGAGCTCTCAACCCAGAGAGGTAAGGAGGTTGGACAACTGGTCAGATGGAGATTACAAAAAATCCTTTATTAGTGGTTGGATGCAACTGGTGCCAGTTGGCAACTCTGCTTCCCAAATTCATTTCTGGCTTGCAATTCTAGGGCAAAGGGGAGTGTTTGTGATTAGTCACAAGGCGGCAGGGACCCTGGTCACAGTTCTAGGGCCAAAAGGAGTGCTAGTGCTAGTGACTGAAGGGAAAGAGGGAATCTTCTTCAATAAAGATCAGAGAGCAAACCAAGAGATAAGTTACCACACCTCTCTCAGGTCAATGCCACCTTGGAATCTTAGAAAACTTGGCAGCTCCTTGGGGGGGGGGGAACTTTGAAAACAGCAACACAAAAAAACCCAAAGCTTAGCATAGTCCTCTATGCACCCCAGGTGAAGAGAGCTCAAGTTTAACATAAAGTTAAAAGTAAAAAAGAAAAAAATCAGCTTGGAAAATAAGCAACCAACAACGATAGGACTTGACCATAAGAAGCTACTATGGTGGCAGGAAAGAAAAAGATACAAATTTAGATGACAATAGCAATGTAAAAAGACTTATTTGCAAAGTCTCAAAGAAAAAAAATGCTAATCAGACCCAAGGCCAGCAAGAATTCCCAGAAGGGCTAAAAGAGCAGATGAGTAGTGAAGGAAACAAAAGGGAAAAGAAATGAGAGTTATTCAAGAAGATTGTGTAAAATAAATTAATAGCTCAGTAAAAGAGCACAAAAGATACTGAAGAAAATAACACTTTAAAAAACAGAATTGGACAATAGGGGGATGGAGTCAAGATGGTAGAGCAGAAAAAAGGACTTCCATGGGCCTCCAGCTCCCACCTCCTCTAATTTATATAAAAGGCGCCTCTGAACAAACTTTGGAGCTACAGAACCCCAAAAATGACACAGAGAAGCTAAACTTCTTCTGAGGACAGCCTGGCAGTCTGCCAGGGATTGGCCATCCCAGCAGTCTGGGAGCCAGTGGTTTTAGCCCCAGGGCAGGCCTGACCAAACACCAGCTGCAGGGCATTCAGATCACCAGTATCTGTGGCAGTTTTCAGAATTATCAATGCATAGATGCAAAGGACAAAATAAGAGGTCAGTGCAGTGTGGATTTTGGGATCCAGTAGTTGGGAATGCACAGGCTTTTGCCCCTGGGGCAAAAAGCCGCTGAGAAGCCATGGCCCTCTAGCCGCCACCAAGTGGCAGCTTCAGCTCCTGGCCTGCACAGTGTAGGGGGACCAAGTGAACAGTCTGAGGGATAATTGCTCTTGCTTTAACCTGCTTGGATCTGGACTGCAGTCTAGGGTGGAGGTCTTGGGGTACATCACCAGCTTGCCAGAGCATGTGGAGGCTTCAGAGAGGGCACCCAACTAATACTTTGGCAGCTGAGAAAGCCCCAGCATTTGGTAGGAAGCCCCCTTGTCTGCTGGCAGATTCCTACTATGGCAAAAAGCCCAGGCATCAAGTGACTGAGTGGTGACATAAGCAGGCAAAAGAAGCAAAATAAAGAGGGCATGCCACTTTATACTCCTATTTTGGTAACAGAAAGTATCAAAGCATGGAAGAGGAGGAAGACAGTAAATTCAGAACTCCTGCATGAAAAGCTTCAATACAGTCCATAGAGGACCTTAAGAAGCAAATAAGAGAAGTGGAGGAAAAATTGGGAAGAGAAATGAGAAAAATGCAAGAAAATTATGAAAGAGTCAGTAGCCTGACTGAGGAAAAAACACCTTAAAAATAGACTAACTCAAATGGCAAAAGAAGCTCAAAAAGGCAATGAGGAGAAGAATGCCTTAAAAAGCTGAATTTGCCAGAAAGAAAAAGAATTTCAAAGCTCAATGAGGAGAATCATTCCTTTAGAATTAGACTGGAGCATATGGAAGCTAGTGACTTTATGAGAAATCAAGATGCTTTTAAATAGATCCAAACAAATGAAAGAATAGAAGGCAATGTGAAATATCTCATGGGAAAAACCACTGACCTGGAAAATAGATCCAGGAGACATAATTTAAAAATTATTGGACTACCAGGAAGCCATGATCATAGAAAGAACCTAGAAATCATCCACCAAGAAATTCTGAAAGAAAATTGCTCTGATGTTTTAGAACCAGAGGGCAAAATAGAGGTTGAAAGAATCCACCAATCACGTCCTGAAAAAGATCCTAAAAACAAAATTCCTGGGAACATTATAGACAGGTTCTGAAATTTCCAGATCCAGGAGAAAATATTACAAGCAGCCAGGAAGAAACAATTTGATTATTGTGGAAACAAAATCAGGATAACACAGTATCTGGCAGCTTCTACACTGAGGGACTGAAGGCTTTGAGATATGATATTCTGGTGGTCAAAGGAGCTGCGATTAAAACCAAGAATCACCCAGCCAGCAAAACTGAGTATCATGTTTCAGGCAAAAATATGGTTATTCAGTGGAATAGAGGACTTTCAAGCATTCATGATGAAAAAGCAGAGTTGAATGGAAAATTTGACATAAAGATCAAGAAGAAAGAGAAGTATGAGAAGTTAATCAGGGAAAAGAAATCATAAGAAACTTATCAAAGTTCAACTATTTAAAACCCTACATGGAAAAATTATAATTGTAACTTATGAAACTTTTCTCAGTATGAGAATAGTTGAAGGGAATAGAAATGTATGTATGTATGTATGTATATATATATATATATATATATATGTCTATATAGGAGGGTATACGGGCATATGAATACATATGTGAATGGGTGCATATGTGTGTGCAGGTGTACATAGATAGAGGGTAGAGGACCAATTTAACAGGAAGGGATGATACCTAAAATGTGAAATTAAAAGTTGAGAGAGGAATATAATGAGAGGAAATGGGGACAGACAGAATGGGCTTAACTATCTCATATAGAAGAGGCAAGGGAAAATGGCTACAATGGAGGGGAAGAACAGGAAGGCAAAAGGGAATGGGTCAACTTTATGCTCATTGAATTTGGCTTAGGGAGGGAATGGCATACACACTAAATAGGGTATCTCACCCTACAGGAGAGTAGGGGGGAAGGGGATGGGAAGTGGGATGATGGAAGGGAAGGCAGCCCAGTGGGGAGGGAAGTTGGAAGCATGCACTTTTGAAAAAGGACAAGTTCAAAGTAGATAATAGAACAAGTTTGAGGTGGGATAGCAGGGAGGGAAATATAGTCAGTCTTTTTTTTTTTTTTAAAGCAATCAGGGTTAAGTAACTTGCTCAAGGTTACACGGCCAATTATTTTTGTGTGGGTGCTGAGTATCTGAGGCCAGAGCTGATCCCAGGTCTTCTGATGCTGGGACTGGTGGTCTTATTCACTGTGCCACCGGGCTGCCCCTAAGCAATTGGGGTTAAGTAACTTGCTCAAGGTTGCAGGGTGAGTTATTTTGTTTGGGTGTTAAATTTCTGAGCCCTGAATGGATCCCAGTTCTCCTGACTCTGGGGCTGGAGCTCTTACTCTCTGTGCCATCTGGCCAACCCCAATATAGTCAGTCTTTTACAATATATCCACTATGGAAATGTTTTGCATAGCTACACATGTACAACCTTTATTGAATTGTTTATCTTCTCGGTAAGTGTGGGTGACAAGGAAGGAAAGGAATGATTCTGAAATTCAAAGCTTTAAAATCAAATGTTTAGACACACACATACTGTTATTAATATTATTCTACATGTGACTGGGAAATAAGATATACAAGCACGGGGGCATACAGATCCACTGTGCCCTACTAGAAAGTCAGAGAGGGTATGGGAGAAGATATGGGAGAGAGCAGATTGCAGGAGGGGATATCCAGTTGGGATCGCTATTTTGGGGTGGTGGGTAGGGAGAAAATAGGTAGAAAATTTGTAACTCAAAATTTTGCGGAAATGAATGATGTAAACTAGAAGTTAATAAAGCATTTGATTTTTTTAAAATGCCATTATTGACTTAAAAGTAAAAGGAATAAAAGTCCACTAAAGGAAGAACTGCTTAAAAAGCCAAATGGGAAAAAAAAAGAATTATAAAATTTTAGTAAACAATGTAATTCCTTACAAATTAGAATCAGGTAAATAGTAACTAATGACTCCATGAGATTTCAGGAAAAAACAAAACAAAGATCCAAAGTATAAAATCGAAATTGCAAGAATACACTGATTGTCTCCTAAAGGAGATACCCAAATGAAAACTCCTGGGAATAGTATAACCAAATTGCATAGCTTTCAGATCATGGACAAGGTATTGAAGCTGCCAGAAAGAAAATGTCATGTTAGGTAGCTACAGCCAGGCCAGGATTATGCAAAATTTAACAATTTTCATGTTAAAGGAATAGGGAATATGGAATAAGACATTCCAGAGGGTAAAGGGATTAGTTTGCAGCCAAGAATGACCTATCCAGTAAAAATGAGTATAATCTCTTTGGGGAACAAAAGATATTTAACGAAAAAGAGGACTTCCAAGCATAGCTGATGAAATGACTAGAACTGAATAGAAAATTAGAAATTCAAACAAAATACTCAAGAGAACAATAAAAACTAAACATGAAAAAAAAATGATCATAAGGAACTCAGGGGAGGTAAATTGTTTTCATTCTTATCTTGGTAAGAGGATACATATAATTCCCAAGAACCTTATTATTATTAGGGTAGTTAGAAGTAGTCTATATAGACAAATGGAATGAATGCGAGTTGATTATGTTGGAATGATCTGCCAAAAATATATGTGGTAGTGAGAAAGAAGAGTGAATTAGAAGAGAAAGGAAAGGTAGAATGAGGAAAATTTTTACATATAAAGGAGGCATATTATAGTGGAGAGGAAAATGGGGTCTCAGAAGACAATACCTGAACCTCACTGTCATTGTGATTGAATTAAAGAGGGAAAATACACACACACACACACACACACACACACACACACACTCATTTAGTTGGGTATAGAAATCTATATTACCCAACAGGGAGCTGGGTTATAAAAGGGATAAGAGACGACTGCTGGGTGTGTGTGCAGCCCTAGACCCTCCTGCCCGGGCTTGCACTCGCTGCACCCGGGGTTTTCCTGGGGTGCCCTCGCTGCTGCTCGGGCTCCAGCTTTGGCCGCGGCCAGTCTCGAGATTGTGCTTGTGAGTTGCGGGTTTAAGCTAGAGCACGTGTTGCAGACTGCCAGGCAGGGAGCCTGGAAGCAGGTGTCTGGGACCAAGGCCGGGAAGGCTCCGCACTGGTCTGACCTTGATCTTCCTGCCCGACCCCCTGGAGCTATATTCCAAAACCCAGCGATTCTTTCCAGAGAGCATCCCTTGCATAACCCCTAGCAGGCTCTTAATATTGCCGGAACGTCGCACCGCGAGGGCACTGTCCGGTGTGCACCTTAGTTACTACCCCCTGTCTCCACAGGTCCCAGGCCCCTGTGCGATGCCCGCGGGCATGTCATGCCCCTCGTACCTGAAAATGGTGGCAGCCAGCATGGGGGCCAGGCTGGCAGGGTCAGAAGTGGTGCACAGGTACTACCGACCCGATCTGACCATACCTGAAGTCCCCCCAAAAAGTGGTGAACTCAAAACAGAGCTTTGGGGGCTGAAAACCAGACAAGAGCAAGGTCAGATTTCTCAGCAGCAGTGATGTGCATGGTCAGCATTTGCCACAGGGACTTTTACTCTGTTTTTATACATAGGGACAGTAATTTTGCTTGTCCTAACACACTCAGGATTCTTCATGAACATTAATAAATTCAGCTGTCATTGTGGTTAAAAAAAGTGATAAGAGATATGTAGAAAATATTAAGAGGAAGGGAGGACTGGGAGATGCAGTGGTCAGAAGCAAAACAGACTTTTGAGGAAGGATAAGGTAACATGCCAGAGAAAAGGATAAACCAAAGGTAGGGTGGAGGGAAATGCACAGTGACCATAAATGTGAATGTAAATGGGAGGAACTAACCCATGTAATAGAAACAGAAAGCAGAATGGTTTGGAAACCAGACTCCAATAAAATATTGCATACAATAGACACACTTGGGACAGAAAGACACATAGAGTTGAAGTGAAGAACTAGAGTAGAGTCTATTATGTTTCATTTGAAGTAAAGAGGAAAGGAGTGGCAATCATAATCTTAGACAGAGCAAAAACTAAATTAGAATTAGTAGAAAGTGATAATCAGGGAAACTATATTTTGCCAAAAGTTAATGTAAACAGAAGATATTAATATCAAAAAATTACAGCAAGTTTCTCTGATAATAGCCTCATTTTAACATATATAAGAAAATAAGTCAGATTTATATAAAAAGAGACATTCCTTAATGATAAATGGTCAAAAGATATGAATAAAATGAAATAGACCTGGAATCAAGAACTGATAGATTCAAATTCTTCCTCAGATATTTTACATTTAACTTTGGAGAAGTCATTGAATCTTTCCAAGACCCAATTTCCTCACCTATAACATAAGTATAGCAAAATCTGTGATGCCTAGTCTATGAGGTTGCTATAACATTGTATTATTAAACAATCAAACATTTGACAGTCTCTCATTCTATATTTATGTCAAAAATGAATTATGTGGTCTAGATAATAATACAACTCTTTTCTTCAGCTCTAAGATTCTAGGATTCTCAAATTGTTCAAGCTACCAGGTTAATGCAATACTTACATTTCCTTTCAATTATTCATTCCTAGAAGAGGGTTAAATGGGGATGACAGTAGTGATTTGTTCCAAGAAATATTTGTTCAGGTGAATTACAATAAAAGTAGAGGAATGAGGAAAGAATTGGCAAGGGGAAAAGAAAGTTAACCTATAGGAGAAAAAAAAATTATGCATTTTATATATTTCCTTCTCCAATGTGAATAAGGTTTTTATTCTTAGATTTTTCTAATTTCACTGTATATACATTGTACTTTTTATTTCAAAGAAAAAAAGAATTAACAAGACCTCTTAAATTAAGCATTTTTATAACCTTTCAAAACTATAAAATTGTATATCTTATCCAAACCAAATAAATATAACCATGCTAGGAATTCACAGTTGAATACTAAATGTTCTAATATTGTCCCAGTGCTGTACACTCTCACGGAGAGAAGTAAGGGATTTTGTATGTGTCAAGAGAAAGGCCACAAGAAAATGGAAGAAAGAACAAAAACAAACCAGTCAATTTAGTCTTCAATAGCTTTCTCTTCCAAGCACATATTTCAGCCAAGATAATATTGTAAAATATTTTAGCATTAAAGCAGCCTTATGTCAGCTAGTTGTTAAATTTTACAAACCATATTTTCTATTGTACCTAAGTATAATTTTGCATATGGACACAGAATGTTTGAATTGTAAGGAATTTTAAAAATCACCTTGTCCAACCTCTTCATTTGATAGCAAAGGGAACTGAGCCCCAGAGAGATAAAGTGACTTTTCATAAAGCCTATAGACAGTTAGTCATAGATTAAATATTATAGAACATTTTTGTGTCTTCATCTAGTAATCTGTTAAACAATATTGCCTGCCTACTTCCTAAAATCTGAGTTTTCTTTAATATAGTTTTTCTTATATGACTTAATTTTTGTTTTGCTTAGTTACATGTTTATTTAATATTTTGCTTTTACTTCACATTCATCAAGTTCAGTAATCAAGCACTATTGATTCTTTCTTTGAAATATTTCCTATATCTCTTGCTCCCTTTCCCTCATTATTGCCACCACATTAGACTATGCCTTCATGATCCTATTGCTAAAATATTGCAATAGCTTCCTAAAGTACTTCCCTGAACCTACTCTGTCTGCCACCAATCTATCCTGTTTACTTTCCCCCCGATTACATGTCAAGGGTCTGTTATCTCAGGGTTGCAGGAATTATTTGTTTAGAAAATTGTTGTGTTGATGTAAATCACAATCTGTCTATAATTGAGTTGACAGTAACTGATAGGCCTTACACTTTTTGTGAGTTAGGGGTATATCTACCCCAAAAGACTTTCCTCAGCAGCATGGGCAGATGAGAATAAGCTGTTCCAAAAAACATGAAGGCAACTGAAGCAGGCACTGTGGAGAACTTAGAGCTTGGTTAGGCATCAAAGACATCAAGGTCATTCACTGCAGCCTGTTCCATCACCAGTCATCTTAAATTTTGTTTTGCCACTGGACTTGATGGCTCAGAAAGAGAGTGAAGCTGAAAACTTTGCATAACTCTGCTTCACTTCAATTCACACACAAGTCAAGACATCGCCTGTGAAGACATTGGTCCTCTTCAAAAATGAAGGATGAACAAAAGCAGTTTTAGAGAGTTATCTGAGGATCCAAAAGGATTAGAGAATTTTTCATGGTTCCATATCTATTGTGTCAGAGATGAGATTTGAACTTTGACCTTCTTACTTCCACATCCAACATCCTGTTTACCATGCCACTGTTATCTTTTTCCTCAGATTAATCAGCCTAAAATTTTTCAGCCAGCCATTCAACACATTTTTTTTGAGAATCTTATTGTGAACCATGTGTTGCATGAAATTTAATAAATAATAAACATTCATTAATTATCTTCTCTAAGCAGAGAATTGTACTTGGTGCTGTAGGAGACACAATCCCTGATCTTTGAAAACTATTGTAATTATTTTTAAATTATGGAGACCCATTGTTTTACTTGGGCTTTCAAGAATAGGTAATCATTGTAAGGGAATAATCATAGGTTAATGGCCTAGGTTAACTTAGCACTGGTTGGCAGTGTATGACAAGTAATTGACAGGCTTTTTTATTCCTTAGGTAAACTGAGATTCCATATTTTCCTGGTAGCTAGAAAGAAAACAAGAAAACTTTTTAACTTTACATGATATATAAGATTGTGCTTAAGCTGATCCTTGAAGGATTCAATAGCTATTGATTAAAGAGGAGACCTTTCCAGATAGAGGGAATGTGATAAGTAAAGAAATGGGGCTTGTTGCCAGATAATAGTTGTTCCTAAGTTATGTTCATATTTTTATCTTGTTACTACTCTCCTACCGTAAGTTTGCTCAATTGAAAAGGAAAAAAGTAAGAATCATTCAGACCCTATGTTTGTTCTTTCCCCCTCTATCGCCATCTGTCTTTCCATCTTTACATTCTGAAAATTCTATTATGGCCATTTTATTATGACCAAACTATGTGCAAGAAGTATTAATTCAATTTACCTCCTCCCCTGTTTGAAATGTCTTCCCTCCTCTCAATCCCAAAAGCCCAGATCAATTGCTGTCTTCTCCATAATGTTTCACCCAACTCTATTAGCCATCTGGAATACTCCTGTTGAACTCTAATAAGCATATATGGTCAATATATGTTGACATTGTCAATAATATGTTGACATTAAATTTCAAAGTTGAAATTTAATCAATACTATCTTATACTGTTTCTTAATTTACCATAAATGTTTTTTTTCAATGATTTAATAAATGTCGAAGTCAGGAATGAGGTCTCGTAGAGAGATAGGTAGGTAGATAGATAGATTGATAAAAGAGCATTTATTAATACTCACTATGCAAAAGGTATGATATTAAGTGTTGAGGTTACAAATAAAAATAAGAGCAAAAATCTCTTCCCTAAAGGAGTTATTATCTTAATGGGAGAAGAGGAATTTTATAGGAGAGGAGGGTTGGATACTTTCCATTGTGATGCAGAGCTAACTCAGACTATGGCTTTGAGCAAGATAAGGTAAAAGCTCTTCTATCAGAGCTGAGGAACAGGGAAGAGTCTAGATGTTAGGTCTGTGGGAGGGTTGGTAGTGGTGGTTGTGGAGGTGAATCATATAGTTCCATTAGAAAAGGCATGGTGTGCAGTGAGCCAAATAGAAAATATACTCCTTTCATTTATTCCTCAGCACATATTATAATCTCATGAAAATTATAATGGCTAGGAAAATGTGTTACCAATGTGTTGTGTGTCTAGGGAATAATTCAGATAAAGAATTTAGCTCTTCAAGCTAAGAATCAGACAAGAGACCTGCATTAGATACAGAATATTGTATTCAGATCTATAAGAGACCTTATAGGTTTAGCTATTCTAACTCTCATTTTACAGATTAAAAAAACAGAGGATGATAAAACAAAGGATAACTAAATAGCAGAGAGATTAAACACAGGTCCTATGGTTACAAATCTAGCCCTCAACAACATACACCACAGCTTAACACCTGAAACCAGATTTGGATTTCATTCCTCCAACAGTCTCTCTTCTCATGGGGAAATTAGATAGGCTACTAAGTAGACAGGTAGATAATGTGGAGAAAATTTCTTTAAAAGGATGTGACAAAATTTTTGTTCCTTCAAAAACCAACAAATGAAATATTTTTTTTTTTACTTTCTTATAGGAGTACAGTTTTGCCCTCCTTTTCCACAGTAAGTAATAAATTAAATGGCAGATTGGCCATTAATATTAAAAAAAGAGAAATATTTCATTGTTTTCTGTTTTATATCTTTGTGAATCATTTTCTTTAATTATCACTCTTAAAATTTAAACAAAATTAAACAGTTCCTATATATATAACATGCTAATTGTGATCTGGACATCCTGGAGGGATCGCATGAAGAGTCACATTTTATTTTCCTACTTGACTTTCATGTCTTTGATAGCACAACATGATGTTCTCAAAAGAGTGGAATCCTACAAAGATCACATCTGTTCAAATCACTTTCTCTTTGTACAGAAGTCAATGAAGTTAATTCAATTGAATATGAATTAAGACCCACAAATCTTCCCTATTTGCTTGTGAATTTTGCTGCTAATTAAAGGCATAGTTTAGACTTACTCATTGTTACTTAAGATTGGTATTAACTTGTGTCTAAACTTTGTTGTTTCAGTTCACTTGTATAATGATGGATATATATTAAATATTCTCTGTGTTGGGGTAATTTTTTGAAAGTTATAGTGACAGAAAGAACAGAAACTTTATCAGAAGAATTTTGCTTTTTTAACATGCTAGTATACTAAGACATGAAAGAACTATATGAACATGTTTAGAGAGACTCAGATGAAAATAAAGCATTTTAAATATAATACACATTTTCTCACTTTTTCACCCTTGTCACATGTCCCTCTTTTCAAATCTGGAGTATATTGAATAGCTAATTCATATTGAATTCTATTAACTTTGGGTATTTTCTATCTGAATTTCTGAGAACTAATTCTTTTTTTTAAATAAGAATTGTATTTTATTTTATTTTATTTTTGCCTTTTGGAGGGCAATTGGGGTTAAGTAACTTGTCCAAGGTTACACGGCTAGTTTTTTTTTGTATTAAATGTCTGAGGCCAGAACCAAACTCAGGTCCTTCTGACTCTAGGGACTGTGCTTTACTCACTGCACCACCTAGCCACCCCTGAGAACTAATTCTATAGGACAAGTTTTTTTTTCCTTTTTTTTGGAATGAATGAGAAGCAAATATGCTGTCAGAAATACTACTATCTTATTATCATTTTAATTAATCATGAAACTGAGGGATCTGGTACCACTTCATTTCCATAATACAGATCCTATTATCAAAATAATTATAGTAAGCTTTGTTTTTTTAGAAATATTTTAAAGGCCATAACAGTTCACAATTTCTTATGCAATCATCTTTTTTTTCATCTATGCATGTGAAATATTTGCATTTGACGATAATTATTAAGTTCATAATAAAAAGGAAAACTAAAAAAAACTCATGATATGATAAGAATCTAAAATCGTGGCATCTGTTATTAAGGGCATAGAATAAATGATAATTCTTAGTACCATGAGATATCTAGCTAGCATCTATGAATTTTCTGCAGTCAAGAGCTGAGGAAAAAAATGATTTTATTTGTATTGCATTCATCCTGCATAGGGCTTCTATATTTTCTTATAGGATTTGCCTTTTTTTTTTTCCTTTAGACGTATGTAAAGTATTTTAACGAAGTAGTCTACATGTATCCAAATTCAGCATTTCACAGAATGTTAGAAAGGACCTCAAAGATCAATTAGTTCAACCTATGCTTGACCAGCAATCTCCTCTACAATATTCTCAGCAAGTATCATCCCCTGTTGGAAATCCTCCAGTAATGAGAAACTAGTGATTTCCTTTGTCAAAGTATTCCATTTTTGGACAGCTCTAATTATTAGGAAGCTTTTCCTTCTATCGAATTAAAAATTTTTGTCTTTATAAAATATCAAACAAACCATTGTTTCTAGTTTAAGCCTTTTGAGACAATCACAAAAGAATCTAATTTAGGGGTGGGGAACCTGTGACCTTGAGGCCATATATGGCCCTCTAGGTCCTTGAGTGCTGCTCTTTGACTGAATCCAAGATTCACAAAATAGGGGATTTTTGTGAAGTTTGGATTCAGTCAAAGAGCTGCCCTGGAGGACCTAGAAGGCCACATGTGGCCTCAAGGTCATAGGTTCCCCACCTCTTGTCACTCTCATCCCTGTTTCACAAAACATCTGTATGACATTATGAGTAATAACTGCTTACAACTCAAGGAGATGAAATGTTAAATAGTTTCTACCCTAAAATTGGCTTTATTTTAAAAATCTGATTTTACATATTATTTTAAGGTTTGAAATAAACTTTATGTAAGTTATCTCATCGGATCCTCATAGTAACCAGGTAATTTAGACAATCCTATTATGCCCTTTTTACAAATGAGGTAAAAGAGACAAAGAGATGATAAGGTATTTGCTCAAGAACTCACAGCTTGTACAAGGGCCTCAACTATTCCTGGCGGTTAGTCAAACATACTAACTATATATTGCTATGTTGCAATTCTGGAATAATAATCTGTTAGCCAATTACTATGCGGAGAATGTCACTGAAGAAAGTGTAGAATAAAAAACAAAGCTGGTTTCTGAAGAATGTGTAGAGTCTAAATATATGACTGCTTTTATGAAAAAAAGATGGAAAGATAGAAGTGAACATACATGCGATATTCAGAAAACATAAGAAAATTGCTAGTCCATACCAAAGATTTTGCCCAGGAAAATATTAGATTACAAGATAATGTGGGTTGGTGGGTGACTTCAAATGTCAGGTAAAAAAGTTTGTTAAATTCTGGAACAAGTACATTGGGTTAGTATGTTGAAAGACTGTACAAAGAGAACCAGATAACATCAACATTATAATCTATGTCTGATGTGATACATTTCTATAGTATTCTTAGGCTTCTGCTTACAGTACTGTATTATTTATTATCACACAGTTGAAGGCTAATTAATCATGTGTAATCTTAACGCATAATTATTCTCATCAGTATGATCATATGATTATTAACAAAGTCAGTGATCTAGGTATTTATATCAACACTTTTTTCAGTATTTTGCAGATAAAATTAAGATTTGATTGCTAATTCTTATGTAATTTTTTTCTTAAATGCTAAATTATTTTTTAAGGTTTAAATAGAAAAAAATGCCAAAGGTACACTAAGGAAAAAAAAAATCTGCATTAATCCAAATTCAGGAATAAGTGGGAAGGGAATGATAATTCCTCAATAGAATTGAGAAGACACATAAAATAAAAAAAAAAAAGTAATTTTGAGCCAGAGACAAGATTGGAATGATATAGATATTAATGATGATACACAATCATGAATGAAGGTAATTAATTAGAGAATGATATTGAAGGTGAATGGATGAATGCCATGCAGATCCTGATATCATAAATATGTTTTAATCAGTAAGTATGATTATTCTATAATGATAACATTTCATATGTGAAAATTTGTGATCTAGTTGAACCTTTGCTTCATTAGGAAATGAATCTGATTGTTGTGTTATATCAAAATGGAAGATAATAGAATGTGTATGATTCTTATAGGAATGTGTTTTTTATGCTGTCATAATTTGTTTAAATAATCAGTGGTCAAGGATGTCAAGACATGAACTTTTCATTGAAGGATCACTACCTCTCCAAGATATCTAAATAGCAATCATCAGTTGGCCGAGGGAATGACCTAGAACAATAAGTCAGTTGCCAAGAAAATCTAGTTCCACTGAGTCAGACATAACCAAAATAATAACAATAAAAATTGATACATTTTTTATCCCAAAGGATTCTTGCATGGCATCTGAATATAAGTGACCGATTTAGATATGTATATTAAACTTATTTGTGTTTCCCTCATTTCTTTATCTTCTTTGTCTTTAGTTTTTTTTTTCTTCCTTTTGTTTTAGACTTGTAATTTACTTCATTAGGGAACTTCTAGTAAGTAAATTCTCTGTACCAATGTATCAACTATTCTGAGATTAATAGTGACACAGAGTTGTCTAGTGTATTGAAGGGTTAAGTAATTTGCTAAAAGTCAGACAGCAAGTACATTAAAACCTGTCTTTTTTACCCCAAGACTGGTTCTTGGATTACGCCACATTGTTTTTCATTTGTTACTCAAAGAGTACTTTGTTATACTTCAGCAGCAGGAGAGGGAAATAAAATGTTATTACAAAGATATAAAGTAGCTTTAAAAAAACATAGAGATAGTAGAATTTAGAATCCAGTATAATTATACTGCAAATATGAAGACATCACTTAACACTATAATGAAATCAGAATGTCTTTATAACAATATTTACACATAATTATATAGTACATGTTTTCATATTTAGGGTTACATTTTCTTTTCTTTTTTTTTAAGCAATTGGGGCTAAGTAACTTGCTCAAGGTTCCAGTTTTTTCTGGGTGTGGTGCTAAGTATCTGAGCCCAGATTCGATCCCCAGGTCATCCTGACACTGGGGCTGGTGTTCTTACTCACTGAGCCACCTGGCCACCAGGGGTTATATTTTACTTTATGATATAAATGGTTTTATTGAACATTAGTGTCTGAAGTAATCTGATCTTAAATAATTTTTCCTAATATCTTATTTTTATTTAGATTTTCTTCACAAAAGAAAATTTGAAATGGAATTCTTCTTCAAGTCATATTGAAATCAGGGGGTTTACCTGCTCTTGAGTAATTATCCCAGTAAAGTTTTTGACAAACAGTTCAATTTCAATCAATGTTCATTTACTCAGACACCTACTATTGCCAAAGCATTGTATTAGGTGAAGGACATATATGCAAGTATAAACATAGCACAGCCTCTGCACTCCCAGAAATTAAACTCTACTGGAGGGATGCAGTGTGTGTTGCTTACAAGGTGGGGAATGATAAAGGACAAAGATAAATATTGATAGAGCACATTGAATAGTTTAGAGAAGGAAATAAATTAATTCCCTTGTAATCATGTATAATCTAAGTAGGCATAAAAGTAATCACGCAAATATTTTAACTAATTTCTGATTATATTTTTATATTATGCTTTGTTATAAGTAGTGATTTCTCAATTAGGGAAAAAATAAACCTTTCATTCCATAAAATAAATGGATATTGAGATGATCTACACAGCGTGTGGTGATAAATTGTGTATGTAGGTATGTACCTGAATGTGATGTCATTGTTACAGGAAACTGTCAATGAAGAAATGCCCTTTACCAATTTAGGTCAACACCTATTCTGGAACTTAAATCATTGAGTATTGCCTGGGGAACTGAGAAGTTAAGTGAATTGCCCTAGGTGTCAGAGGCCCAGCTGGAAGTCAAGTTGTCCTGACCCTGTGGCTGCCTTTCTATCCATACTGTGTTTCATAATGATGATTTAATTGGATGTAATAATGTTCCTCAATAATTTTCAAAGATGAACCAAAAAGTTTTCAAACATTTTATTTATTTATAGAACCATATCACCCAAATTCATCAAATAAGTAGGCTTTAGGTATAAAAATGAAGTATGTGAGAAATAATGGTAGTAATTTGGTTTTGAAATAATGCATTTATGTGACAAGATGATTGTGAATAATTTGTAACAGGTGCATACTGAAAACATGATTAATCAATGGTGTTGGGAAATGATTGTGTAAATACATGGGGATATTGATTTTTCTAAAGAAAGGAACTCTTTCTCTAAACCACCTTATTGTTGTCAGGGATGGCTTCACTCAGGGCTATATGGTCACTCTGTTTATTGAAGTCTTTCAGTTGTAAAGTCAGAAGTTGTCAGTGAGGATTTCATCTAATTTCCATAGATTTTTGAGAGAAACAATTACATGTTTGGTTGATTAATTTCACTTTATTTTCTTATGGAATGAGATTTTAATTCTCTTTTGACTTTTTTTTATGGAGACATTGGGAAGAAATTCCAAAGTCACTAAATCTATTAATTTTGAAATGTCTTTTGTTCTTGTCTCTGATGTTTCTGTTTCCTACTGGGGTTAGGCTTTCTGTTCATTTATGATTATCTAAGATTGGATTATCTTTTGGGGGGACTAATGTTGATTTAAGATGGCACAAATATATAAATTTTTTAGAAGATGGGAAAATTAGTGAGAAAAGAATGGATATACACAAACAGACACATACGTGTGTCTCCAGCAGCGTTCTCCTGCTTGAGTACTTATATCCTACCAGCACTCTCATTTCCTAAATCAATAAGTAGACACTGGATTCAGAGGACTTGTCCCTTTAGTAGCCACTTTCATGGTAATCTGATAGAGTTGCTTAACCTACTGTATGAACAAGTCCTAAGAATAGCATGATTCTCCTTGGCAAAAAACTCTATTCTTTTAGAGTCCTTGTCAAACATCTTCTAAATGGCGAAGCCATGATTTTAAACATTCAATTCAACAAGAAAGGTAGTCTTTGAATTCCTGCTCTTCCAGTTCTGGTATACTCTCCATTAATAGTGTTCCATGTTGGCAAAAACTTGTTTGGCTCTGCTATGTGCTTCTGTGAGACCACTTAATATTCTACCACTGCTACTTCTCATCCCCCAAACCCTAGTTGCTATCTTTTTTGAGGTTAGGATAGTCTTATTTTAGGTCTCAATTCTGTAATTTCTAGTCAGAAAGTTTTGGAGAAAGACACACAACTGGATTATGTTCCCCTTAGGCATCAAAAGCTTGTGAAGTGAAGTGAAAACTAAGAACATGTACAGGTCTTCTACCAAAACCCAAGTTGTGCCAAATAGTTTCTACCAAAACCCAAATCTTAGGCCTTTTATGCTATGGTCTGGTCTGTACTAAAAATATGGAAAAGGTGAAAAACTAACTGAGAGAATTCCATTTACTTTTTCTTATACATCAGCAAAAGTACAGAGGAGTGCCTTCTCTGACTAAAGCCCAACCTTTGAAAACAAGAAGAATACAGTGATAGATAACCAGCCTCAATACAAGGAAGACCCAGACTAGGCTTTAATCATTGATTTTGTGATCCTGGTCAAGTGACTGACCCTAAAGTGCCAAAAAGGTGCCAAGCTATACTTATAGAGTGAATTTCCTTACCTGGAAGTTTTCTGAACTTAAGAAATCATAGGTCAGTCCTCTTTCTTGTTCTCTATTATCATTCTCCAAGACCTAATGAGATTTATCTTTATCTTTTTATTAAAATACCAATAACAATTTTGCCTAAATTTATATATCCAAAATCTATCCCAATTAAATTGCTACAAAATATTTTGACCAAATTAGAAAAAAATAAAAACAAGATTCATTTGGAAGAACAAAAAATCAAGATCAAAGAAAGTAATGAAAAATATAAATGAAGAAGATTTAGCACTATCAGATCTTAAACTATATTAGAAGGAAGTAATTATCAAAACTATTTGGTACTGTCTGAGAAATAGAAAGGTAGATCAATGGAAAAGATTAGACATAAAATTTACAGTATCTGGGGGTGGCTAGGTGGCACAGTGAATAGAGCACCGGCCCTGGACTCAGGAGGACCTGGGTTCAGATCTGGCCCAGGACACTTAAACTAAAAACTAGTCATGTGACCCTGGGCAAGTCACTAAACCCCCATTGCCCTCCAAAAAAAATTTACAATAGCAAATAGATATAATAACCTTATATTTGATGAATGTAAAGAATTAAGATTTGGAGATGATAATTCATTATTTGGTAAAAAAAAAATAACAAAGAAACAAACAAATGAACAATCTATTTGAAAATAATGGAAAGCACTATGACAGAAACCAGGCATAGACCAGTACCTTATACTGTTTAACAAGATAAAGTCAAAGTTGACGCATGACCTAGATATAAAGAGAGTTTCTCAGATAGAGGCCTCACATATCAAATATACAAAGAACTTTGTCAAATCTATAAGAATATGGGTCTTTTCCCTGTTGATAAATTGTCAAAGGATATGAACAGGGAATCTTCCAAGAAATCAAAACAATTCATAGCCATATGAAGAAATATTCTAAATTATTGTTGATCAGAATAATAAATATTAGAACAACTGGACATGTCATTTCGTACCTACCTGATTGGCTAAAATGTTTGAATGGGAAAGCAAAAAATCTTGGAGGGGACATGGAAAAATTGGGACAATAATTCATTGTTGGTGGAATTGTGAAATAATCCAACTATAATGAAGAGTAAAATGAGAAGAATTAAGAGAATGTTGTATATAGTAACAGCTATATTGTTTTAGGAATGATTTTGAGTAAATAAGTCATTTTGATTCTAATAAATACATAAATTAACTGCAAAGGACATATGAAAAAAGATGCTATCTGGATGATTTTATGCATACATACATACACACATGCATGCATATACCAAAAAATCTATCTATCTATCTATCTATCTATCTATCTATCTATCTATCTATCTATCTCTCTCTCTCTCTCTCTCTATCTATCTATCTATCTATCTATCTATCTATCTATCTGTGTCTAATGGTGGTCATCTCTAAGGAGGGGAGGAGAAAAATGGGAAAAAGATATTTACATGATAATTATGTATTTAAGTAGAATAGCAAGCTGTACATAATAGATTTGCAGTTTCATATGCAATCATTTTTATTATACTGTGTTATAAAAATGCTTGTTTTATGATATAAATTAAAAATTAAATAAGTATATATTTTAAAAAAGTATACCAATGGGCCTACCCATATTCTCCAGGTGGAGGTACCTAATAAAACTCTCAGAATCACTGCCTGTAATATCATTGTCAAGAAATCATTAAAAAAAAAAGTTAATAAGAGTTCCCTTGGGTAGGACATCTCAGAAGTCAGAGGAAGAATGAATAAAAGGCTTTCCAGGTACAAATACTTAAACAAGGGAGACTGTGATGGTGAGTTTCATGAAATTAGAAACCAGCAGCAGATTCTTTTATGTATGTCTGTTTTCAGGTGTTGGAGAGATCACGATTAAAAGATTAGCCTTAGCACTATGTTCAAAAGAATGAGCAATGAACTTGAATTCAGAGGATCTGTGCTCAAACTGTTGTTGCCATTTACATCTTTTGTAATGTGGCCAAATCACTGAACCTCCCTAGTCCTAAATTTTCTCATCTTAAGGGCATTGACATGCTTCCAGGGGACAAGTAATGAAGAATGTTACTCACCTTCTGACAGAGAAGTGATGGACTAAATATGCAGAAAGAGAAACATATGGTCATGAACATAGTCAACTTGTTTTGCTGAACTCTGAAACTAAACTATCAACTTTTAATATATAAGTGAAGTCAATAAATATTTACTAAATGTTTGCTACCTGCCACTTAATGTTTATCTTTCACAAGGTGATTTGATTCTTCATATTTATATCATAGTTCATTTTCTATCCAAAACAACACAGATCTCATTTGAAAACTCTATTTCTCAAACATGTTTATTAGTAGTTTTTTTTATTAAAACTTTTTCCTACTTTCAGTCATCAAAATATTTACCTCTAATGGTGACAATATCTTATGAATTTTTGCAATTGATATAACTTTTTCTTCACCTAAAACTACTATTTTTTTCTCCTGTCCCTTTCACCACTAATCTACTCCATATGAAAAGGACAGCATTTGCAAGCTGAAAGTAAATTAATATAACTGGATCAGAGCAGGTTAACATTTCATAAGTTTTCTGGGGTAGTTATATAAAAATAAAAAGAGGTAGGAAATTTCCCTTAAAAGCACTTAAACACTTCCTAGTATAAGATAGATAGATACACATATATACACATATATGCATATAGATAAATATATTCATGTATATAACAAATATATACACATATTTATTCACATAGATATCTATGTGTATACATATAGATATATACATAAACAGCACATGGAATATATGCTATACATTTCTATGTATATATATATATATTGTTATGCATAGAAGAAATTTATTTTTCTTGTAGTAACATCTTTTATTAAGTTATCTTGGTTTCTGAATATACCAGGCAAGAAGTTCAAATTTGGCCTCAAACATGTAATTCTTACTAGCCATGTGACCTTGGGCCAGTCACTTAACCCCAACTGCCCTTCCTTCCCCCTTTAAAAAAACCAACAACAACTAATAGTTGTTCTAAAACCTTGGAGATACAAGTAAAGGCATACACAGATACACAGACACACATAGACAAAGACACACATACACACAATGAGTCTGTACTTTTTTTTGCGTTTTTTTTTTGGAGAGAAAGGAAGGGCAGTTGGGGTTAAGTGACTTGCCCAAGGTCAAACAGCTAGTAAATGTGTCAAGTGTCTGAGGCCAAATTTGAACACAGATCCTCCTGGCTCCAGGGCAAGTGCTCTATTCAGTGTGCCACCTAGCTGCCCCAAGTCTCTACTTTCAAAGGAGTTTATGGTTTAATGGATGAAAAAACCTTTAAATAGCTATTACAAATTAGATAGGATCAGTTGGAGAAAATCTTGACTAAGTTCCTAGCACTAAGTGAGATGAGAAAAAAGGCTTCTTATAGAAGCTAGTATTTAGTCTTGGACTGGAAGCAGTTAGAAGAACCAGTAGATAGAGATGAAAAGAACATTGTATTTATGAGTGACAGTTAGTGAAAGAAGAAATGTTTTGTGCAAGGAACAACAAATAGGGCCAGTGTCAACTGGAATGCCAAATTTGTGAAAGGGTAAAAGGTATAAGAAGACTAAAAAGATTAGAATGGATCAGGTAGCGAAAGAACTTAAGAGACAAACAGAAGAATTTATATTTGATCCTATAGATAACAGAAAACCACTGGAGTTCATTACATAGAGGAGTAGAATAGGGAGGGTAGCTGGGTGTGATCTATACTTTATTTTTTTCAGAATTTATTTTTAGTTTTGAACATTCATTTCCACAAGATTTTGAGTTCCACATTTTCCCTCCATCTCTTCCCTACCCCCACCCCAAGATGGAAAGCATACTGATTACCCCTTCCCTCAATCTGCATTCTCTTCTATCCCCTCCTATTCACCTCAATTACTTCTTACCCCTCATTTTTTTTGTATGGCAAGATGGATTTTAAATCCCATTGTCTATATAGCTTATTTCCCAGTAGCATATAAAAGCAATTTTTTTTAAAATTGGTTTTTAAAACTTTGTGTTCTAGATTCTCTCCATTATTCCCTCCTTACCCACCCCCACTAAGAAAACAAGTACTTCTATATAGGTTATACATGTGTATTTATGCAAAACTATTGCACAGTAGTTATACTGTGAAAGACTAATTATATTTCCCTCCATCCTATCCCCCCCATTTATTCTATTTTTTCCTTTGACCCTGCCCTTTTCAAAAGTGTTTGCTTCTGACTATCCCCTCCCCCAATCTGCCCTGCTTTCTATCATCTTCCACTCTCTTATACCCTTCTCCCCTACATTCCAGTAGGGAAAGATACCCAATTGAGTGTGTATGTTATTCCCTCCTTAAGACAAATCCAATGAGAGTAAGGGTGACTTGTTCCCTTTCACCTCCCTGCTCTTGCCCTTCATTGTAACTGCTTTATCTTGCCTCTTTTATGTGACGTAATTTAACCGATTCCATCTCTCCCTTTCTCCTTCTTACACCATATTCCTCTGTCACTCCTTAATTTTATTTTTTAGATATCACCCTTTAATATTCAACTCAACTTTGCCCTCTTGTCTATGTAAAAAAAAAAACATATGTATGAACATATATATACACATACACGTGTATATATACAAACACACATATGATAAACACATATATGTACATATATACACACATATACACATATGCATACATTCCCTCCAACTATACTAACACTGAGAAGTCTCAAGAGTTGGAATTATCATCTTTTCATGTAGAAAAGTAAATAGTTCAACTTTAATAAATTATTTATCTTTTTTTCTTATATTTCCTGTTTGCCTTTTCATGCTTTTCTTGCTTCTTGTATTTGACAGTCAAATTTTCTGTTCATATCTGGCCTTTTCACCAGGAATTCATGAAAGTGTTCTATTTCATTGATTTTTTTCACCTGAGGTATTATACTCAGTTTTACTGGGTAGGTGATTCTTGGTTCTAATCCTAGTTCCTTTGACCTCCACAATATCATATTCCAAGCCCTTCAATCTGTTAATGTAGAAGCTGCTAGTTCTTGTGTTATCCTGATGTGTTTCCACAATACAAATTGCTTTTTTTTTTTCATTCTGACTGCTTGTAATATTTTCTCCTTGACCTGGGAACTCTGGAATTTGACTGTAATATTCCTAGGAGCTTACTTTTGGGGATCTTTGTGGAGACGATCAGTGAATTCTTTTAGTTTCTATTTTGCCCCCTGGTTCTAGACTATCAGTACAATTTTGCTTGATAATTTCTTGAAAGATGGTGGCTAGGCTCTTATTTTGATCATGGCTTTCAGGTAGTCCAATATTTTTTAAATTCTCTCTCATGGATGTATTTTCCAGGTCAGTGGTTTTTCCAATGAGATATTTTACATTGCCTTCTGTTTTTTCTTTTGTTTGTATGTGTTTTATAGTATCTTGATTTTTCATGACATCATTAGCTTCTATATGCTCCATTCTAATTTTGAAGGAAATATTTTCTTCGGTGAACTTTTAGACCTCCTTTTCTAGTTAGCCAATTCTACTTTTTAAGGCATTCTTCTCCTCATTGACATTTTGGGCCTCCTTTGCCATTTCAGTTAGTCTATTTTTTAAGGTATTATTTTCTTCAGTATTTTGGGGTTCTCCTTTAGCAAGATGTTGACTCTTTTTTTCATAAATTTCTTGCATTACTCTCATGTCTCTTCCCAATTTTTCCTATATTTCTCTTACTTATTTTCTAAAGCTTTTTTGAGTCCTCCATGGCCAGTTACCAATTCATATTTTTCTTGGAGGCTTTTGATTCAAGAGTTTTGACTTTGTTTTCTTCTGGTTGTATGCTTTATTATTCTTTTTCACCAAAGAAAGATTATATAGTCTCATTTTCTTCCCTCTGTTTGATCAATTCCCCAGCCAATTACTTGACTTTTGAACTCTTTGCTAAGGTAAGACTCTGCTTGCAGAATGGAAAGTTCTTTGTCCTAAATTTCTGGGGTTTTGTACAGCTGTTGTTAGAACTACTTCTAGGGACCAGTATATTTTCTGTTCTTCTAAGTTCATATGATCAAAGGAGAAATGTTTACTCCTCTCTTGGCCTGTGGTCTGGTTTGTGAGTGACCACAAGCACTTGTTTCTGCCTCAGAACTATGAGGAAGACGCCCTTTCCACAGTCACTGCAATTTCTGCCATGCCAGGACTCCTCCTCACCCCATGACTGCCACCCATGACTGTGACCAAGATCAAAGCAGGGTGAAGCAAGAGAATCCTGTCTCAGCACCAGCAAAGATATCCTTGTAATTTCCCTCTGATAAGCCACTTGATTCCCCCTACCATCTGTAGGCCTGGAGCTCTGGAAGCCACCTAGTCTTTCCCAAGGCTGGGTCTGGGTCAGGAGGTTCAACAGAGTTTTTCCACTGTTCTTTTACTTTTTCTTTGGCATTTGTGAGTTGAAAAGTCTGGAAACTGCCACAGCTGCCAGTGATGCAGTCCCCTGAATTCTGCTTAACTCTAGTATGTCTTATTACAGCCATTGCAGGACTGCGTTCTACTCCCAATCCACTGTGTTAGATCCTTCCTGTTGGTCTACCAGGCTGCCTTCAGCTGGAGATGTGTTTCATTATGTTATTTTGTGGATTCTGTAGCTCTAAAATTTGTTTAGAGTCATTTTTTACAAGTATTTGGAAGTGATTGGGGGACAAGTTTAAGCAAGCTCCTACTTTAACTCCTCCATCTCGGTTCCACCCTTCTGTGACTTCTACTTTAGAAAGACCATTTTGTCCTCTGCAGGGAGGACAGATTGGAGTGGGGAGAGACTGGTGTATGGAAACCCAATCAGAAAGCTATTGCAAAGGTCCAAAGTGGGCCTGTACAAGGGTGATGGCAGTGTCTGAGTTGATATGGGATGTGTACAAGAAATGTTACATGGGTAGAATCTATAGGATTTGGTGACAGATTGGAAATGGGTGTGAAAGTGAAGAGCCAAGAATTACATCTAGGTGGCAGTCTGGGTAGATGGTTTTATCTTCTACCTCAAATATCCATTCCATCTGAGATCAAAGGCCTTTCCCAGTTGGGGAAAAATCTGACATCTGTGCTTCTCTTCATTTCAGTGGTTAGGATTTTTGGTACCCAGAGGTCACTGTGCTGCAGAAATGACACTTAGTTCTCATATGTGTCTTTTTCTCAATAAATGGTCAATTTGATCCATTAGCAAGTGACTCTAGCAGTGGGTTCCATGGACTAAATCAGTGTCTGAAAGATTCTATCAGTTTGATCAATAAGAATTGAATATAATACATCCTACTACACTGATAAAGAAAATAAATTGCACCCATTATTTTGTAAAAAGGAACTTACAAAGCTCTAACCAAGAAAAATGCATGTGAAAAAAGATAAACTCCTACTTTAATTCTGTCCCTCACTCTACCATTATTCTCCCTTTTTAAAGCATGTAGAGGCTCTGAATACACAAGTCATTGATGTAATGAGACCCATAATAAGACTCTAGCTCTCTATAATGATTTCCTTTGCCTTTCCTCCTCTTTCATTGCTACCACAAACCAAGGTACAGTTTCCTCCAGGAAAGAATGAAAAAGCACATAAATGCAAATTTTTGAAAGATCCTTTTTATGCAACGGCTCTTCCTGTCTTTCTTGTTAATAGAATTCTTATGATGGGACTTATGTAAAAAATTCTAGCTTTCATCATTTCATTAGTATGAAAAGTAGCTTTAATAACTATGGAAATAGGTAATTATGTAACATTAAAAAACAAATTCTGGTGACAATATTGATAACTCCAAAGTGACAGGGAAGTTTTTAGAATTTACTTTGAATATTCATTTTGAAGCACATTTCTACAGATACTGCAATTATAGTGAATTTTCAGCTGAATTATTTAAGGACACCACAAAATAATTTTATTTGTTCTCACCATGATATCCTTTGAGTATATAGCTAGAAGATGCAGTGTATAGAGCACTGGAACTATGATAAGGAAGATTTGAGTTCAAGTCTGACCACGAATACATCTTGTATAACTCTGGGCAAGTCTCCTAATTCTTTTTTTTTCCTTTTTCTTTTTTTTTTTTGCAGGGTGGAAGGCAGGACAATTGGGGTTAAATGACTTGCCCAAGGTCACATGGCTAGTATGTGTTAAGTGTCTGAAGCCAGATTTGAACTCAGGTCCTCCTTACTCCAGGGCTGGTGCTCTATTTACTGCACCACATAACTTCCCCAAGTCTCCTAATTCTATTTTTCTCAGTGTCCTCAGCTATAAAATGAGGATAAAAATAGCATTTAACTAACAGGTTTATTATGAGGATCAAATGAGATAATATTTGTAAAGCCCTTAGCACAATGCTTGACAAATCACAGGTACTTAATACGTGCTTGTTTTTTTCCTTCCTAAAACAAAGTAGAAATAATTCAAGACTAGCACCTTCAGTAATTCTGGCACTACCCCCAGAATGGATCCTTCATATGACCATGGGAAATTCATTAAATGTCTCTGAAACTTAATAGTAAGATGTAATAAGGGGACTAGAGGATCTCACCTACATTCAAAGCCTGTGATGAATATCAAATATGATAACATATCACTTACCAACACTTGGAGCGCTATAAATCATAAGCACCAGTTTTAAAATGTTGGACTTTTATTTCCATGGGAAGAATTACATCATTAAAGGAATTCTAAGATTTCCTAAAGGCCATTCAGTCTCCTTAATAGCTCTTGCATATCTCTATAGATCACAACTCATCCACATGCTCTTATCTTTTGTGATTTTAGTCTACATCCTTCCATAATAGAGAATATAACAAACACACTGGAAACCTTCCTCTTTTTTCTGTTTATTTGGTTTTGGTTTTAATGTTTCATAGATACCATTGCAACACTCAAGTTGTCTGTTATCCTTCACTCTTATCACTTGACATATCCAGTTTATAATTTTATAATTATGTGACTAAATACCCTGTTCCAAGATTAGTTATTAATGACTCAATCTTAACTGGAAAGATGACTCCAGCTTTTTGTCAGGGGACAGAGTTGTGTTTTATCTTAGTTCTCATAGCTTTATCTTTCTCCCCAGGGTCCCTACTATTAGAAACTATATTTCTATCCAGGACAATACCATAGTTCCATTTCAAAACTTTAGTGCCATTGTTGACTTTCCACTCTCAATTACCCCACATATCCAATCAATTGCAAAACCTTGTCATTCATACCAATAAATCTCTCATATCTATCCTTTTTTCCCTCTGAATTCCATCTTATTTATCAGTGTTGTCCTTAAAATGTAACAACAACAATGTAATCATATGGTATTTTAGGGTTGGAAAGCATTTTACAAATATCTTATTTGACTCACAGCAAATTTAGGAGTTAAATACTCTTATTATTCCCATTTTACAGATGAGGAAACAAAGACAGATATGGGGATAAATACTCAGCGTTATACAAGTGGCAAGTGTTACGGTCATATTATTATTAAAACTCTAAAATTTCAGTGATTACCTTTTATACATTTTTAAACCTTGTGTAAATTAAATCATTAAATTTCAAAATGTATATATTAGCTCATAATCACCCTACTCAGTACTTGACATGTTATAATTCTCTATCTAAATATGCCATATATAAGTGTGTATGTGTGGGAATTTAGTATGAATGTTTTTATTCTGAAACTCAATAAGAATTATACTGTGACATCTATATATATTTGAGTGTGAGCAATGAATTGATAGCTTTAAGTTTTTTCGAGGAATAGCCAGTGATTTTACTTTTCTTTCAGTGATAGTTGGCTGTTCAGCCACTTATTTCTAATATGATCATTTTTATATCAAGAGTAGATTAATGGAAGTTGATGGCTTCATGTCCATCTACACATATTCTGAAGTGATAATAAGTCTAGAATTACTTGTCGGCAAAAGCTTATGTCATCCTGAAAGACTGTCTAAATGATGAATACATAATGAAATTACATAGAATTGAGACAGATGGCTCTAGCCTTTTGATAAATGCTTATATCTTCATAATAAGATAATAATGCCATTGCCAGGAAGATCAATTGAGAAATAATAACTTTGAAAATGAAATCATTTTATTGTTTGGAATTTAATACTGTGTAAAAGAAAATTCTATTTTACTTTGACTATTACCTTGAAGAATGTGTTTTTTTTTTTAAAGTTGATATGTATCTGGACATATTATTTAACTTTAATAATAATAATAATAGCTAGCATTTTTATAATTCCTAATGTGTAGCAGGCACTGTTCTAAGTCCTTTACAAATGATATCTCACTTCTTATAGATAATGAACTGGACCCAAATTAAATAGGAGAGGGAAAGTGGGCTGCTCTGCATTTGAAGACAATATCATGGTATTTTTAATCTTTCCAGCATTTCCCTGAAACATTTTCCATTAAAAAACCCTATATTCCTTCAATGACTTGTAGAAATGAATTACAAAATAGTATGATACATACATAAATGAAGTAAATTTGTAATTCAAAGAGCAACTAATAAGCATATGGTAGCCACAAACTGTCTAGGGTATAATAGCAATGAAGACTTGCTCAGCAATAACATAAGGGATATCATCAGGGAGCTATATACTTAGAACAAGAAATTTCCAAATAGGTGGTAAGAACTTGCAAAAACTAAATAAGAGCCTGTGTGTTCCAGTGGTATATATGCAATATCAGCAATACAGAGTGAGGCTACCAATATATTAGATATATCCTCTTTGGAGGATTCAGAAGAAGGTGTGGACCTGAGGTGTGCAGAAGATGCTTAGTAACTGAAAGGGTGGATTAGTTGCAAGCTGTGTCATTGGAAAGAGTACCCACACTCAATAGAATATAGACATATTAAACTGTGGAAGAAAATATCTTTTTCATTCCTAATTAAAAAAAAATAAAAGTCACATTCTTAATTATGGAAATATGTTTTCAAATGCAGTTTCCAGGAAAAAATAATAGAACCAACTTTACAAGATGCAGAATTTAATGTATATTAATGGCCTGTATTTTTAAAGGGAGGAAAAGGAATAAAAATCTTTTTAAAATGGTGAAATTCTTGATAACTTTTGAGGTACATGCAAATTAGATCTTATGAACTGAGTAGGAGGTCCTTATTACTATTGAAAATATTTGTTTAATGACATAGTATTTCTGGTTATGATTAGTCTGCTCAATATATATGACTTTGATATACTAATAGTTCTGCATTCCAAAAAGATAACACATTCATTGGAAAATGTCAAATATTTTATTGAATGGTCATTTTGTAAAGTAAAATAATGCTTTACCTTTTTTATTTTTATTTATTTTTGGCAGCCATCAAACTTTATTCATCAAATGAGCAAAATCATACTTTTTATTATCTGTTAGACCATACAAATATTAACCCCACCAGGAACAAACTAACAATCTGATTTTTTTTTAATTTTATTTATTAAGTTTAGTTAAAATATATATATATATATATATATATATATATATATATATATATATATATTTTAAAAAGGCAATTCACATTTCATTTTAGTATAATTGAGGAAATGTTTAGACTTTATGTAGAGAAGACCTGCCTACAGGAAATATGGCTTTTTAATTTTTATTTATTTTTTAATTCCTATTTTAAATGTTTAAAAAGCATTTTCCCATAAACACAGTATACCAAAAAAGAGGTTTCTATATGATATCATTCACATACATACATATTAGGTTCAAAACTGTCTTTCTTTGTTGACATTATTATTACTGTCTCTTCTCTCCACTCCAATTGATAACTGAGACAAAGAAAAAGAAATCTTCTAACAAGTGAGCACAGTAAAGCTAAATAAATGCATCCAACAGTCATGTCCAAAAATATTTATCACTAAGCCTTGTGTCCATTAACTCTCAATCAGAAGCTGGGTGTCATGCAGTAGCATAAATCCTCTGGAAATATAATCGGTCACAGTACTGATCATATTTATTTTATCTTTTGAAGTTCTTTTTTTCTTTTTTAAACAATTTATTATTAATGAATTTTAACATTAATCATTATTTTTAAATTTTGAACTCTCTCCTTCTCTCTCTCTCGATTCTTGCCTTTTTGGAGGGCAATTGGGGTTAAGTAACTTGCCCAAGGTTACATGGCTAGTTTTTTTGTCTAGGTGTTAAGTGCCTGAGGCCAGAACTGAACTTGGGTCCTCCAACTTGTAGCAGCAAGCACCCCAAGCATGTCCTCAGGGTTTGCTGCCCATACAGGTTCTTGGATCTGCTTTGTTAAAGGAAAGCAACTCAAAATGGGTTAACAAGCTTACTTTAATCAGTCAGACATACATCGTTTACCTTGTTCAGGGGAAAAGGTCAGCACCCCGAACTTCAAAGTATACAGGCAGAATTATCAAGACAGAAACAGATCAAGTAGACAGATTTCCGAACTGTCCAACCATTACATCCATACCCAGTCAACATCTGGGTTTCCACATCTGGGTTTTTCAAAGGCAGGGGGGCTCTGGACAACGGCTTCCTAGAATCCAGATCAAATCACAGAACACTTCTCAAAGTGAGCCCCCAAACCAAAGCCTCATATCAGGGCTTATATAGCCTTCTCCTGGCTCAGAGAATGTAACAACCTTTTGGACCCACTGGCCAATCAAAAAGTATCTACTAAAAAACAAGCCTCCCTCCCCAGGCTTCAGGTGCACTTTAGCCTAGGAGCAGGGAAGATCTTCCAAATTTGCATTCCCATTACACAACTCCAGGGCCTGAGCTCTTACTCACTGTGCCACCTAGCCACCCCTCTCTCCTTCTCTCTTGCCCCTTCCCAAACCATTGAGAAGTCAAAAGATGTGATATAAACTATACAGGTGAAATCATGCAAAACACATTTCCATATTATCCAGGTTGCAAAATAAAAAGCAAGAAAAAGAAAGTGGAAAAAATATACCCAATCTGCCCTTAGATGCCATCAGAACGTTTTTGGAGATGTGGATAGCATTTTTCATCATAAGTCCCTTGGAATAGTTTTAGATCATTGCATTGATCAGAATACTCAACTCACTCATAATTGACGATTGTATAAAATCACTGTTACTGTGTGCAATGTTCTCCTGGTATTGCACGACTAACTCCATCAGATCATATGTTCTCACCTTTTTTCTGCACTGTCCTCATGATTTCTTGTAGCATAGTAGAATCGCTTCCCAATCATATACCACAACTTGGTTAGCCATTACCCAGTGAATGGATATCCCCCCAATATCCAGTTCTTTGCTACCACAAAAAGAGCTACAATGGGTACTTTCGTACATGTAGGTTCTTTCCCTTTTCTTTTGATTTATTTGGGATATAGATCTAGTAATGGTATGATTGGGTCAAAGGGAATGATTAGATTCCCTTTGGGTATTGCTGCAAGTTGTTTTCTAGAATAGTTATATCAGTTTACAACTTTATTAATAATGCATTAGTATGCTAATTTTTCCACATCACCTCGCCTTTAAATTTTTTCCTTTTCTATCATGTTAGTCAATCTTATAGATCTAAGGTGGTATCTTAGAATTGTCTTAATGTGCATTTCTCTAAATAATGATGATTTAGAGCACAGAAGAAGTTAATCAGTTTAAGTACAATTCTCATTTTTATTAATTTGGCTTAGCTTACCCATGAACAATTGCTGTTTCTCCAATTATTTAGACCTGTCTACGTAAAAAGTGTTTTTTTTTTAATTAAGTTTTTTTTTTGACAGGTAGATTCCAAATAATTTCATATTATTTGCAAGTATTTAAGATGGATTTTTTCTTTCTATCTCTTTCTGCGAGATTTTATTAGTCATATATAGAAATGTTGGTTGGGTTTATTTTACATTCTGTAACTTTGCTAAAGTTAATTGTTTCAACTAACTTTTTAGTTGTTTCTTTAATATTCTCTAATTAAACCATCATATCATCTTCAAAGAGTGATGTTTTGTTTCCTCATTGCCTATTCTATTTCCTTCAATTTCTTTTTTGACCCTCTTGTTGCTATAGCTAACATTTCTAGTAGGATATTGAATAATAGTAGTAATAACAAACATCCCTGTTTTACCCCTGATCTTAGTAAGCAGGCTTAATGAGAAGACAATGATTGCTTATGATTCTAGATAGATAGTACTTATCATTTTTAGGAAAGTGCCATTTATTCCTATGCTACCTGGTGTTTTGATAAGAATGTGTTTTATTTTGGCCATTTATTTTTTGCTTTCTCTGCAAATACTGAAATATTCATGATTTGTATTGCTTTTGTTATTGATATGATCAATTCTGTTGATAGTTTTTCTAATATTCCAAAGTTCTTTTTCTTTACAGTGTTCCTATCATTGTACAAATTATCCTTAAGTTTGGTTTATCTTAATCTGCATCTGTCTATATTATTTAGGATTTTTTGAAATCGTCTCTTACATTTCTTATAATGCAACAATTTTATTTTTACATTTATATGATTAAATTTTCTTAGCCATTCCCTACTTGTCTAAGATACCACCTAAGGCATACTTTTAGATTGTACTTCTTTTCTTTTCTTCTTCCTCTCCCCAAATTTGAAATCTCTCTTCTGGATCAGGAAGTTTGTATTGAATTCCAGTATTTTTTCTTTAGTATTATCCTTTCTCCTAAACCTCTGTCCCCTTTCCCACTAGTCATTTTATTTGAATCTCATATATTGTTATACAAAACTCTTTCTGTGTCTATGTAAACTTCAGTATTTTTCCAAGGAATGTATGTAGAAGATAAGAGGCCTGACTCCCATTTCAAATACCCCCTTGCACAGAAATCTTTCTTCATGTTTTTTTTTTAACATTATTAGAATACAAATGGAGAATCTGAGTTTCCTGTCATTTCTCACTCTTAATATGTGATCAACTCATGCCATGGGCTGCTCTGTGTCCAGCACTAAGCATGATCAGAGTCTTGAATAAGAAATGACCAGACCATGTGGATAGTTCAAGGAAGAACCATGAACTCCATTTATTGATTCTTTGAACAAGGTTTTTTATAGAGCAAATGAGGCAAAGAAATAGGACTCAAATGTTCTTATCATTACCTTGGTCTGTTATATCCTGGAAGTAGCACAGAATAGATAATTTGATAAGGCTTTGTTAATTAGATGACAAAAAGTCTTAGGAAAAGTCAGTTAACTCCTTTCATATGCAGTCACATTACAAAAGAAGCTCTCCAGAGCTGGCTTCAAGGCCAAAACTAAAGCTGTTATCATAGAGGACATTTGCATAGGAGCAGACTACATAAGAATTAAATATTTTGGCTAAAGTCTTGGGGTAGAGCCTATTGGTCTCAGAACTCAAAAAAACATCTTTTTAAGTGTAACCCATATCAAAAGACCCAAGGATCAAGCTTAACAAAAAGCCTCTTTGGGAAGGGCCTTCTACAGAGCACATTGTGAGATTTTTATCTGAGGCCTGAATAAGGTTTCTTTGGCTCCTCACAAACCCATATTTTTCAGGAAAACATTTCTTTGATGACATTTATCACACTGATTCTGCTATGAAATCTATCATTTTTAAAGTGTTTCCATCTGCTTAATTGCACCATTCATTTCTCCATTGTCTTTCTGAGTGATATTCAACTTCAAGTCTTCAGAGAGCATAGTGTTCTATGCCTTATATACACCTCCATTGAAAGAATATTGGTATTAAAAAGATGATGAATGGAAATGTAATTTTCAGTTAAGTATGGAAGAAAAATATTATTTGTGTTCAAGAAACAATTTTTAAAAGCCTACTAAATGAAAACAAAGAAGACTTCTAAGTATTCTTCTTTGCCTTGCACAGAGTGGGTGTTTTAATATAAGAGTTTTTATATTTAATTGTATGTCTTTCATCCCTATTAAATTGCAAACTGCTGAACATCAAAGACTTTGTGATATTCTCCTTTGCATGCTTCACATTACTGTGAGCATAGTAGCCCCTTTTATAGTATTTTTTTTTTTTAGGATCACATGATCGTTGAATCATTTACATTGAATCATTGAAGTATCAGAGGTGAAATTCAAATTCAGCTCTTTTGATCTGAAAACCAGAGTTCTTTGTCTCAACTTGAAATGAAAACAGGAACCACTTTAAAAAAGTTAGCCATGTTGCCAGGTTTCTGATAACAATTTTGCCTTTTGAAAGCTAGTTGCAAATCCATACAATTTAAATTATATTTAGATTTATTCTGCATTAAAATACCCCCATTATGCCCCCTCCCCATCAGAAAATATCATTGATTACATCACTAAAATTCATATGATTGCATTGATTGTAACCAAGATATAACATCATATCAATGTAACAGTCCACTCAATATATCAGTCCATGAGAATTATTTTCCCCTCACAAAACTGACAACATAATTGCAATGATGGAGCATGCCAGAACCAAGGGCAGAGAAAATAAACCTCTGCCCCAACAATCCAGGAAAATGGTTGCAATTGGAAAACAGCTATCCCTTCAGTAAGCTAGATTAGCCTGAGGCAAAATGCTTCCCCCAAAGACTGAGTGTCAGATGTGCCTCTTACCCCCCCCACCCCCACCCCCGGTGTGTTCAGATAGCTTTAGAATGGATAAATGCAGATAAAGGGAAATATTATGTTTCAAAGTATTCAGACATCAACTCTTTAAAGTCCTCTCAGGGGATTATATCATCCTTCTGAATAAAATCGTGATTTAAGGATTTAAACAGCACCCAGAATCGTACACAAAAATATCTACTAATGATTTTACAAAATGCCTTGGCATTCATTTTTACCTATACACATACATCTTCTTATTTCAATGATGAGTTATCTTGCCTCTGTGCTATGCTATTCACGAAATCTTGAAACACTCTATGCAAATGTGATTTAGATTGCTTTCTTTGGATGTGTCCCCAGAGTCATTCTTTCTAGTTTTCTTTAATTCTAAATCTGATTTGAATTTTCCTATTTAACACAAGCAATAAGCCTTATTTCTATTTAAATTGCTGAATATAGTCATGATGGTAGCCATATTCAGTTAAGTTAATGACACTAATTTCATATAACTCAAAGAAAAAAATGAATTAAAAAATGTTGAAAAGAAATATTTTTTAAAAACTTTTTCTAAAGAAAAATTCCAAGAATTTAATCAAGGCCTCAAGTATAAGAGTCTTGGCAATGAAGGATGGCATGACCTGGCAGAACCTATGATCACCTCCATGCCAATATAAGCCAACAGAATAAAACTCTGTAGAGAAAGTGGGAATTTAATTTACTTTTTTCTGTATACCTAATTTTTCCTATCTGCTGTAGGTAAGTACATTGAAATACTCCATTTTCATGATTGTTTACTACGCTGTTGTTTCTAAATTTTAACTCCAGGGAGAATTATGAATTACTGTCTTAATTAATCAGTTTTCCATTTTTTCATGGAAAAAGATAATCCTTTAATTGTGGTTCTTGGCTGCTGTAGCTATAAATTTAACCCCCAGGCTTTAGATGTGACACTCTCATCACCTCTTATTTTTTTTTTCACTTTGCCATTCTTAAGACTTGTGCTCATTTCAATAGAATGGTTCATTGGACTCAAGAGTCAAAATATAAAAAAAAATATTTTCAAATTGTCAATCATTAGCTATAGGAATATAAGCAAGTCACTTAATTTCTATGAGCCACAGTTTCCCTATGTGTAAAATGGAAATAAAGGTATTCAAACTTCTTACATTACAGGAGTAATGTGAGGAAAACCATTTTTAATTTGAAAAAGTGACATTATATACACATCTTTTGTATCTATTTCCTCTGGGAACATTTGCAGATCACCAGGATCTCTTTTATAATTGTGTGCGTGTGTGTGTGTACATGAGTGCACACATGCATGTGCAGAGGAGTTGTTTGTGTGGAGGGCAGTTGGTAAGTGGGTGTGACTATATATATGGTGGAAGGGAGAGTCTAAATGTGTGGGTGAGGTTTTGTTATATCTTCATAAGTAGGGAGGCTTAACATCCAACAGAAATAAGGGGCCTGACATGACAGATGCATGGTGGGAGAAACATATAATAGTATTGAGCACTAGCACATGGATTTTGGGAAAGAATGTTAAAACTTCTTTTCAATGGGGCTTGAACCTGTACCAGATTTGGGGGTCAGGTTAACTCTGAGAAAGTTGAGGTGAAACATCAACTTGAAAGTGAAGTCCACAAATATAAATATGGACATCTATCAAAGAAGTTGGTTAATCATGAAGTGTAGTTTGAGTAGATGGTACAAAAAAGGTAACAGAACAAATGTGCATTTATGATTCAATTTCATATATTTTGATTGGAAAGATGTTTCTGCTGTACACATTTCTAAATAAGTCCTCAAGGTGACTTTATTTCAATTTAATTCAATATATTTTTTTAAATGTCTACTCTCTGAAAGGGACTTTTCTAGGTTTTGGGATTGGAAAGACAAGAATCAAATAATCTCTGCTGTCAAGGAGCTTAGATTCTACTAGAGAATAATAACATGTTCATAGATTCGTAAATGCAATTTGTGTAGTTACCAAATAATTTGAAGATGGAGAAAACAATAAAATTTGGGCACATGCTGAAAGACGATGCAGGAGATTGAACCTGTTATGCTTTGAGGAAAGTTGAGGAAAATAGAGTTAATAGCTAGAGGAAGACATTAAAATGTGATGTCAGGCTTTTTCATTCAGGTAGAATTTGCATAATTATTTAGATTATTCTTATATACTAGAGATTCAAGAGGTGAATACTATCTCTGTGTGTTTGATCCCCACAAAAGAATGTTATTTTCTTATGGCAGAAGGTTTTACTACTGAAGCATTATATTCAGTTTTGCTGGGTAGGTGTTTCTTTGTTTTAATCTTAGCTCCTTGGCCCTCTGGGATAACATATTCCAAGCACTTTGATCCTTTAATGTAGAAGCTGCTAGATCTTTTGCTATCCTCATGTGTTTCCACAATACTTGAATTATTTCTTTCTGACTGCTTTTAATATTTTCTCCATGACCTAGGAACTTTGGAGTTTGACTACAATATTTCCAGGAGTCTTTCTTATGGAAAAGTTGATCAGTGGATTCTTTCCATTTCTATTTTACTTTCTAGTTCTAGAAGATAAAGGCAGTTTTCTTTGATAATTTCTTCAAAGATGATCTCTAGGCTCTTTTTTTGATCATAGCTTTCAGATAGTCTAATGATTTTAAAGTTATCTCTCCTGAATCTATTTTCCAGGTAAGTGGTTTTTCCAATGAGATATTTCACATTGTCTTCTATATTTTTTTTTCATTCTTTTGGTTCTGTTTTCACAATTTCCTATATAAAGTCATTAACTTCCATTTGCTCCATTATAATTTTGAAGGAATCATTTTTTTCAGTAAGCTTTTGCACCTCCTTTTCCATTGGGTCAGTTATCCTTATTAAGGCATTCTCCTCATTGGCTTTTGGATCTTTTTTGTCATTTGGGTTAGTCTATTTTAAGGTGTTTTTTCTACAGTATTTTTTTTTGGTGGGGGGGCGTCTCTTTAGCGAGTGTTTGACTTGTTTTTCATGATTTTCTTGCATCACTCTCATTTCCCAATTTTTCTTCCACTTCTTTTACTTGATTTTCAAAATTCTTTTGGAGCTACTCTATGGCCTTGACCAATTCATATCTTTCTTGGAAGCTCTTGATGTAGCAGCTTAAATTTCATTGTCTTCTTCTGGTTGTATGTTTTGATCTTCTTTGTCACCAAAGTAATAGTCTATAGTCTGACTTTTTTATACTGTTTGCTCACTTTTTCCAGTCAAATACTTGACTTTCTAACTCTTTTTTTAAAAGTAGGACTCTGCTTCCAAACATGTAGGGTGTCCTGTTGCAAACTTTAGGGATTTCATGCAGCTGTTTTCAGATATACTTCTAGGGTCTTGCAAATTTTCAGTTCTTTCAAGGTGGTATCATCAAAAAAGTGGTATTTACTCCTTTCCAGGCCTGTCCTCTGGTCTGTGAGTGACCACAAGCACTCTTTTATGCCTTGGAACTGTGAGGTGGATTTCCTCTCTACTGCAGCCACAAGCTCTGCCACACTAGTGCTCCTCCTCACCCCAGGACCACCTCCTAGGACTGTGATCCAGATCCATGCATGGGCAAAGTAAGAGAATCCTGCCTCAGCACTAGCAAAGAGACCCCTGAAATCCCCTTCTGATCATCCTCTTAATGTCCCCATCATCTGTGGGCCAGGAGCTTGTAATGTAATACCAAGCAAAGGCAACTTCCCAGGTTCAAAATACCAGCATAGGTGCTCTCTATTTTATTCAGTAACAAACCCAGAACAGAGAAGATTAAAACATGACATCATTCCAAATACAACATTTACTAAGCGTGATTAAATAATCTCCAAGTACTACCCCACCCCAGGACCTTCCAATCATTCAATCAATTACAAAGTCCCTGTTCTAAATACTTCTCCACCCCTAGGCTATACCTTAATTAAGTCCACCACAAAGCCCCTCTTCTCAAATGGAGATTAGTTTCCTTGCTCCAGAAGAAGCCACTAGTGCAACTGCCACCAATACCAACACCTACATCTCCATCACACCGGGGCTGGAATGGTACCTCTCTCTTCTTCTACCCAGTTCCAATAGTGTTTTCCCACTCACCTTCCAAAGCCTCTGTGGAGTTTGTAGGTTGAGAAGTCTGGAAACCACCACCAACTGCCAGTGATTTAGTTCTCGAAGGCCTGTTGCACCCTGTTTCAGTTCAGCCCAGTCTGGTGTGATAGGCCTTTTCTGTTGACCTTCCAGATTGTCTTGAACTGTTCTGTTTATTCTGTTCATTCTGTAGCTCTAGAATTTGTTTTGAGTCATTTTTTACAGGTATTTAGAGGGCCTTAGGGGAGAACTCAAGCAAGATCCTGCTTTTACTAACTTTATTTTTAAATCTCAAGGATTCACATATTAAACTGAATTTTAAACTAAAATAACCCATGTGTTTTATGGAAAAGAAAATATTCTGCTAGGAATTTCAGATAACATTTGGCATTTTAAAAGTATCATGCTTAAGGGGAAAAAAGTAATTTAGTTAAGAAATCAGAAAATATAGTCATTGAATAAAGGATAAAAAGCAGCACATAACTTTTCACATGATGTACTGTATATATGTGTTTCTTTTTAATTGTGAGCAGCATAGCAAATAAGGCATTAATGTTAGGCTAAGAGATGAAAATTGGGATAGTCATATTAAAATCGTTACTTGGAATATGAAAATGAACTTAATCCATAATAATTTCAGTTATACTGTGTTTCACAGGGAAAACTCTGATACAAAGTACTTTATAACATCTGTGGAATTCATTGAATAGTGGGTGAATATACATATTCCCTGAATCCAAGTACCATAGTATACACTTTACTTTAATTGCATTATGACCCATATATTTCCAGATGTGTGTGGAAAGCCTAGTAGAAGAATTAATCTGATAGTTTAGGAAGTCAGCCTACTTACAAATTCCTTGAAAACTGATCTGTCTTGTATTGGAGAGATGGTTCAGTGCCCAGCATTCACTTCTTTATCCATCTGTAAACTGCTGTTAAATTTAATAAAGAGATCTGTAACTAGAGGTTAGAGATATTGTGGTGTGAAAATGTTGATTTCCCCAAACCACAAAAAGATGGAATGGCTGAATCTGAGAAAAAAAGCTATGCAGGACCTGAAAGGGAAAACCACGCAAAACAAATGGACCTTTCTGAACTTCTAAAATAAGGGACTGAGGAATCTCATGACCATGCAGAGAATACCCAGTTTGCCTAAGATTTCTTGAAAGGCCATATCAAGAAGGATCTTTTTAAGCTAGCTACCACTGTACTTTATTTCACATACTCAGCCCTGTAAGAGTAGATGGAATGCAAGGACTACCTGCCTTTGCTCCCTTATATTTCCCCATGGAGCCAAACTGCAAGGAGATGCTGACCAAGGACATGGGGTATTTCTTCAGTGAGGAGAGGAGGGAGAAAAAGCCCCCCAGTGCTATATAGACTGGATCCATTACATGGGGAAACATGAGCCAGAGCTCCTCATGGCGCATGCTTACACATGGGACATGGGGGACCTTTCTGGGTGCCAGTTACTGAAGAAGGTGGCCCAGTAGGTACTGAAGTTGACGAGCACAGAATGTAGACAATCCCCAGCAGTTTTATTGGCCCAGGATGAATACCCTGGACCTGGATCTGAAGACCAAGGAGAAAATTGTAGAGGAGGCTAACAGGGCCTTTGAGTACAGCATGTAGATTTCCAATGAACTGGACAAAGCTGCCTCTTTGCTGGCCACCGAATTCGAGGATGGAGATCTCCTGGTACATTAAGGGAAAGGAGATGTGTACAAGTGCCCCTACTATGCTGTTCAACAAGATGCCCATGAAGGTAGTTCTTGCCCCTTCAAATATGCCATGACTCTATTGAGGCAGCCCAATCTTCAACTCATCCTCACTGCTGTTGTGACCATGGCTTCTGGACTGATGGCCTGGTACTTCATGTGAAGGAGGAGCCCATGACCCTGGTACTCTCCAGGGATAATCCCACTCAACCCCCCTATCCCTACCCTAACCCCACTGATTAAACTATCAGCTCAGGTAACTTTTTTTTTAAAAGCTGGTTTTGAGAAAACAAGCAACTAATAAAAACCAGACACTGAAGTCATTGTCCAAGAGACTGCTCTCTGCCATATGATTTTGTAACCCAGATACTAAAGGTAGGATCATGGATCTACCCAGAAATATTAGCCCAGAGGTCCTTAAACACAGAACTTAAAAGATATAGGAAGCACAGTTTAGATCCAAAAACCTATACTCAGTGGAACAATTTCCCTCAGCCTTGTGGAGTCAACTCCTCCCCCAAGGGGTCCACCAAGTACTTAGGTCCCTCTTCTTTCTTGCTCTCATCTCTCATCACTCAGGTTTGTGTTGATCATTGAGGCAATGAGATGCTTTACTCAGAAAAATAGTAACTTACTGGGGTGGAAGGAGGGGAAAGAGAAAAAGAATAAAGCTGCTACACTGTGTCCACCACACCAAAGGCAGGGGGATAAATAGCCTTGGGAAGAAAAGAACCTGTTCCTGGGCCTCGGAACCAGGCTTCTACCCTAGACTCTTGAGGAAGAGTTTCATTTTGGCTACTTCCTTCAGCAGACCAACCCTTGCAGTCCCTCCTGGACAAAACAACAGGATCCAAGAGTTTGGCTTCTTATGTAACCAATGTAAAGGCTAAAGCATCCAATAAACTTTAAACTTGAAAAAAAAATAGTATGTTTTTATAATTCAAAGATACTAGGACGTGCAGTGCTCCTATATATTATGAACTTCATTTTGTCTACCTTCTATTCAGAGAGAGGGAAAGAGAAAGGGAAAGGAGAGAGACAGAGAGAGACAGAGAGACAGAAATAGTAGCTTTTTTCCTTGAAAGGTATCGAGACATTTCTTGAGACTTGGTTGACTAAAGAGTCTAAAGGCTCAGGCTGTCGATGTCTCTTCCTCATGTCCAAATGCAAAAACTGCCAGGAGGACCTGGGGTTGTTATATAGCCTCTAAGACATTTATGGTTGATGGATCACAGTGGGAAACACAGACAAGGAAGCTTTTCTCAATTGAATCATCTCTTATTTAGTATGTTTCTGCTACGTGTAATTAAATTTCCATTGTTAATTATTGAATGACTTCATAATTTCCCTTTTATTAAAAAGAAATGGTTTGAGTAAGGTGTAGCTCAAAACATCATACGTAAAAAGAAGGTATTTGAAATAAAAATGGCAAAATAGGAAGAAAAGAGAATGTTAAAAGAAAGGAAACATGTAGAAAAAAAGCATTTATTCAGTGCCAGCTGTTAGCTAGGCATTGTGTTAAGCATTTTTCAAATATTATCTTTTTTAGTCCTCACAAAACAACAACAACAATAAAAGAACAATGGAAATATGGTGAGCATAGAAATATTGCAAGAGAACTTGAATATTTAAGGGAGTTGAAATGATATAAGTGTGAGTACTGACTTTACTGACATATTTCATTGTTATTTCCTATGACTTCTGAAATGGTTTTCACAAACCAATGTATTCAAAAAATCCATCACTTTTTGTTCTACATTATAATAGACCAATCTAAATTTATATGCATTGGTCTTAGAGCAAAAGGTATACAATCCAGTATCTGTTTCACTTGGCAAGAAAACTATGAATGGGACAATAAACATTTGGGAGGAAAATTGTATGAAATATTTTCAAAGGTTGATATAAGATAAAATGATATTAAAATAAAAACTAAAATGATAGTGTAATATTTAATGAAAGGAAAATGACAAATGTTGGAGGGGATGTGGAAGAATCATACTAATGCATTGTTGGTAGAGTTGTGAAATGATCCAAATATTATGGAGAGCAATTTGGAATCATTTCAAAAGGGATGTAAAACAGTATATACCCTTTGACAACAGGACTACTAGGGCTGTATCCCAAAGAATTTTTTTTTAAATTTTAGGTTTATTTTTCATTTACAGCACTCATTTCCACAAGATTTTGAGTTGCAATTTTCTCCCCATCTTTCCCCTATCCACCACCCCAAAACAGCTATCCTATTGAATACCCCCACCACCAATCTGCTCTCTCCTGTATCCTCCCCCATACCCACTCTGCCTTTCTGGTAGGACAAGATGGATCTCCATACAGCAGTGCAAGCTAAGTTGAAATTTTTTTTTGGAAGGGGGAAGGCAAGGCAATTGGGGTTAAGTGACTTGCCCAAGTTCACACAGCTAGCTAAATGTCTGGAGCCAGAAAGCATTTTTTTAAATGAAAAAGACATATATATATATATATATATATATATATATACAAAAATATGAAAGCATATGAATACAGATCAAAGCAAACATTTTTTTTTATCTTTTCTTAGATAAGATATAAGTAGTATTGACGTGGGGGAACCAGAAGAGCAAGAGAGGGCACCGTCAACGGAAAATTTAGATGCTTATTCAACAAGAAAAGTGCCCATCACCATCTGTGTGTGAAGCACGGTGCTAGCAAGAGAGTGATCAAATGATATATGAGATGCATGTTTGTTTTCAAAGAGCTAATACAATTGTTGTAAGACAACTGTATGAAATGTAATTTACCCTTGTATTATATTAGAGAAAATACATTAGATAATACATTAGAGAAAATCAAGTAAAGTGATATAAAAAACCACAACTATAAACACATTATAAATGTAAACATATATAGATACACATTTTATGTGTGTCATAATCACAAAATGAACAAGTATTACACAGATATTATGGTCATCTATCAAAACATAACCATTCAGTATTTATACCTATTAAGAAATAGTAGGGAACAGAAGCAGGAAGTTGTGTGACCTCCCACACCAACTACATCTAATACCTGTAAATTATGACTCTAAACAAATTTTAGAGCTACAGAACCCATAAAATGAGGAAGAGAAAAAAATCTCCCACTGAAGGCAGCCCAGCAGGCCAATAGGAAGGATCTATCACATTGCAATGGAAGCTGAGTGCAGTCCTGTGTGAGCCACCTGGGCCCGGACGCAAGGTGGCCCCAACCAGCAGCCCAGAATGCCCTTAACAAACTTCAGGAGAGTGAATCACCAGCAGCTGTGGTGGTTTCCAGACTTTCCAACCCATAAATGCCAAAGAGAAAGTAAAAGGTATCAGTAGGGAACTCTGTTGGAACTGGGTTATAGAAGAGCACAATCCAGACCTTTACCCTGGGGCAAGAGGTAGCAAAGGTGGGCAGTTGCAGCTGCTGCCATGTGACTGCCTCTGCAGCTCCTGGCCTGCAGATCTTAGGGGGACCAAACAACCATTCATAGGGTAATTGCTCTTGCTTTGACTTGCTTGGATCTGGGTCATTGTCTTGGGCAGTGATCCTGGGGTGAGAAATGCCAATGTGCCAGAGCTTGTGTTGGCTGTAGAGAGGGTGACCTCCTCAAACATCTGACAACATTTGGGAAAACCCCAGAAATTTGGGACAAAGCTCTCTCCACTCTGGAAGCAGAATTCTACCACGGTAAATAGCTCAAAAGTCAAATAATTGACTAGAAAAATGAGCAAGCAGAGGAAGTGCAATTAGACCATAGAATCCTTTTTTGGGGATGAAAAAGATAAAACATGGAAAGAGAAGTAGTCAACAAAGTCAAAAGTCCTTCATCAAAAGCTTCCAAGAACAATATGAGTTGTTTACATGCCATGGAGGAGCTCAAGAAGGATTTTGAAAATCAAGTAAGAGAAGTGGAGGAAAAATTGGGAAGAGAAATGAGAATGATGAAAGGAAATCATGAAAAGTGAGTCAACAGCCTGCTAAAGGGACCGAAAAATACACTGAAGAAAATAACACCTTAAAAAATAGGCTAACTCAAATTGTAAAAGAGACCCAAAAAGCCAATGAGAAGAATGCTTTAAAACGCTGAATTTGCCAGATGGAAAAGGAATTTCAAAAACCCATTGAAGATCATAACTCCTTCAAAACTAGATTGGAGCAATTGGAAGCTAATGATTTAATGAGAAATAAATATACTATAAAACAGAGCCAAACAAATGAAAAAATAGAAGGCAATGTGAAATGTCTCATTGGAAAAACCACTGACCTGGAAAATAGATCCAGGAGAGATAATTTTAAAATTATAAATTAAAAATTAAATTTGGCTATAAAAATAGTCAAATTCCAGATATCCCAGGTCAAGGAGAAAATACTGCAAGCAGTCAGGAAGAAACAATTTGAGTATTGTGGAAACACAATCAGGATAACACAAGATCTAGCAGCTTCTACATTAAGGGATTGAAGGGCTTGGAATATGATTTTTTGGAGGTCAAAGGAGCTAGGAATAAAACCAAGAATCATCTACCCATCAAAACTGAGTATAATGCTATAGGAAAAAATATGGTCATTCAATGAAATCGAGGGCTTTCAAGCATTCTTGATGAAAAATCCTGACCTGAACAGAAAATTTGACTTTCAAATACAAGAAGCAAGAGAAGGTAAACAGGAAAAATATATCATAAGGGATTCATTAAAGTTTAACTTTTTTATATTCCTACATGGAAAAATGATAAGTGTAACTCATACAACATTTCTCAGTATGAGGACTACTGAAAGGAATATATATATATATATATATATATATATATATATATATATATATATATTTTATAGAGATATACATACATATGCATGTATAGGAGGATGTATGTATGTGTGTGTGTGTGTGTATATATATATATATATATATATATATATATATATATGAGTGTGGGCATTTGTATGTTCATGAATACATAGAGGGTACAGGATGAGTTGAATATGAAAGAAAGATATCTAAAAAATAAAATTAACAGGTGAGAGAGGAATATATTGCGAGAAGGAGAAAGGGAGAGATAGATTAGGGTAAATTATCTCATATAAAATAGGCAAGAGAAAACTCTTACAATGGAGGGGAAGAGCAGCAAGGTTAAAGGGAAAGGCACAACCTGATTCTCATTGAATTTGGCCTGAGGAGGGAATAATATGCATACTCAGTTTGGTATCTCATCCTACAGGAAAATAGGCAGGTAGGGGACAAGAGGATGGAGGATATAAGGGAGGGCAGATTGGGGGAGGGTGTAGTTAGATGCAAACATTTTTGAAAAGGGATAGGGTCTGGACAGCTAGGTAGTGCAGTGAATAGACCACCAGCCCTGGAGTCAGGAGGACCTGGGTTCGGATCTGGCCTTAGACACTTAACACAAAAATTAGCCATGTGTCCTTGGGCAAGTCATTCAACCCAAATTGCCCTCCCCCAAAAGGAAAATAAAGAAATAAAAAAAGAAAATGGATAGGGTCAAAGGAGAAAATAGAATAAATGGGAGGTGGGAGAGAAAGGAGGCAAATATAGTAAGTCTTTCACAATATACTATAGAAATGATTTGGGTAACTACACATGTACAATCTATATTGAATTGCTTATCTTCTTAGTAGGGGTGGGTGAGGAGGAAGGAGGGGAAAAGAATCTGGAAATCAAAGTTTTAAATGCAAATGTTTAAAATGTGTTTTTTACATGCAACTGGGAAATAAGATATACAGGTACTTGGGTATAGAAACCCATCTTTTCCTACTAGAAAGATGGGGGGGGCAAAGGGGGAGGATATAATAGAGAACAGATTGGGGGTAAGGGGCATTCAGCAGGCTTGCTATTTTGGGGTGAGGGTAGGGGAAAGATGGGTAGAGGAAAAATGTACCTCAAATTCTTGTGGAAATGAATGTTGAAAATTAAAAATAAATAAATTAAAATATTAAAATCTTCTTATTTTACAAGAAAAAAATATGTCCTTATTGGTTTAGCTTCTATGTTTTAACTTTGTTTTGAAAGGGAATAGAAATGGGAAATTTATTCATATTTGGAAGAAAAAATCATTTTACTCTTAAAGTCTTGACTCCGCTGATCTCTATTATGTAACAGTCTCACCTTTGATATTACTAATATTTGCTGATTTGCTTATACTTTCAAAATTACTCCATAGTTTGAAAAGGATATTGCTTTTATTTTTTTCATTTTATATACCAGGTGAGAACTGATTTGACAAGTTATATGATAGTTTTAACTCTGAGAAATTTGGCTTCTAGACAGTAGTCTGATATAAAATTATTTAGTCTATAGCAAAACAAGTATAATCAAACTGTTCCAAAAGCATCCAACATTTGTTACTTATTAGTTAAGGCAAGCAATCAGGCATTCACTTTATTTCTTTGTAATTGGCAAATGTGCCTTTTACATATTTATATAATGCGTTAGTCTAATTAGATACAATAGAACTATCATTTTAACCTACACTCACATATAATGAAAACCAGTAATGTGTGGTTATCGCCTACCTTCCCTCAGTTATCTTCATTCAATTAGTAAGGACATAAAATTCACCTCTATAACCCAATAACAAACTGTGAAGTACTAAACACATTGCCATATTTTCTTTTGTTTGTCATAGATAGAAATAGGAAATAAGATTTTAAATATATTTGCAATGACTTTTGTTGTCATTTTTAATATCTCACCAGGCCAGACTGGTAATGACAACATTCATCTTTCATTCATTTGTCAATTTCTTTATTATTCTTGGGTCTTTTATCAATGATAAAATAAAGAAAATAATAGACAGTAGTATACCATTTTCAATTTAAGTACTATGGCCAAAAGTATTTATATACAGTTTTTGTACATATTTGAAATATCATATTCATAATTAACCAACATGCATATGAAACAAGGTTTGCTTATTAGGCAGACAACATTTAACTAACTAGTAATTTTTATTTCTTCCTAATTTTTTTTTTTAAGCAATCAGGGTTAAGTAACTTGCTCAAGGTTACACGGCCAGTTATTTCTGGGTGTGGTGCCAAGTATCTGAGCTCGGATTTGAACCCCAGGTCATCCTGACACTGGAGCTGGTGTTCTTACTCACTGAGCCACCTGGCCGCCCCTTTTTCTTCCTAATCTTCTAGAAGTTATATTACTGCTAGCATTCTTCAGTAAATTGTTCTGGGAATGTTAAAGCTCCAGACATGCTACTATTATATTTTAATAAAAGTTATTGATGTTGCATAGTGGTATATAAAATGTAAACACTAATGTAAAAATATAACCAATATATGTAAGTGTGCATGTTTGGATATAAACATACATACACATAGATGCCTTTGTGCAGTGAGAAATAACTTTTTATTTCAATATTAGTGATTTTAACCTTTAAGATATAATAATGAAATATACAGTATATCCAAATCTATTTTCCATTAATTGAAAACATATCATAAATGGAGACAGTTATTTTAAAATAAATTACCATATTTTATCATGATAAATGTGAAGAAAAACACCACATATATTTTCAGATAATATAACTTTCAACATAAAAAAATCATAATTTCTGATTTGGAAAGGAACTCATATGCCATCTAATCCAACACAGCCTGAAAAGGAATCTCAAGTCAGAAAACCTAGGCTTAAGTCCTTTCTGTTATATATGTTCCTTCTGTAACCTTAGGCAAGTCACTGAATATTCAGGAACCTCGTTTTATTCATTTGTACATTGAGGGAATTTGATTAGATGAACTCTACCTTCCCTTTTATCTCTAAAATTAGAATGTCACAGTTTTTTTTTACAATGTTGCAAACAATGTGTCATTCAACTTGCAGACCTCTAGAAACATGGAAGTCATTTTTAATTTTTGGAATTCTCTCTTTTTTGTTTTATAAAGTATATATGAATAGAGTTACCTAAAAACACCCATTTAAATGAGTTGCCCAAGGTCATATGGACAATTCTTATCAGAGTCCTTGAACTCATGCCTTCTTGCCTTGAAGTTTGGCTTTCATCTCCTATATCAGACTCCATCTTATCAAGACCATAGGTAGAAATTCAATCAATATACACTCTACTACTTCATGATTCTAATATAAATTTAGGCATAGGAAAGAATGATGAAAGAAATGTTGCAAAACATGGATTTTAATTTTGCCGAAGTCTCACTTTTGCATTTCATGATTTTTTTAGGAAGGTATTTGAAGGGAGCACAGGAAATGACAAGTACCACATAACCTCACAGATAAGTAAAATGAATATTTTAAAAGAAAATAACTAATTATCATTATCATTAGTCAGAAAACATATGAGTATCTACTATGTGCTAAGCACTGGTGATGCAAACAAAGGGAAAATGTCCCTATACTTAAGGAGTTTACAATCTAATGGGGGCAGGAACAGAGACAGGACACACACAACTGATTACAAACCTGACATATGCAGGATCCATTATTAGTAATCACTAAAGGAAAGTCATTAGAAATAAAAATGATCTGGAAAGCCTTCCTACAGAAGGTGAGATTTTAGTTGGTACTTAAAGGAAGCCAGGACATATATATGAGGAGGCAGAACATCTCTGGCATATTCCAGTACACACACCCAGATTTGGGAGATGAGGTATCTTGTTCATGCAACAGCAAGGAAGACATGAAGAAGTTATTTTCAAATCAGTTATGTGTGTGTAGGTGTGTGTGTGTGTGTGTTTGTGTGTGTGTGTGTGTGTGTGTGTGTGTGTGTGTGTGTATACTTAGATCATGGACTTAGAACACGGATCAAAATCAGAAGAAGAAATAAAAGTGAGACTGTATATTCCACAATTGAGAATCTTTAATCTGAGCTACCATTAGAGCAAAGATGAAAATCAGAAGAAATAAAAATGATGTGTAGCCCACATTTGAGGAAACTCCAACTTGAGCTATATAAATAAACTATTGATGCCAAAAATAATGGGAAATGGATAATAGAACAGTCATTGACATAGATTAACACCCTTTCTAAGGAAAGTGTACTGAAGTAAATCAACAAATGCAATTAAAACATCTAATAAAAACCTCAAAAATGGGGTGGCCAGGTGGTGCAGAGAGTAAAAGCACTGGCCCCAGAATCAGGATAACCTGGGATTGAATCCAGGCTCAGATAGTTAGCACCATACCTAGAAATAACTGGCCCTGTAACCTTGAGCACGTTACTTAACCCCAATTGCTTTAAAACAAACAACAACAACAAAAAAAACCCTCAAAATTATTGGAGTTAGCAAATATTTGATTACCTTGCCAAATAAAGACATATGGTGGCTAAGAGCTACAGCAGCTTAAATTATAAATTGTGTCTAAGATTCTTATGAAAGAAGATGGTGAAAGATAATGAAAAGCATCATCTCACAAGAGAGCTAGAAGCAGTATAAGAAGAAAAAAAAGGTCATATAAAGTTATGTTAAAGAGTCAATTAAGCTATACTTATCCCAATGCAATAAATAGTTAAAGGGAAAAAAATTCAACAACAAAGTTTTCTTCATCAAGGATAGAAGATCCATTGGTCCATTACATTTGGACTCTAACACCACAGTCCCTGACATACTGTTGATGAAGTAGAAATGATACTTCTGTGAATATTTGGCCTTTTCCAACTGCTTTCCCCAATTATGTTGTATTTAGTACCATTTCTAATTTCACCTATTGCATGTTGAGGACAGTAAGCCTAAGGTGTTGGCTTCATTTTGTTTGAAGACTTTTGTTCAGCAACTGCTAATCCTTTTATACAGCTTTCCATTTTCTACCTCTTTTCATCTGTAACAGTTTGCCTTCACACCTGATTTGCTCTTTCTTCTTACCTCCACCTGATTGAATCTATGGATATATAGCTTTTTTTTTCTAAGTGATGGGCATATCTCATATTGAACTTTTCCTAACTCATCCCAGTTAATACTCTCTGCCCTAAAAATAAATTGTAATTGCTGTATATCTATCTTTGTATGATCTTTCCTGCATTTGTGTTTTTCATTCCTAAAGAATGTAAGCTCCTTGAGGAAAATGATCATTTTTTTTTCTTTGTATTCCTAGTGACTAGCACAGTAACTGGTACGTGGAATTCTTTCTCTCTCTTTCATCCTCTCTGGTAGCTGGGATTGCAGAAGTGTGTTATATATCTGTCAATTCTAACAAGAAACATCTCTCAATTTCTTACTCTTTAAACTATTTCTCTAAGAAAGGTATTTCAACCATGATCCTTAAATGTATTTTAATCATGATCCTTAAACAATGAAAGCCACCTGACAATTTTGCTTTAAAAGGAAATGTTTAACCTTCCATCACCCAAAGCCAAGAGTAAATTTTCAGTTTTTGTTGGACAAATAAAATATTTTTTCATTTACTCTGGCAGAGATGTTTCCTTCAATAAATTTATATTAGGAATCCTAAAACTAGGAATTTGCATTTCAAATAAATCTGGACCTAACAATTTTTTGGACAAGTTTACTACCACCAAAGAGATACCTGAAACTGAATAACTGTTAAGCCAGAAAGTCAGAAAGAGTTGCTTATGAATTAAAGTGCATCACTGAAAAAGGTTGAATTTGAGTGAATCAAGATAAAAATTGTAGTGATCTAAACAGTCTAAGTATAGAGGATGGAAACTTATCTTATTCATATAGCTTTATCAACTGCCTTGAAACTCAGGATAGGAAGCTGACCAAATATAGAAATAGACAAAATGCAGAATAACTTCTTTTATTTTGACTTAAAAATATTTATTTACTTTTAGTTTACAATATTCAGTTCCACAATCCCTTGAGTTTTTAATTTTCTCTCCCTCCCTCTCCTCTGTCCTCTACACCCCTCCCCATGGTGGCACACAATCAAATATAGGATCTACAAATACATTCATATTAAACATTAGTCAGGTTGTAAAGAAGGATTATAACAAAAAAAGCATGATAATTTTCAAAATATTCAAGCAAATATCATCCTGGAGACCATAGACAGTATCCAAAGGGTGCATTCCAATACCAAAGAGAGAAACAGAGAGAGAGACAGACAGAGAGAGACAGAGACAGAGACAGAGACAGAGAGATAGAGAGAGAGAGAGACAGAGAGACAGAGAGAGACAGAGAGAGAGATAGATAGATAGAGAGAAAGGCAGAGAGAGAGACAGACAGAGAGACAGAGAGAGAGAGGCAGAGAGAGAATGAGAAACAGACAGAGAGAGACAGGGACAGAGAGCCAGAGACAGAGAGATGTTTGTGATGAACTGGGGAGTCGTCACTGATTAAGTGATTCTGTGAGAGAGGGAAGAAAGAGGAGGGAGAGAGAGAAGGGGAGAACAGACAGACAGACAAAGACTTAGAGACAGAGAGACAGATTCAGTGGAATGCATTTAGAATATTAGGAAATGAATATGAACAAAGGGGTAAATGTTTGGCTTAAGAGTTGATTCCACACTTGGTGCTTGAATAATAAAATCTAGGACCAGGCAAAAACAAATAACCTCTATGTAACTGACCTAAGAGACTATAGGCCCTGAGTCGTAATGCCTCTCTTAATGTCATGGAGGGAACCATGATTGCAATGCTGGCCAAAAAAAGGTTATCTATTTGCCCTGAAAGTCATCCCCCAGATGTGGAAAGAGGAAATGGGGAGAAGTTAGCCTTATCTTTGTGCTCAATAGTAACTAAGAAGGATTCATAATTTTATGCATATATTAATGTCACATTTAAAATAGAGTTGGATAAATTTAATAATTAATAAATGTTTGACATATTTGTTTTGAGACAGTCCAAACAAATATATTCAGGTATTTTTAAAATTAAAAGTCATAAAATTTCCTGTAAGAACTTAAGAGGATGTTACATTCTTAGTCTCCATTTTTAGTCTTCTCTTTATATTAGAGGTGGCAAGACTAGATTTTCTAATTGTTCTACCCCCACCATGTTATTCTCTCCAATACACTTTTTAAAAAGCCTAACTTGCTTATTCAAATTAATAATGGACTTCAGCAGACATCTGAGCCCTTCTATAAAAAAGCAATTAGTAGTCATGCAGATTTAGAAAAGGGCAAAGGAGGCGGGGGAAGGTAATTTCTACATGACAGGCACTATACTAAATGCTTTTTATAGTTTGCTTTTTGTTTGTTGAGTCATGTCTGACACTTTGTGACTCCATTTGGGGTTTTCTTGGCAAAGATAATGGCATGGTTTGCCATTTCCTTCTCCAGCTCATTTTATAGATGAGGAAACTAGCAAGTTGCTTGCCCAGGATCACAAAGCTAGTATATATCTGAGGACAGCCTTCAACTCAGAAAGATGAATCTTTCTGACTCCGGGCCTACCATTTTCTCCACTGGGCCATCTAGCTGCCCTATTTAAAATATTGCTTGAGAAACTCCTACAGTTTGAAAAAGTGTAGAAAATCTAACTAACTCCATAAGTAGCACATTACAAAATTAGATAGCCTTTATTCTTAGGATGTTCAACTTTGCATCATGTTTTAAGTTTCATGTTTCACTCCCAATTGTACTCTCCATTTGCTCTGTAGCATGACAATCCTTCATATTCTTGATTATATCTGTCATATACTCTCTGGATCTTTTCTTCTCTGGACGATGCAATTCCACTTATTCATATCGAATGAACTCAAGGTTCATTGTCGACTTCTTTTAGATGCTCTCCAGGTTATCAAATTCCTTCATAAATTGAGATGTCTACAATTGATTTACAATATTGTAAATGATGCCTGATGATAGAAGAGCACTTTAGGAATATCATCTCTTTATTATAGAAAGCTGGGCTTCTCTTAAAATCCCCAAAGATCACATTGGTTTCATGGTTCCAATATCACACTGTTGATTCATGCTGAGTTTGTAGTAAACCAAAACTCCAGACATCTTTCAGAGCAACTGCTGTCTAACCATGATGCCAACATTTTGCACTTGTAAAACCAATGTTTGGAATAAATATGAGTAAATATTACTCCTTATTACTTATCACGTTATAAAATTTGACCAAATATTCCTGATTATCATGGTCATTTTGGACTCTGATGCTTTATTGCACTGGATTAATTATTACCAGCTCTGTATTATTTGAGCTTATACAAATACCACCCTTCCAATTACCTAGATTCATTACTCAATTACTCCATCATGATTTCCTTATGACATTTTTCATTCTATAAAAATAGGATTACCAAATAATCTCTAGTCATATTAATGCCCTCTTCTCATTTCTGGATCTGGAAAGAAAAAAAAAATTCCAGTTGATTCCATGATATCTTCTACCCTTTTGTAAGTATATGTCTTATCTCCTCAAGGATAATATAAATTTTTAGTCACAGAAAAAAAAAGGGAAGTAGCATAGTATCTTGGATATTACAGTGGTGCTTGCTATTATCACTTATATATGCATTGAACTGAACTGAACCAAGGTTGTTTTTGAAATTCTGGGAAGTTTTATCATAGGATCATATTCAAGATTGAGAGAGACTTCAGTGATCATTTAAAGGAATATTTTTTAAAGAAATATAAACCCCTAAGGGCGGCCAAGTGGCTCAGCGAGTAAGAGTACCGGCTCCAGTGTTGGGACGACCTGGAGATTGAATCCCGGGCTCAGACACTCAGCACCACACCCAGAAATAACTGGCCATGTAACCTTGAGCAAGTTACTTAACCCC
>NW_027186473.1:20846188-20858680 GCF_028583685.1 Petaurus breviceps papuanus
AAAAAAAAAAAAAAAAAAAAGAAAAGAAAAGAAATATAAACCCCAAGAGATTAACACAGATATAAACCATCACATACAGAAAGTGTGTATAGCTATTCTTAAACTGATAAGGGCTCAACCATATAGAACTTTACAAAATAAGAGTAAAATCTTGACTTGCAGGAGTAAATACAATAGAGTATAACTAGAACACCATTACTCCTGGAATCACAAGACCTGATTCTAGCCCTGCTTTTGTTGTAGTCATTTAATAATTCCATTAGTTTCTCTGCTTTTGTTTTCATATTGATTAAATGGTGACAAGAGCTTCCCTGCTAGTCATATTGTTAGTTGAATGTACATTTGTGTATTCCAATGTGGTTCACAAATTCTTTCTTTTGAATTTATATATATGGAAGTGCATTGAGAAGTATAATGCATTGTGGAAAGGTATGTAATATGTGTGTGTGTATATATTTACACACATATATATGTATATAACACATTTGTGTATGTGTGTCTTATTATTGCCAAAAAATAGATATTTGAGGGGAAGTTTCTTTTTTTCTTTTCACTAGTCCACAGGTGGAATTATGACAATGTGTCATTAATTTCATTATAATTGTGAAAATAAAAAATTTCATTTTTTCATCCAGATGTTTAAGAATAGCTAGATATGTCTTTTGAAGCAGAGTTAGGATTTTCATGCAATTTGAGATGATTTGAAAGTATATAGATGTTAGATGCTAGACTTAAGTCAAGTGAATTTTAAAAAGCTATCAAAGAGAAACTTCAATAAAGAAAAATGCTAATGGATTAGAATCAAATTATTTAAAATCAGACACATAATTTAAAAGTTGTCAAGAATTATATGTATTAACAGGTCCATAGCTTCAAAGTTGGAACAGTTCTAGGAGGCCAACTAGATAAAACAACTCAATCCTATATTCTTAGAACCTTTAGTTTTTCCCAAAAGTTACTAAAAACAAGTTTTTTGAGAGTAGTGATCATTTTTTTTTCCCAGCACACTCTCAATATAAGCCCCATGTAGGTCCAATTTTCTTAACATTAAAATCTAAATTGTGTGCTGATTTTCATGACAGAAATGCTATGAAATGAAGAGTGATTTATGTATGCTAAAATATAAGAAAATAAACGGCATTCTAAGCAATACCTTTGCCATTTATTCTATTGATTTTTGTTTAGTACTTGCTGACTAGCAAAGTACTAATGCTATATCCAAGATATTATGCTAGTATTTTTTTTTGCTTCCTTGACCAAAAATTTACATTATAGTTGAGGAGATAAGAGATATGCACATGCAAGGATAAAAGATTGCATGGAACCAAGTGAAAATTCCTTGTTTCCAGAATTAGTAAATCAGTGATGGAAGTGTGAAAGGAAAATGATCTTCTCTTGATTTTGTTGCTGTTATTTATTTTCTAGTCTCACTTCATGTCTTTCAAAGGAAGTTGTGTGGCAGAATTCAATTTAATACAGGTCATTCTTTAAACTGATAATAAAGGAAGCAATAGAAAAATTTCACAGTACCAAGCTGATAGTGGCTTTGGCGAACTTAGGAAGGGTAAACAAATATTTTACTGGTATTCTGACCTTTTGAAATTATTTGAATTGCTATCATATGTCCCATCACATGTGAGAAATAGTTCATTTGAATGTCTACTCTATTCTAATTAGTTTTAATCAATTTAGTGCAATACAGTAAGAAATATTATTAGCAAATATTAATTATATAGTCACATACTAATATACATTTAGTCAGTCATTTAAGAATAATAGAAGAATAAACATACATTGATGCATAATTTACATAAATAATATACAGATAATTAGAGAAGATAGCTTCTTGTAGTAGACCTTTATAGTAGACCTCAAAGTTTAATTTAATGTCCTCCTTTTTGTTTAAAAGTTATGAAGCTTACTTGTGCAACCACAAGAATGCTGATGACAAAATCCAGAGTGGTTGGGATATCTTAATGTGATATAGAAAGTCTCCCAACTTATTTTTGTACCTCCTGAGCCCCTTCTCCTTCTTGACATGAAAAAAATGATGATAATGTGACAAAAATATTACTTGAGATAACAATAGCCTTGGAAATTTCCTACAAAGTATGTAATGGGAAAGATAAATTAATGAGCAAATAATCCAATTGTCTTTACTATAACTAACTTCTAGTATTAATATTTTTCAAATTTCTGAGAATTTTCCCACAAAAGAAAATTATTGGCATTTTTAATTTGTGGGGATTTTTATAGATAAGTCATTTGGCAAGTGACATTTATGCAGTATAAAGTTATGCTGTTACAGTGAGAATTAATGAGAAAAATTGAAAATTTTATTTTTAGCTCTCTTCTTAATCTAATGAGTTCAAAAAGTACTAAACTATGTAATTTCAACAAAAGGAAAGGATTTTAAAGTAATTGTCAGGAACAGAGGAAATTTAAATATGTAAAAATCACATTACATTTATGATCTGAATAAAATTGGCAAGGATAATTCATTGAAATGATACCATCAAATACATTTGGAAATTATGCTATTATGGAAACATAAATATTAATTGTCTCATTTTGATAAGAAGAGAAAATTTCTAATTTTGTCCTCAGTTTGATGACATTGATTTGGCAACTTTATCATCAGAACAGAATAATAGAAGATTCAGTCCTAAGAGGGACCTTCTATGGATTTTATGGAGCTTGTCTCTTTTGTTACTAATGGGATCTTTTTTTGTTCAAAGAAAGTTTTTCAAAATTTATAAATGCAAGAGCTATTATGACTTTTCTTGGTAGCAGTTGGGAGATGAAAGAATAATGTTTGCTAAATCTTTAACTGGGTCCTTCTATGCTATAGTGCAAGCATATTTCATTACTTCCAAATTCTGTAAAAAACCAAGACCTGGAATATATAATAGCCCATTTTTGCTTACTTCTTAAAATTTTCCATGCTTAAAGTTGTAAGGGGGAAGATCAAGGAAGCTACAAAGAGTTCTAGTGAAAACTTGACCTGGTATAGCCCTAAGATAATGAGTTCAATTTCCTATTTGGTCCAGTTCCACAACTATAGAATAGAAACAAAATTCTAAACAGCAATGTTGCAAATAATTATCACAAGGGACTTACAGTGATGGAGAGCATTTAAATGCATACAGGAAATGCCTACCAATTATGAGAGACATAATTAAGAAAATTCTTGGGGCAGTTATGTGGGACAGTTGTAAATCCACACATGAGCAGCTTTACAGAGGATAGGGGCTGTGAACAGCTTTGAAGGTTCTAATTATATAGTGTACAAAGTCTATTTATTTAATAACAAATCAGAGCAAAACATTCACAGAAAATCAAGGTACAACATTCACAATGTTATAACTTATCACAGAATAACAAAATACAGCATTCACAATGACTTATCACTAAAGGGGCCACATAGTTTTCACCAAAGTGGCCACAATAGTTTTTAACCAAGTACAATTATTTAGTAACTCAATCATTCAATCATCCTTAAAGAGACTTGCCTCCTTACTCAATCATTCAATTATCATTAAGGAGGCTTGCCTCCTTAAGGGACACAAAATATAAAAGTCAAAGTACTCCACCCCTGAGTAATACATTCATTTATTCAATCACAGGGTCCTTAATTCAATCACAAAGTACAATTACAAATAAATTACAATTTCATCAGTTACTACTCAACAGAAAATAACACAATTCAGCAGACAGGGCCTCCAGCTCTCTGACCATTACTTCCATACCTAGTTAGTTACCAGAGAGGGAGCCACTAACATCTGAGTTTTCAAAATTGGGGGCTCAATGGCTGCTCAGCATTCCAGATTCAAAATCCAAGATACAAACAATGGCTGTTCTTGGCTTCTGTATGTCACTGCTTATTCTAGCTCCCATCCCCAATTGTGGTTTTTGTGGTTTTTACCTTTATAAACTCAGTATGCTCCCCAATACAGGGCTGTCTGATTTAAGTCTATACTCCAGGTAGTCATATGTTTGATCAATAAATCCACATTTAAATTATTTAAAAGCCAGGTCTCGCTCTTATTCTGTTCACAACAGCGTCTCATCTGGCTGAATCACACGACTCTTCGCAAAGTGAGTACCAAAGTAAAACCTCACATCAGGGTCAGTCACTACTCAGACAATTTCATCAGTCACTACTCAGTATCCATGAAGAGGTCTTTTCATCTTGACTTGAGGCAGGTAACTCCCACCTGAATCCACAAAACTGTCACCTGGGTTCAAAAGCAGACAGTTCCCAGTTCCTTGTCCAGCTCTTCTTGCAGGTCTTGCTCCACATTGAAGCTCACAGTGTACAGTCCACCTTAAATACTTCACAGTCTCTGTTCCTGGGAAGTCAAGTCTTAACAAAGCCATCAACAAAGTACCAGCCACACTCATGGTTCCTCTGGAGGCTCAGAACTCCTCAGAAGCTCCAGCTGGCCCTCAAAGAAGCTCTGCCACCACAAGTTCCCAGGCAATTCTGATTTTCCCAGCTGGGGTTTTTCCTTATATACACTATTGCTTCTCCCTGTTCAGCACCTTCCTGTTACACCAACAACAGGGTTTCATACCTTCTGTTTCTTTAACAGGGGCTTAATTTGAAACTAGGTGGTAAGTACCTCTTAGCTTTCTAATACAAAGGGATCTTCGCATTTCCTTACTATTACAACAGTGAATAAAACACCGGCCCTGGATTCAGGAGGACTAGAGTTCAAATCTGGCCTCAAACACTTTACACTTACTAGCTGTGTGACCTTGGACAAGTCACTTAACACCAATTGCCCTACCTTCCCCCCTCCAAAAAAAGGACAAAAAAATCCTTCTTTCAGTTACAATAATACAGTACAGTGAGTCTAAGGAAAGATTAGTTCATTGTAATAATTTTGCAAGCTTACTTCTGTTTCCTGTACATGACTTTCCTTCTTTTACATTTGTACCACTTTATAGGTATGTACACCTCATTTCTGCCTAATTGAAGTCTTCACTACCCACAAGATTCACCTCCCCCTACAGAGGTCTTTTTTCTGATCCCTCTAGTAATTAAATTCATAATTTTCCTATCTATAAGATGAAGTTAAACTGGATATCTCTGAAGTGTCTTCCAGCTCAAAAATTATATATATATATATATTTTTCTAGTGCCTTAACTCAACCTGTCATTTCTTTTCCAAATCTTTTACCATAAATTCATTTTTCTATATGGAACAGTTCCATGTAACACTAATCTTGAGAAGTTACTGTTCTGTAGTTCTCTTTTCTCATCTTCTATATAAGATTCATCACCTTATGTTAGACAGGTTTTCTTTTATATAGATATAATCTTAGCATTATTCACCAAGCTTTCTTTGTCATCACTATAATTGAGTAGTTATTAAATTAAATTTTGAAAGTTATGGTAAACATCCATTTAATGCTGTTCTTGCTAGACATTACCTCACCTATGTGTATATATTCAAGCAAAAAAAAAGTATTAGAAGATGGATAGGTTCCATTGGGTAGAATTGTGTATAGGAAATGATGAGACCCTAGTTAAAATTTTTTTCATGTAAAAAGAGCTCTTTGAATTCAACAAGGCAATAAGCATTTTAAAAATTCCATCACCTCCCTTTGCACCGACATCGTTTGAATGTACCCTTTTCCTCTTATACTTACATCATTTTGGTGTAGGCCCTCATCACCTCATATTTGAATGACTGCAATAGCCTGCTGGTAGCCTGCCTCAATTTTATCTCCAGCCCAACTCTCCATTTAGCTGTCAAAGTGATTTTCCTTAAATTATGATCTAACCATGCCACCACTCAGTAAATTCCAATGAATTACTATCACCTCCATACAAAACCCTCTCTTTGGTGCCCAAAGCCCCTCATGCCCTAGTTACCCTCCCTGTCTTTCTAGTTTACACCTTTCTCCCTGTCAAGTATTCTATCCAGTGACTAACCTTCTTGCTGTTCTTCAAATAAGACATGTGACATCTTGGCTTCACAAATTTGTTTTTCTGTTCGGGATGTTCTTGATACAATTTCTGTACCCCTGGAAGACCTATATTTCTTGAACACCTCATCAGGTTTATCATCTATGCTTTACTCCTTATATTTGGTTGTAGTTCAGGGTTCTGTTCTAAGGCATCTTTTCTCATTCTATGTGCTTTCACTTAATGAACTACTTAGCTACTGTAGGGAGATTTAACTATCATCTCTTTGCAAATGACTCTCAGATCTTCATATCCAGACATAAGTTAATCTCTCTCCCAAGCTCCAGTTCTGCATATCTGACTGCTTGACATTTCCACCTGGATATCCAATAGACCTTTAAAACTCAAAATGGGACTCAAAGTAGTTCCTTCTAAAACAACTCCTCCTAACTTCCATCTTTCTAGATGGTACTACCATTCTTCCAGTCATCCATCTTTTAATTCAGGGAGCCATCCTTGACACATTACACTATTGCCTCCCACCCCCTTATCTATTCAGTTGCCAAGCCTTATTGATTCTACCCACATCTTTTCTATTCATCTTATTTCTGCTCACATTGCAAGAACCTTAGTTGAATCTCTCATCACCTCTCACCTGCACTGCTTCAGTATGTTCCTTATCAATTTCCCTGTAAACATTATCATCTTTTTCTAATCCATCCTCCACACTGTTACTAAACTAAAATTGCAAAAGTTCAAGTCTCACCTTAGCATCCTTTCACCAAATAAGATTTACTGGCTTTCCAATGGTCTCAAGACAATCAATATTTTTCTTTTTTTTTTACATGAAAACCCCTTCACAATCTGACTCTAGGTTATCTTCCCAAACTGGTTATATGAGATGTCCCTAAAAATTTAGAGCAGGTTTAAGCTATTAAATCTTAAACATGATGTAAGACCTTAGAGACAGTATATATCCTCATGCTTTCTATGTTTTCTGGCCAAAAGTTTCATTTCCTTATACATAATGTTCTATCTTCCATCTATGTGCTTATTTTACAGCCTGTCCTGGATTCTTTCCCTCCTTACCTTTGGGTTTTAGAAAACCTAGATCTTTGATTATCACCTCCTTCAAGAATATCTTCCTAGTTCCTTCACTGCCCATGTATCTTCCTTCACTGAAAAACCTCTTGAGGACTAGAATTTCTATTGACATTTTTATTTATAGTAAGAAACACTTCCAGGCACATATTAAGTGCTTAATAAATGCTAAATACAATAACAGCAGCAAAACAATAACTATCCTCCAGGAAATCATATTTCATCAGTGAAGAGGGGTTATATAGTATGAGCTGATATAAGTAAAACATAGTATATACAAAGTGATTTATGGGAGAGGAGAATTCTAAAACCTGGAGGAATTGGAAAAGCCTGGACAGATACTTTTAGGACACTAGGATTTCTAAGCAGTAAATGTCAAGAGAGAGAGTATTGCAGATTTGGGCCAACCTTAACAACTGTGTGATTGATGAAGATAGAATGTTGTATATTAGAAGTAGGACCCTTTGGCACATGGAATGCACATGGTTTAACATGGAAAAAATCATACATATTTTAATTCTTATGATGATAGGGAACCACCTAAATTTTTTGAACAAGGGAGTGATATATATATAGCCCAGGGTTTCAGGAATGTCAGTTGAACTACAATGTGAAAGATGACCTGGAAAGGTAAAAAGTTGAAAAAAGGGAGGCTAATAAAAAGTATAGTTTAATAGCACAGGAAAGAAGCATTTTTTCAAATTAAATATTATCGTCTGAACAGATTCTTCCTGACGACTACCATCAAGTGCTTTGTTTCTCAATGACTGCCCCCTTCTGTAGATGATCTGAGCTCCTCAAGTTCATTTTCCTTATAAAAGAAAAAAAATAGACTACCTATTTGATTGGAAGTGGCCATAAGCTTCAAGTTGTTAACAGAGGACCAAAAAGATAGAGATACTATGTCTCTATCTTAAAGATCAGTAGATCTGGATTCTTATGTTCTGAGATTAAAATCCTCATGCTACTTACAATCTGTATCTTGAACAAACTCCTCAACCTGTCTGGCTGTGTTATCTTATCCATAAAATCAGCTTAGTCGGAAAGACTAAATGACCTCTAAAATCCAATTCTAAATCTATGATCAAATGGATAGCTGCTAGTTGAGACTTTATTTTTAATATATGGAAAAACTGAAAAGAGCTAATTCCTCTTTGGAGGAAAGTTGTGTTTATTTTTCTGAAGCACTTGTGTAATGGATAGTGTTTTTCAAAGTCTCTCAAGCTTCCCTTATTCTCAATGAATTGATAAGGGCTAGGAGATTGATCAGGTTGGATTGCTGGATCCAAAGAAGTGATCATTAATGCACAGATATTAATTTGAAGGAAGGTCTCTATTTAAGTCTCCGTAGGATCTGTTCTGAGACGTACAGTGTTTAATTTCTTATCAATGATTTGAGTAATGTTGTCCCAATACAGTGTACATATAAAACTTCAGAAAACAAAGCTTGGAGGGATACCCAGCAATTTTATTGATAGAATCAGTATCTTAAAAATTATCCAATGTTTAGAAAGTTTTTTGAATCTAAAAAATGAAATGCTATGGAGTTCAATCTAAAGTTTAGCAGCAGGTTCAAAAAATCAATTTCATAAATATAAGAGAGAAGAGTCATGGCTTGATAGCCAATCTCAAAAATATTCTGAATGTTTTAGAGCAAATTCAATATATATTAACAGTGAGATATGACAGCCAAAATATAATTGATCTTTAGTTATTTTAATTGAAATTTTTGATTTATAGAATATTAATGAAAAAATTAAGAAAATACAGGAAGAACTGGATTTCTGAATAATTTTCTATTAGCCTTACAGTTGTAGTATTAACTATTCTTTTGCTCCTTCAAATGAAGTCTCTTAAAATGAGAGAAAAAAAGTATTTGAAGCAAGCCAAATTTAACTGTCTTTGTTGTTAATCACAGTTAAATTTCTAGCAGGTAGAACACCTGTCCTGAGTAGGTGAGATCAAGCTGACTTATTCCCTGCTATTCACACTACTCAACTATATAAAGTAGGGACTGAATGTTTGAAATTATTAAGCATTTGCCTATGTTTTCTAGTCTTGTTAAGCTATCTCTGCAACAGTAATGTAAATAAAAGAAAATAACAGATAAACAAAATGAGAACAAAAGATTTGGCCTAGTTTCAACAAGGAAAGCAGTAGCTCAAAGAAAACACATACCCTTTAATTACTGATTCTCTTCAAATCCCCATATACAGTACCCATCACTGTTTCATATAAAGATAATAGTTTCTACGCCTCTTTGCTGAAACCTGTGTCATTCCATGTCTTATTGTGTAACTCATCTGAATTTTTCCTCCTCATTTTAAAGATCTATTAAGCATAGGAATTACTTATAAAAGTACTTATAAGAACAATACTTTGGAAGTGTGAGAATATAGGAGAGAAAAATAAAGAAAAAGGAATGAAGGGAAAAGCTTATTTTATTTATTTTTAGCTTATTCAGTTTTACTTAACACCCTTGATATGTGAACTGCAATGAAAAGATAGCCTTTCCTTCTTTGCTCAATTGGGAGTAACTTTCATTTGCGTCCTAAGGTTATTTTTAATCTATTTTTATATGATTTGTTTATAATAGTAATCACTCTTTATCTTGGAACATCATCGACTGAATTCCAGGTATTTACCTTTCACTCCTCCTCCAGGAGGTGTCTAGTCTCTCTTGTTGGTTTAATTTCCTACAGATTGGTTTCCCCCAATTTTAGGAGTTACATGTATCCTTTCACCACTGAATTACTTAGATAACCTTCTATAACTGAGTATTTACATAAAATATATAGCAAGAATAAACATATACAGATTCAACTAGCCCATTACCTGGCGGCATAATCTTCCATCATATAACCTCAGACTCTAGAGAAGAAAGGAGTAATCAGTCCACAGCTTAGCTCAGTTCTTATGAAATGTAATACCACCAAAGAACCCATGGATTTATGTTGAGACACCCTAAGGAAGGGGGTGGGGTGGAGGGAGAGAGAGAAAGAAAGTTTCATTCTGATTGTGTTCAGCCTGTTATGACTAGAAAGACAATGGAAAAGAAGGTGTCCACACCGTGTTACAGAAAAACAAGATGTCTTTTGCTAGAAGCAGATCCCTACTATCTCCCACATGACTGGCTCCATCATGGATGAATTAGACATGTGAAACATAGCAGCATTGTATACTTATTCTTGTATTATATATGTTGTTTTACTCAAAATTTATACTTCTTGAGAGCAGGAAATAATTCATTTTACATTCGTATTGCCAACATACAATATAGTAACTGGTACAAAGTCACTCCTTAATAAATGCTTGTTGATTAATTAGTTGATTGAATATTATAATCAACAAATATTTATTGTCAAAAACCATTACTAAGCACCTACCATGTGCATATTCAGGCAAATTTTATGCAAAGAAGTATTTATAATTATCCCTATTTCATTCCAGCTTGTTTGATTTAACTTAGTGCTTCAGAAAATCCCAAAGTGGGTAATATCATCCCCTGGGGGAGCACTGGAATGACTGGGGCAGTAGTAGCTTCAGGTGCAATTAGGTTGGTGTTGAATAAAAATAAGGGGGTGATGGAAGCATATGGAAAGAATAGAAGAAAATTTTGAAAATCAATTTGTACATGTTTATCTGTTTTTCAAACTGACAAAAACATGCTTAATAGTGCAATTATCTCTGTCTCTATAGTATTACCTTATACTGACTTTATTATTGTTATTATTATTTTTGGGGAAGGAGCAAGGCTGGGTAAGGGGGTCCAAAGCTGTGATTTAAATGGTTAGAAAAATTAATATTAATAATGCTGCAATTTATAATCTTGTAGTTTTTCCATTTTAATCTACTTAGTGTTGGGATGTCAGATTAAGTTTCTTAAAGCACCTCTTTTTTCTTTTACTCCCCCTCCAAAAACCTAGATTTGATTTCATTGCTTCCAGGATAAATTTAATCTTTGTCATTCAAAGTCCTTCACTATCTACCCCAAATATTGTTTCTTAGCTTTACCTTCCACATCTCTCCAAGACAAATCCTTTGCTCTGGGTAGCCAATGTGTATTATTCTTGTTTCCTGAAAATAATTTGTGTTTTTATCAAATAATTCAATTTTCTATTCCACTCTACCCACTGTCATCTCACCTCCTGAAATCCTACTTACCCATCCAGTCTGATTCAAATGCCACCCCTTCATGTATACCTTTATGAGATTATCTCAGCCTGAGACAATTCTTCTTTCCCTCTGCGCTCATATTTCCATTAGATAGGAACTTTTTTTGCAAACATAGAATACATTACATAAAGAATACAAATAATAAATCTTCTGATTCCATGATCCAGTGATATGTAAGTTAGAAATGTCAATGTCACACTTTTTTATAGATAAGCCACAGAGATAACTTTCTTAAAAGAAAATTACTATCAATATTTAGTTCATGGCAATATGTATTTATAAAGCACTTACTGTACTATGAAGTGTTAGATGCTGAGGATACCAAAGAAAGCATAATTGTAGAATTTTTTTTCTAGAAAGTGATGTAACAAATTCTCAGGTAAATAACCAGTAGTTGAAGAAAGGGGAAAACATTAAAAACAAGCAAAGTGTGACAAAGGAAAGTGGTTCTTGAATTGATTCTTAAAGCAGGGAGACATAAAGAGAGCAAAGTCACTCATTACCATCCTGCCATGGGTTATGCAATGTCCAAAAGGTGAAAATATATTTCCTATCTAGAAGATGCACATGCTCCTTTCCCATTGCATTGAATTCATTGCATCAAGATCCCAATACTTCAGGTCGAAATCCCAAAACATATGAAAATGACAATTGCCCAAATTTTGGCACATAGCTGAATGTGTGAACTGAATTCATCTGAACTCAGAAGGTAATGGGAAGAATAAATTAGGAGTGTATTTGTTTAATTACTCGGTGTTTTCAATGATCCTGAACTTCTCCATGATTTAAAAAAATTTTTTTTCTCAAAACAGGGATATTTCCACTAATATGGTAGGCCTTCAGATGACAGAATAATATGATTTCTTAGGATACAAAATTGTGAGGAACTCAAAACATAATAATGGGATTTATGTTGCACATAAGCAAACTATATTATTATAAATAGTAAAATATACACAAAGAATAATGCAAAAGATAATCACTTGAGAAGTATAACAGAAAAGAAGATATAGGTACTTATGCAGTAATGTTGGAGAGCTTGAGTGCCATTCTGGTTACCCCAACTCCATGTTTAAACTGTTAGGAGATCTAGAGAATGACTTTTAGCACATTGGGTAGATCCATAATGGAGATTTTATGGGACAGAAGGGACAAAAAGTGAGGAAAAAAATCACAGATGAATTACAATAAGCACTCATAGAGGGATTGTCCACATCAATGAACTCACTACTACACTAAATCTATCTATACATCTATCTATCTATCTATCTATCTATCTATCTATCTATCTATCTATC
>NW_027186473.1:20858690-20928382 GCF_028583685.1 Petaurus breviceps papuanus
ATCTATCTATCTATCTATCTATCTATCTATCTATCTATCTATCTATCTATCATTTATCTATCTATCTATCTATCTATCTACACAACACACATGCACATGCACATACACATACCTATATGTATTACATATATACATACATATATATGCATGTGCATATATATGTGTATATGTTTAGGTGTGTGTATGTGTGTGTATATAAAATCCTGAACAGAATCTCATATATCTGTGAATACTTCAAGGTAGCCAACATGGTGATTTATATAAAGCATATGAAAAACATTTATATATTTTATGGATATTTGAAAGGTAGAAGTACAAGAAGAACAAAATAGGAGGGTATTACAATAAAGCAGATGGTGTGTGATTATTATTTATTATTAAATATTAGTATAATTAGCAATTAAAATGAAGAGGAGGGAGAAAGTAAAAAGAATATAAAGATAAAATCATCAGTAAAACTATGGAGAGGAGGAAATGAAAAGGGCTCAAATACTTATATTATTTTGAAACTAAAGTAATATGAGATTATTGGTGGTATTAAAGAAAATTTGGATGCTACAAATAAAAATAGTAGTAGCTAATATAAGATACTTTAAGGTGTGTAAAAGGTTAAAAAATTATTTTGTAATTTGATCCTCATAACAACTCTGTGATATAGGTGCTATTATTATCTCTATTTTACAGATAATGAAATAGAGGTTAAGAGGTTAATTGACTTGAAAGGGGGTGTAGGAGGAGAGAAAGATGATTTTGGTTTTACTTATGTGGTGTGTGTATGTATATAGAAATAAATGTAAGGACTAAACATTAATTTTTGGTCAATTAATGAATTCAGTTAAAAATGTATGATGAGCTTACTCTTTCCAAGTCACTATGGTTGTATAAAACCTGAGGGGAAAAATTGAGAAAAAAAAATTACCTAGCCCTTAATCTCTAGGAAAAAAAAAACATTGGATTAGTGAGGTTACTAAAAACACACCACTAAAATGGTACATAAATTGTTCTGAAAAGGAAAGAGGAGATAAGGAAGAAAAAGCTCTGAGAAAAAATGTCAGAAGATGGAATAAGGAAAGGCTTCTTGGTGGAGATAGAGCCTAAGCTTGGCCTTGTAAAACAGATAGATTTTAAAACATGGACATAAGAAGTGAAAAGTTTTGGGGGTGGCTAGGTGGTGTGGTCAATACAACACTAGCCCTGCAGTCAGGAGGACCTGAGTTCAAATCCAGCCTCAGACACTTAACACTTACTAGCCCTGTGACCTTGGGCAAGTCACTTGACCCCAATTGCCCTGCCCTATCCCTATTTGCACTGTCAGAGGAAGAGATATTGACAGACCTTGTCAAGAGATTAGCTATGGAGGGGAATGTGGATAAGGAATAGTAGAAAATACCCAAGTCATAAGTGATGGTGAATAGGAGACTAGTAGAAACCTCAGCAGTCATAGAGAAGTTAAAAAGAGGAGAGGGTTTTTTGGAGAAAGATAATGAATTCATTTTTGGACATGTTGATATTAAGATGCAATTGTTTGAATTTAATCAAAATTTTTATCTATTTAAACGAAGGTAAGTTCAGAAGGACCTGGAATTGGTGAAAATAACAAGAAAAAAAGTATAGAGAAGAAAGAAAGGAAGAGCAGGGAAAGAGAGGAGAGTGGTATTAATGTATGCTGTATGTCAGCATATCAAAATGCATGTATTAAGTGCTTGATATCCACAGTCACTGTGCATAGTTCTGGGAATATATGTATAAGCACAAAATACCCGAGTCATTGCCCTCATAGAACTTACCTTCTAAGGGGGTGGGAGGGAACAAAATATAAAACAATGAAACAGAAGCTGGAAGCAGAATCGCCTGCACAGGTCCTAGTAAAGAAAGAAGTGCAGAAAATCATGAGTAGAGCCAGGAAAAGAGTGAAGAAGTAAATATGTTTGCCTTGATCTCTTCCTTAAAATGATGGTTTGTGGAGGAACTGACCTCATCAGTAGAAGGGATAACAGGGAAAGGGCTTTGAATCTCTCAGGTTAAGAAATCAAAGAGGAATCATGATGGAGCATTCTTCTAGGGTGAGAAGGTGGCTTACGCAGGATGAATAAATTTGGGAAATAAATGAGTGGAGCTGAGAGAGGAATAGCATACATATGTACACATGAACAGGTCTGAATAGGTGCGTATTCACATATAAGTATTGTATGCATAGGGCAGCTAGATGGAATAGTGAAATGAGTGATGGAGTCAGGAAGACTATTGATCCTAGGAAATTCTAGGGTAGCAAGGTGGGACAGGGGATCAAGTGCTGGAGTCAGGAGGACTTACTTTCTTGAGTTCAAATCTGACCTTAGACACTTAGGCTTAAGCTGTGTGGGAAGGCTTAAGCCTTTTTGCCTCAGTTTACTCATCTGTAAAATGAGCTGGAGAAGAAAATGGCAAACCGCTTCAGCATCTCTTCTAAGAAAACCCAAATGGGGTCACGTAGAGTTGGAAATGACTGAGCAACAATATGTATGCACACGTATATATGTACATGTATATAAGTGTGGGTTCATGTATTATACTTATGTAAGTGCTTTGAATCATAGAATTACAGCTAAAAGGCTTATTAGAGATTCTTTAGTCCATTTCTGACTTCATAGATTTAATTCAAATAAAAAAAAACCTTTTTTGTCTAATCTGTGTAAATCACTATAAAATCTGCCACAGGTATAAAGCCGAAATTCAAGCAGCTTTCCATAAAACATATCACAGTTTTCTGAGAGCTAGAGAAATGAGATTACTTGCCCAAGGCCACATAACTATTTACAGGCAAAGACAGGATTTTAATCTGGGTTTTCTAATTCCAGATCCAAAAAGGAAAAATTCTATTAAATGACTGAGAACCAATTAAAAGAAATCTGTTAAAAAAAACCAAAACAAAAAATACCACAGGAAAGCATGATGTATAAATTAAAATGACTTCATATATGTACCTTATTTTTAATTTGACTTTTTTCTAGATCAGAGAAAAACACTTTATCTCTAAAATGCAAAATAACAATAGTTTTCAAAATCTAGTTTTCATAAATAAAATTTAGCACTAAGTCCTTTAATTGTTTCTTCTTTATTGTATCCTTCATGCAACTCAACCATAGGTTTTCTCATACACTTACCAAACCATTTCCAAACTAAGTAATAGAACAATACATTTGAATAGAAAGACCAGCATTAGGCTATGAACATTTCAGTGAATTTTTAGGGTGGTTCATTTGGGAAGAATTTTAACCATCACTAAAATGGTACCATCTGTGTGATGGAATACTGTTCTGTCATGACTACACTCTATTAATTGTACATGCCCTTAGTTCATCAACTCTATCAAGTCAGATTAAGTTGCTTCCTTTAAAATAGTAAAGAGAAAAATGGAAAATAACCCCTCCAGGGTTAGTTATTTTAAAGTAACAGTGGATATGAGGAGTATCCCACCATTTAAAGATATTTGGATAGAAAAGGATGCAGCATACTATATCTAAGCTAATCAACTAGTTATAATAATGAGGGTCACAAAGCCTCAAGGAGTTAGCAGTTGTTAAAGAAAAAAAATAAATGTGATGGAATAGATTGGAATTGTCATCTTCAATATATCTGAAAAAATATCAGTGCCCTTCAATTCAGCAGTGGTTTTTATTTTCCTATTCTTTTTTATCTTCTAGATGAGAATAAAAGTTGAAATATGAAACACTCCTTGCTCTCCTAATGTTTGCAAGCTAGTAGGGAGATATAATGTCTACATAAATACACATATAATATAAGTGCAAAATGTGTTCAGAGAGAACAATGCTTTAAAAATCTGAGGGAGAAAAAAAATTGCCAAGAAAGGTGGCTGGGAGGAAACGTTTGATCTGGGTTTTAAGGAATGTGTATAAATTCTATAGGAAAGTAATATAAATCACAATAAATGCATGAAGACAAAAATGGGAGATACTTGGATGGTAACAATCTTCTTTGACTAGATTGAAAAATCCATGAACAGAAGTAGATTGAGAGGAGGCATTAGTGGTAGATTGTTTCACATTACAGAAGGCAAAGAAGAAGCAAAAAAAAAGTTTGAATCTCACAGGCATTTTGGATTCATTTAAGAGTTCCTGAGTAGAATAGTGAGATGACTAGATCTATGCATAGATTACTCACACCACAATCTGAAGGACTATTGGTATAATAGAGTTAGGAAGATAATTGAAACATAGTTGATTAAATGTCCTAGATGGGTGGTAGTAAAAGCTTATGCCAGGCAGATGACAATGGGAAATTTGGAATAGGATTTATTTGAGAAATATTTCTGAGATAAGAATAACTTACTAAATAATTAAACAGGGTGAGGGTGAAGAATCCTCAAACACCAAAACCTCAAACAGAAGGCACTTGCTAAGTTTTAGTATCCCTAGCAATGATATTAAATCAGAGAGATAATTAAAGTCAGAGATATTAATTTAGATTTAAATATTATTGTAGGAACATTATCAAGAGTGCTTTCTCATCCACCCCATTTCTGTTCAGACTAATTTTTTTTTCCTTAAAAGATATTTATATGCCTCAAGATTTGTCTGTTTCAGAGGAGTAAGGGCTTACTGTTGATGTCACTTCCTCATCACTTAAATACTAAGCAGTTCCAGTGAGGATCTGGAGGGTCTCTCAGATATTTGTCTGGTGGTTGGCAATGGGCTCTTAGATCATCAGGTAAATCAAAACAAGAGGTTCTCAATGTGTATCTTCTTGAATAACCTCCTGCTATAGCTAAATAAATATAATTTTAAAATGAACAACCTATAGCTTTCTCATTTTTTTTCCAAAATTGAGCAATACTGAATACCAGGGGACTGGTCTTATTAAGCCCAGATGAAAACAAACATGTTAATTTTGAAGGGCTGTTGGAATGTCTAGGTGAAGATGTCTGATAGTCATTTGGATATTTGGCTATGAGGCTGAAAAAAATGACAGGACTGGAAAAATAAATTTATAATTTATCTCTAGAATTAATATTTGAAATAATAGAAAAATATTAAAAAGAAAACAATATACTCATGAACAGAACTTAAAGGATAGAAAGAAAATCAGCAAAGGAATACCAAAGACAGATTAAGATTTAAAAGAATAACCACAGGTTTTGATTTTTTGACAGTCAAGGAAGGATGCCATATCCAGAAGAAATACATCATCAGCTATGTCAGATCATGCATAAAAATTAAGGGAAATTGAGAAAATTTTACTAGACTTGATTAAAGGAATGCAATCCTTACTCCTAACATTCAATTTGATTCAGTTCAATAAATATTTATTAAGTGTCTACTATGTACCAGCACTATGCTAAACACTGGGGTTATGAACAAGATAAAGAAAGACAGTCATCATCCTCAAGGCCCTTAAGAGATAAAGAGAGAGGGACATCTAGGTGGCACAGTGAATAGAGTACCAGCCCTGGAGTCCAGAGGACCTGAGTTCAATATCCAACCTCAGACCCTTAACACACTTACTAGGTGTGTGACATTGGGCAAGTCACTTAACCCCAATTGCCTTGCCTTCCCCCCTCCAAAAAAAAATATAATGGGAGAAAAGTGAACGTAGGACATCTTTTTCAGCAGATCTGAACCCAGCAGAGCTGCAGATGGCAAGTGGAGTGAGCTGAAAGTCCAAATCCTACTCTCTATAAAGGAAAGCTTTGAGAAGACTTGGATATTCCAGCCTCTAGTCCTCCAATCAGAAGTCAGAAGAGGCTGAGGGAAGTGGGAGGGGGCTCAGTATCCAAGGCTGAGTCAGCAGCCTGATGATGAGAATAAAAATGAAAAGTAATTCTGGGAGGGGCATTTTTTTCCTGTGGGGTTAAAACCAAGTAGAGTAGCAGATGGTAAATGGACTGTGTAGTAAACACGGGTTTTATAGTGTAGTATCTGCGAATTAAGTTGAAGGGTTAACATGCCCAGATTCTCTGGAAACCAAGATCAGATTAGATTATGACATTTCTGTCCTACCTGACAAGTTCTAAACATGTGTAATTTGTATTTAAAAGGCTCTAATATATCCCTTACCAAGTAAATTGACTGTCAATATCTTATAAATAAGGAGGTTTTCTCTGGGTAAGTAGGAGATTTTCAAGTTTTCCCCCTATTGTGACTGTGGTTATTAGGCAAAATTTTATTCAATGAATACTGACAAAGGTAGAATTCCATATCTTAAAAATAAATGCTGAATATCAATTATCTATACCATAAACAGATCATCTCAGATTTTATGAAATTTTTCAGCTTTTATGAATAAACATTTAATTTCAATTTGATTTAACAAACTATCATTCCTACACTATTGTGATAACCCATGTTTTATATTAGAAAAAATGACTATAATACACACCATTTTAAAGGCCAGTTCAACTCATCAGGCTTCATTCTAATTTATAGTACTCAGAAAATGAACTTACTCCTAGAGTAGGCAGCAAATGCATAATAAGTACCTATTTTTAACAAGTAAGCCAGTGAGAATATTGGCAAGGTGTGTGAGTAAATGAGAGGTAATGTCTAAACTAATCCCAGCTCCTATCAAAATATAAAGTAGTTTATCAAATAAAGTAAAAGACCCATAAAAAGTAAGTGAAAGAAATGCATTCAACATTCAAAGAAAACTTCCCAGAAATACAAAGAGCCTGAATAATATGAATAAACAAAGTTCTTCCCCCACAGAAAGAGTCTTTAATACAATGAATTATTCTTAAGGAGGAAAAGAAAACAGTTTGAAAATGTTCAATGTAAAATCACAAAAAATAAGATTTCCAGAAATAGTAATAAAAGAACCACAAACATTCGGAGTAGTTAAAACATTGATCTCCAAACTTAAAACCATATCCTTTACACTTCCAAAGTTTTAAAAAATTGAACCTACACCTAATACTATGCTAATATATTATTAAGTATTTTAAGATGCAAGAAACAAAAAATAGACATAAGTTAAAAATAAAAAATATATGTATATATTTTTATGTTATATTTTAAAGGATATGAAGCATTTTACTCTCTTTAAAATAATTTATAAATTAACATATTATATATATATATATTTTTCATAATTTATGAATTATATTTTAGTGATAGAAAAAAACTTCATTCTTATTTTTTTATTCTTTAACACTTAGTGATACAGCAACTTAAATTCTGTTTTAAGGTTCAGTTTATTTTGAAAACTTAATTTTTGTGAATGTCTTAAGTGGCAAAAGTAGCTAATAGATATCTTTGCAACCAAACAGAGGAAGAGGTTGCATTTACTAAATGATTGTACCCATTTTTTCCAATCCTGTGTGTCAATAATGGAAGAATTTTATTGAAACCCTTTCTATAAATATTTGCTTTCCTTTATGTAAATCACTTCCTCTTGCAAATTAATCAGTTTATATAGATATACACAAGTACACACATATATGTACACACACACACACACACACATATATATATATACATATGTATAAATATACACATGTATATGCACAAGCATACAAATAGCTTCAAAATAACTGAAATACCTTCTATGGAAGGTTTTTTAAATGTTATAATGTTATGATTTCATGTGACATGTTGAATTTATTTTATTTTTTTCCTCCTTCATTGTCTAATTCTTTGATCTTTGCATCTTTTATATTTTTCCCCGAATTGGGATAATAATTGGGTCTCTAAATCATGACATAATCTTACAAAACTAGAGATAAAAAAAATAAATCTGACAAAGGTATTTATCTTTCCTGTGGCCTCTTCATATTAGGGGTGCTCACTTCATAATGACAGAATATTCATTTGTTTAAAGTCTTTAAATTCTAATAATAGTTCAAATCTAGCAGTCTCTTTAGGGGCACTGTTGTCTCACCACAAAATCACTAGAAAAAGAGGTTGAACAAGCCATCAGTGAGCTCCCTAAGGAAAAAAAAAGTATCCAGGGTGAAAGGGATTTAGAAGTGAATTTTTTGGGGCGGCAGGGACAGAGTCAAGATGGTGAGGTTGAAATAGGACTTCCACAGGGCTCCACCTTCCACCTCCCCCAATTCATGTAAAAGGAGACTCTGAACAAACTTTGGAGTTACAGAATCCACAAAATGACAAAGGGAAAGTAACCTGCCACTGAGTACAGCACAGCAGGGTAGCAAGAATCGGCCAGTGCAGCACTCTGGGAGCTTACCCAGCCCTGCACAAGACAGAGGTTTTACCCCAGGGCAGGTCTGACAAAACACTGGCTGGAGGGACTGCAGATCACCAGCAGCTGTGGCAGTTTCCAGAATTATTAACACATAGATGCTAAGGTCACAGTGAGAGGTCAGTGCAGTGTGTACTTTGGGATCCAGTAGTTGGGAGTGTGTTGGCCTCTTTCCCCATGTGGAGAAGGCCCTGAGGAGCCACAGCCCTGGAGGTGCCACCACGTGGCAGCTTCAGCTGCTGGCCTGCAGACTGTAGGTGAACAAGTGACCAGTCTGATGGGTAATCCCTCTTGCTTTAACCTGCTTGGATCTGGATTGCAATATAGGGTGGAGATCCTGGGGTGTGTGACAAGCTGGCCCGAGCATGTGGAGGCATTAGAGAGGGCACCTAATTAATGCCTGCAGAAGCTGATAAAACCCCAGCATTTGGAATGAAGCTCCCCTGTCTGGTGGCAGAGTCCTACTGTGGCGAAAAGTATAGGGGTCAAGTGATTGAGTGGTGACATGACCAGGCAAAGGAAGCAAACCAAACAGAAGAATACAACATTAGACTCCTATTTGAGGGACAAAAAGGATCAAAGCATGGAAAAGGAGGAAGACAGTAAAGTCAGAACTCCTGCAGTAAAAGCCTCAAAGAAAAATACGAGCTGGTCACAGGCCATAGAGGACCTTAAGAAGGAGAAAAGAGAAGTGGAGGAAAAATTGGGAAGAGAAATGAGAACTTTGGAAGAAAATTATAAATGAGTGTCAACAGCCTGACTGAGGAAAATAACACCTTAAAAATAGACTAAATCAAATGGTAAAAGAGGCTCAAAAAGGCAATGAGGAGAAGAATGCCTTAAAAAGTAGGATTTTCCAGATGGAAACAGAATCTCAAAAGCTCAATGAGGACAATCATGGCTTCAGAATTAGACTGGAGCAAATGGAAGCTAATGACTTTATGAGAAATCAAGATGCTGTTAAACAGATCCAAACAAATGAAAGAATAGAAGGCAATGTGAAATATCTCATTGGAAAAACCACTGATCTGGAAAATAGATCCAGGAGAGATAATTTAAAAATTATTGGACTACCTGAAAGCCATCATCAAAGTAAGAAGCTAGAAATCATCCTCCAGGAAGTTCTCAAAGAAAACTGCTCTGATGTTTTAGTACCAGAGGGCAAAATAGAGGTTGAAAGAATCCACCGATCACCTCCTGAAAAAGACCCCCAAAACAAAACTCCTAGGAATATTATAGCCAGGTTCCGGAATACCCAGATTAAGATGAGAATATTAAAAGCAGCCAGGAAGAAACAATTTAAATATTGTGGAAACACAATCAGGATTACTCAGGATCTGGCAGCTTCTACACTGAGACATCAAAGAGTTTGGAATGTGATATTCCGGAGGTCAAAGAAGCTGGGATTAAAACCAAGAGTCACCTACCCAGCAAAATTGAGTATCATGTTTCAGGGAAAAATATGTTCATTCAGTGGAATAGAGGACTTTCAAGTGTTCTTGCTGAAAAAAACAGAGTTGAATAGAAAATTTGACATTCGGATACGAGAAGCCTGAGAAAGTAAACAGGGAAAAGAAATCATAAGGAACTTATCAAAGTTGAACTATTAACATACCTACATGGAAAACCAATCATTGTAACTTATGAAACTTTTGTCAGTAGTTGAAGGGAATATATATATATATATATATATATATATACACACACACACACATACATACACACATATACAAACACAAACACACATATATATGTCTCTATATGAGTGTATATGGGCATATGAATACATATATGAATATGTATATATATATGTGTGTTTACAGGTATACATAGATAGAGGGCACAGGACTAATCTAACAGGAAGGGATGATACTTAAAAGGTGTAATTAAGAGGTGAGCGAGGAATATAATGAAAGGAGATGGGGAGAGACAGAATGGGGTAAACTATCTCATATAGAAGAGGCAGGAAAATGGTTAAAATGGAGGGGAAAATTAGGAAGGCAAAAGGGAATGTGTCAACCCTATTCTCATTGAATTTGGCTCGAGGAGGGAATGACATACACACTAAATAGTTTATCTCACCCTACAGGAGAGTAGGGAAGAAAGGGATGAGAGGGGGAATGATAGAAGGAAAGGCAGGCTGGGGGATAGGGAAGTTGGAAGCACCCACTTTTCAAGAGGGATAGGATCAAGTAGAGAATATAACAAATGGGAGGTGGGATAAGAGGAAGGGAAATATAGTCAATCTTTTACAATATATCTACTATAGTAATGTTTTGCATTAGCTACACATGTATAACTTATACTGGACTGTTTATCTTCCCAGTAAGGGTGGGTAACAAGGGAGAAAGGGAATAAATTTGGAATTCAAACTTTTAAAATCAAATGTTTTATATATATATATATATATATATATATATACTATTATGAATACTATTTTACATGTAATTGTGAAATAATTTATACAAGCACTGGGGCATAGAGATCCACCATGCCCTACAGGAAAAGCCAAAGGGTGTATGGGAGAAGATATGGGAAAGAGCAGATTGGAGGAGGGAATATCATTTGGGACTCCTATTTTGGGGTGGTGGGTAGGGGAAAAATAGGGAGAAAATTTGTAACTCAAAATCTGGCAGAAATAACTTATGTAAATCAGAAATTAATAAAGAATTTGAAAAAAATGTGAATTCTCCCAAATATTTAAAGAGCAATTAATTCCAATACTGTATGAACTATTAAAAAATAGGCAAAGATGCAGTCCAAATTCTTTTTATGATGCAAATATGCTGCTGATACCTAAACCACTAAAAGCAAAATGAGAGAAAGAAAATACAGACCAATGTCCCTAATGGTTATCAATTCAAAGCTAATTCTTAAGTTATCTCTCCTCAATTCATTTTCTAGGTTAGTTTTTTTTTTTTTCAAATGAGATATTTCACATTTTCTTCCATTTTTCTTTTGGATTTTGTTTAATTTATCCTTGATCACTTGTGAAATCCTTGAATTTGTACTTACCCAATTTTAATTTATAAGGTCTTATTTTGTTTAATGAGGTTTTATATCTCCTTTATTTGGACAATTCTACTTTTCAAGGAATTTTTTTAGTGAATTTTTGTACATTTTTTGCCATTAAACTAATTTTTTTTCCAGTGGATTTTTTTGCATCTTTTATCATTTGGCCTATTCTATTTTTTAAGGTTTTGCTTTGTTCAATAATTTTATGCCTCTTTTTCCAAGCTATTGACACTTGCACCACTTTGATTTCTTTTCCCCATTTTCCTGTGCCTCTTTTATTTGACTTTTAAAATCATTTTTCAGTTCTTTCTTGGTATAAGACCAATTCACCTTATTTTTTTTTGAGGCTTTGCATGTACTGACCATAACTTTTTTATATCAAACGATTTATTAACTTCTAGTTTACATCATTCATTTCCACAAGATTTTGAGTTACAAATTTTCTCCTTGTTTTTCAGCTACCCAACACCCCACAATAGAGATCCCACTTAACATCCCCTCCTCCAATCTGCTCTCTTACATATCTTCTCCCATACCCCCTCCAATTTTCCAGTAGTACATGGTGGATCTCTATGCCCCTGTGCCTGTAAATCGTATTTCCCAGTTACATGTAAAATAACATTAACAATAGTATATATATATATATAACTTTGAATTCCAGATTCATTCCCTTCCTCCCTTGTCACCCATACATATGAGGAAGATAAAAAATTCAGTATAGGTTGTACATGTGTAGCTATGCAATACATTTCCATAGTAGATATATTGTAAAAGACTGACTATATTTTCCTCCCTCCTATCCCACCTTCTACTTCATCTATTCTCTACTTTGATCCTGTACTTTTCAAATGTGCATGCTTCCAACTTCCCTACCGCCAAGCCTGCCCTCTCATCCATCATCTCCCCTCTCATCCCCTTCCCCCCTACTCTCCTGTGGGGTGAGATACCATATTTAGTGTGTACGTCATTCCCCTCCATAAGCCAAATTCAATGAGAGTAAGGTTTATCCACTCCCTTTTGCCTTCCTGTTCTTCCCCTCCATTGTAACCATTTTCCCTTGCTTCTCGTATATGAGATAGGTTACCCCATTCTGTCTCTCCCCATTTCCTTTCATTATATTCCTCTCTCACCTCTTAATTTCACCTTTTAAGTATCATCCCTTCCTACTAAATTGGTCCTGTGCCCTCTATCTATGTATACCTGTATACGTATATGCACAATTCACATATGAATTCATATGCCCATATACCCTCCTCTATACACATATATATGTATGCATATATGCACACATACACATTTCTATTCCCTTCAACTATTCTCATACTGAGAAAAGTTTCATAAGTTACAATTGTCATTTTTCCATGGAGGGATGTAAATAGTTGAACTTTGATAAGTTCCTTATTTTTTCTTTTCCCTGTTTACCTTCTCATGCTTCTCTTGCTTCTTGTATGTGAATGTCAATTTTTCTATTGTTATGGTTTTTTCATCAAGAATTCTTCAACGTCCTCTATTTTACTGAATGACCATATTTTCCCCTGAAACATGAAACTCAATTTTACTGGGTAGGTGATCCTTGGTTATAATCCCAGCTCCTTTAACTTTAAGAATATATTCCAAACCCTTCAATCCCTCAGTGTTGTAGCTGCCAGATCCTGTGTTATCCTGATTGTGTTTCCACAATATTCAAATTGTTTCTTCCTGGCTTCTTGTAATATTTCCTTCTTGATCTGGGTATTCTCAAACCTGGCTATAATATTCCTAAGAGTTTTCTTTTATCAATCTTTTGCAGGAGGTGAATGGTGGTTTCTTTTAACCTCTATTTTGCCCTCTGGCTCTAAAACATCAAGGAAACTTTCCTTGAGAAATCTTTGAAGGTTGATTTCTAGTTTCTTTTGTGATCATGGTTTCAGGTAGCCCAATAATTTTTAAATTGTCTCTCCTGGATCTATTTTCAGTTCAGTGGTTTTCCCAATGAGATATTTCACATTGCCTTCTATTTTTTCATATGTTTGGATCTGTTTAATTGTATCTTGATTTCTCATAAAGTCACTAGCTTTCATTTGCTCCAATCTAATTCTGAAGGAATTATCTCTTCAGTGATCTTTTGAGATTCTTTTTCCATCTGGAAAATTCACCTTTTTAAGACATTCTTCTCCTCATTGCCTTTTTGAGCCTCTTTTGCCATTTAAGTTAGTCTATTTCTTAAGGTGTTATTTTCCTCAGTCAGGCTGTTGACTCTTATTTCATAATTTTCTGGCATAGTTCTCATTTCTCTTCCCAATTATCCTCCACTTCTCTTATTTGGTTTTCAAAATCCTTTTTAAGTTCCTTTATGGCCTGTAACCATCTTTTATATTTCTTGGAAACTTTTGGTGCAGGAGTTCTAACTCCACTGTTTTCCTCGTTTTCCATGCTTTTATCATTTTTGTCCCCAAATTAGGAATGTAAAGTTGGGTTGCTCTGCTTCGTTTGCTTCCTTGGCCTGCTCATTTTTCCACTCAATGACTTGACTTTCATTTGTTTTTTTTTTTCACAGTAGGACTCTGCCACTAGACAGGGGAACTTTTTCCCAGTTACTGAACTTTTTTTAGCTGCTAAATGTATTAGTTGTGTGCCCTCTCTAAATCCTCTAAAAGCTCTGGAAAGCTGGTCACACACCCCAGGACCTCCACGCTACACTGCAATCCAGATCCACGCAGGTTAAAGCAAGAGTGATTACCCTTCAAGCTGATTGCTTGGTTCCCCTAAAATCTGCAGGCCAGGAGCCTAAGCAGCCACATGGCTGCAGCTGCATGACTGCCCTGGCTCAACTTCTTCTTGCTCCAGGGGAAAAAGCTGACCACACTCCCAAACTCCCAGATCCCAAAGCCCACACTGCATTAACCTTTCACTTTGTCCTTAGCATCTATGTGCTGATAATTCTGGAAACCACCACAGCTGCTGGTGATCTGAAGTGCTTCCATCCTTCATCTGGTCAGGCCTGCCATGAGGCTAAAACTTCTGGATTGTGTGGGACTGGTTTTGGCTCCAACAGTATTGTACTGGCTGCTTCCTGCTGGTCTGCCAGGCTGTTGTCAGCAGGAAGTTAGCTTCTCTGTGTCATTTTTTGGGTTCTGTACCTCCAAAGTTTGTTCAGCATCACCTTTTTTGAATTGGAGGAGGTGGAAGCCAGAGCCCTGTGGAAGTCCTGCTTTTACTCTTCCATCTTGACTCCACCCCCTACCTGCACTGTATTTTGATCTCATTGTCTTGTTAGTTTGCGTTTTGATCTTTTCTGTTATCATGATAACTTTCTATAGTATTTTTTTTCAATTGCTCATTTTCCAAACCTGTTTCTTGACTTTTAACTTTCTATGAAAGTTGCACTCTGCTTAACTATATGGAGCACTATTCCTTGCCTTAGGTTTTTTATGCTCCTCTGTTCAGAGCTAGTTCTGTGATTCTGTAAGTTTCACTTCTTCCAAGGTGGTATGATGTAAAAAAGAAGTGTATTGAAATCTCTCCTCACCTGTGAGTGACCACAAGCACCCTTTTTTGCCTTTAAAATACTACCTGGGTCCCTTCTCCTGTTAATCCTGCTCTTCATCCTGGGATTATGATACGGAATCATTTATGGGCAATGTAACTGAGTCCTACACCCAGTGCCAGCAAAGGGTCTCTTGTAAATTTTTTTTTCTGACCAGTCTTTTGGCTCCTTTACTGTCTGTAGGCTAAGAACCTTAGAAACTGATGCCTCCTTCTCTGATCCAGTTGGCCTCAAGGTCTGCTGCTGGTATGCTGGAATAGGACCTGTGCTGTCAGTACACTGGACTATACTAAACTTCATTCTACTTTCATCCCAGGGAGACAGCTTTCTTTTCAACTTTCTTTCTTATCTTGAGCTAGAAAATTCTTTCTCCCTGTCCTTTTATTTTTTCTGTCAATTAAGAATTCATTTTGAAGCATTATCTTAATGTTGTTTTGAGGGAAATTTGGGATAGTTCAGGTGGGTTCCTTCCTTTACTCTCCCAACCTGACTCTGCCTCTGCCCACTCCCGCCCCCACTTAGACTTCTTCTTGAAACAGAGTGTAGATGTGCATTGCAAATATTTATAGTTGTCCTAAAGAATGCTGGCAATTTCAGTGTAACAGTGTCACTTTTTTTCTGATCTAAAATATGCTGATTTAGAAATACAGTGGAATCACAAGGTATGAGTCCTTGAAAAGTCTTAATTTTTCATGCTTTGTTCCTCCTATTTCACTTAAGTATTGAATATTTAACTCCCTTGTGTCTACATAATAGGATAGGATATGTAGCGCCTTTACTAGGATTTGTTTCCTCATTAATCTTAACTCAAGAGAGAAGATGCATAACAAATAATGATTTAAAAAAATTAATGCAATTTGTTTTATAGGCCTTTTGGAGACAGCTGTGTGTGGCCTCTCACCGTGCTGTAATTTTAGATACAGTACTTCCAAACTATAGTTATAGATAACCATAGATAAAGACAGGTAAAGCATTTAAGTGCAAAACATGGGAAAACAACAAGAGCTACAAAATTATTTTGGGCCAAATCTAAAAATATATACCAATTAATTATTTGTATAATATACTGTATGAAACTCAAAGTTGGTCTATTTTGAAAGAAGACAAAAGCAGCTTGGAAGTGACTAGAAATTAAATTTATATAGGCTATTTACAAAGAACTTTGCAGAGTTTTTGTAACATTGCTGCTTGTACAGTTTGATTTGCAACTGGAGTTATGATTCATTTTATAGCTCATTTCCTGAATATATAGTAATGTGAATTGGGGTTGAGGATGTGTCTTCTATCAATTTTATATATCTATTGTTAGTATAAAATTGAAAGAAACAATTTTTGTTTCTGAATCTAAATTGATTTACTATAATTTTCTCCTTATCATTTGGATATCAATATTAACCACATCATTAACTATACAAGAATAGCATCAGTCTAATACATTATATTGATAGTTATTAAATAAAGGCACAATGCCTAAAGGAGTTCATAGAAGGGTGAGCTTATATCAGTCAGAGATAATTAAAGAATACCCCCCTTTGAAATTGAGAAGTGTCTGCTATCCCAAAAGAGCTTAGGATCTCTAAATGACAAATAGTAATGATAGGAATATATTTTAAAATACTATTTATGAATAATTTAAAATGAATAATGATTCCCTCCCCCTGTTTTTCCCCTGGACTCACAGGATACTTAGACTCAATGCTAGAATGGTTATCATTGAACATTTTGTTCCTTCCCCTCATTTTGAAAATAAGAAAACAAGGCAAGATAGTTGAAGTGACAGGTCTAATGTTACAGAATGATTGTAAAGTCCAAGATTTTTCCTCAGGCCCTTTGTGCCATCGAAGGTCAATTCTATGTTCTTTTGACTGTACCATGGTGCCTTTGCTTAAAGAAACATTCCATCTATCTAAAAACTAACTGTCAATAATTGATCCTACAAATATTATCACTACTAGGTACAAATCACTATGCTAGGTTTCTGGGGTTATAAAGACAAAAAAATGAAATAGTCCCTGCTGTTGAGTACCTCATACATTCCTGGAGAGTTGCAACATGAACACAGATGAGTGTATGCGTAAGAATAATGATGGATAATCTACTCTGCATGTGTAGAGAAGCTTGTAATTGTGTAGCTCAAACGGAGGCAGTAGAGACATCTCTAGCTTCTTTCCCCCCAAATATTCTCAAAGAAACTTTTATTCTTACCAGAAGGAGAAACAGAAGTTTGTAGCCCACAATTCTGGTACAATCCAGAGAGGAGGTGCTTACCTGGAAGTATATCAGTCTGCTACTCTAAATATTGTGAATCTAGGGGGTATCATTGGGTTTGAATTAACTTTAAATCACTTTGTCATTTTGGTGGGGCAAATGAACCCCTACCTCTATATCCAAGGATTGACCCCTTTCTCCACCTAATACAGGTTCTCAAATAAACACACAAAGAGAGTAGCAAAGAAATCCATTTGTCCAAATCATGCAAAACAGAAATGAGAGAAAGCATACATAAGTAAATGTATGCTCAATAATACAGAGTGAAGGAGTCCTAATTTTGGGAGCAAGGTAACTCACTTCAACTAAAAGAGGTCTTGGACTTTAACTAAGGAGAAATTCACCAAAGTCTCTAAAATAGCAAGCTGAGAATAGGTGCGCAATGAAGATTACCCATTCTTCTCATGTCATCCAGATGATTTTCTTTCAGCAACCTGAAGTGGGGTCAACCTCATCCATCTTCTCTCTTGGAGTTGGAAACTGATTTTATACTACATTTCAAAAAGCTTAAGGAAGACTCTCACTTGAAGATCCTCAAAGAGGACTCACTCTTTAGAGTCCCCAGAGGGGGAACTAGTTGAAAATTAGAGATTTTTCTACTTGTTAAGTTCACTTCACTCCTCAGGAATGGCAGAACTTTTGTCTCAAAAAATAGAATCCCATACCAATGGGCTTTGTGACAGTGGTTACATATATGAAGAATATGTGTGTGTGTGTGTGTGTGTGAGAGAGAGAGAGAGAGACAGAGACAGAGTTAGACAGAGAGATAGACAGAGAGAAAGAAAGCAAGATAAATAAAGATGAAGAGACAGAAAGGCACTCACGCGCACACACACACACACACACACACACACACACACACACACACACACCATAAGATTTATTTTAAAGGATCAGCCAAGAAAGCAGTTTAGGAGGTCGCATATCCCAGTTTCCTCAACAGGTTACCTCTCTCCCCACAAAAAAAAATCTCAGAAGACTCACAAATTAAAATAATTATTAGAAATATAAAGGAGAAATCACAATGGATCATCTATCAAGCATAAGACCATATATTGTAATGAGAGACAAGTGAATGATCAGGAATTCTAAAAGAACAATTGGCCAGATTGTGATACTAGATTCTCAGAGCAGAAAAGTGCCATAGTATTATTGCTCTAATCTCAGAGAGGATACTTAGTACACAGCAAGGAACAGGGCTGAGAGTTTCCTTTTTGTTACAGAATGAAGGATATGAGACCCAGTGACAGATTTCAGCAGGCATGGTGCTCTTATCATTATATTTCAGTTGAGAACTCAGTACTGGACCTCTGGATCAAAAAAGGGCCGCTATATAGTGTTATGTACTCCATGCAAGGGAATCTCAAACCCACATGGGTAGAACAGAACAAGGCCACAGTGCTGTGGTTTTAACTCTATAAGCAGAATATAAGACAAGAAAAGCCATTGTATCACAGTCTAACTTGAAGACAAAGTCTTAGTTCAGGAAGTAAGGTGAGAAGAGTGAATAAAGAAACAAAAATATATAATGTGCAGTTGTTACATCAGGGACATGAGACTTAAACTCAGAAGAAAAGAATGACTTCAAAGTACCTAAAAATGAAGCATAGAAGGAAAGCACAACATAGCCTTAAGGTGATTCATAATTCTTAGAAGAAACAAAGCAAGATTTGAACTTTTAATCAGTTTTTTTTATTAATTTGTATTAGAGCACTAGCAGAAAACAATGGAAAAGAAATGAAAGCTATGGAGAAAATACTTGGAAAGAGAATTAATAGCTAAGCACAAGAAGTATAAGACTTTATACAAGTATCAGTCAACTTGATTATTGGGATAGACCAAGCAGAATATAACAGTTCTTCAACACAATGAAAAATAGTAAATCCTAACAAAAAATTGGAAGAAAATGTAAATATCTAATATCAACAGCAACTAAACAAGAAAAAGGGTGGGGAAAAAAAGGATAGAGTCAGTCTTGTAAGCCTTCTCCATGATTATATAAAGTCTTTATTAAGAAACAGAATTTGTGAACTCCACAACTTGTTATCCCCGCTTGCTGATATACCTGGAAGGTGAGGAACTAACGAACATATATAAGGAGAAGGCCAAGCTAAGAAATAGAAGAACTGAGAAGAGAACTCTTGTGGTGGCAGAGTTGAAAAAGAGAAAAATCTTGGTATTGCAGAACTCTATGTTTGTCTGTTCTGTCTGTGTTGATTTTTGTTTGTGATACTTTGTACAGAAGCACTGGGATTTTAGAGGAAGCACTGAAAGAAGATTTTTTGGTTGTCTGTTTACAGAAGTCCTGGAGGAGGCTTTCAGATGTCCTGGGACTTTACTGATGAATTGTCTTGACTTCTCAGACCTTGTTTGTGGGTCTCTGTTGATTTCACAGACATATAGTCAATTGATGATGGTGCTGGCAATGTGGATGAATGTTGTTTTGGCTCTGTTAAGCTTTGTTTTCCTAGAAACCAAAACTGTGAAGGATTTGAGGTGGACTGGACACTGTGAGCTTCAGTCTGGAACTTTATGAGGAATTAGACAAGGAGCTGGATGAGGAGATGGATGATAAGCTTGACAAAGAGCTCAGAACTGCCTACCTATGAATCCAGGCAACAACTGGATATATTCAGGTATTCAGGCAGGAGCTGGGAACCATTCAAGCAGGAAGAGGAACCATGGAAGCTGAGAGCCAGCCTCAAGTCAGGATGAAAAGACCTCTTCTTGGGTACTTAATGCTGACTGAGAAGATTATGATTTACTGTGTCCTAGGGGTGGAGAACTTTGTCCTTTTTACTTTGTGTCACTTAAGGAGTCTTACTCCTTAATGATGATTGAGTTAAAAAGTTATTGAATTATATCTTTTGTTTAAAATTATGTGGCCACTTTGGTGAAAACTATGTGGCTACTTTCATGATAAATTGTTATGTCATAACATTGTGAATGCTGTACTTTGGTTTTTGTCAATGTTTTGTCTTAGTTTATTACTGAATAAATAGAGTTCACTGTACTATGTAATCAGAACCTTGAAGCTGTTCACATGAGCAGTCGTCTGGAAAGCTGCTTGTGCTTGGCTTTACAGAGAGGAAGTCAGATGGCACAGTGAATAGAGTGTTGGGCTTAGATTCAGGAAGACCTGGGTTCATGACCCTGAGCAACTCACAAAATTATTTGTTTTGTTTCCTTATGTATAAAATGAGTAGGAAAAAACAAAAGGCAAATCACTCCAGTATCTTTGCCAGGAAATGCCAAATGATGTAACACAGAGGTGGGCATGACTGAAATGATTGAACAACAACAATTTATGCATCATTTGAATCCCAAAAATCACGTTTAAAATAGACTGTCATATTTCAATATATCAGAAAGAAAACTGCCTAGACAAAATTCATTAATAACCTCCTGAAATAACATTCAAAGCTAAAATTCATAGGAATGTTAGCAACAAAATCCAGAGCTTCCATGTCAAAGAAAAAAAATATATTTGAATACCCAGAAAGAGTTCACCTAACAAGGAGCCATAATCAGGATCACACAAAATTTAACAGTTTTTATTTTAATAGAGTAAGGAGTAGAGAACATATTGCCTTTAAATCAATGAATAATTTATCCCACCATATTGAGTGTAATACTTCCAGGGTGAGGTTGAGTAAATATAGTAGGGAGAATCTTCAGTGAATTAGAGTACTTCACAACATTCCTGATAGAAAGCCCAGAGTCAAATTCAAACATAGAAGGTAAAACAAACAAACAATTGAAAGGGACAATATGTCTACATTCCAATGGTGTGTGTGTGTGTGTGTGTGTGTGTGTGTGTGTGTGCAGGGTGGGGGTGGGGATAGGAGGGTAATTCTAGTGTCCCTTCAGAGCCATAATGCCAAATAAGACAAAATTCCAGGGAATTGCATTTCCATATCCTGATCATCTTAAATGAAAAGAGGAAAAGGAATTTTTTTAAAGGATACACTAGGGAGAAAATTATGGAAGAGAATGAGGGAACTTACTTCATATTATTGATCTGCAGAAGAAGTCTATAGAAACCACTGGGGAATCTCGTATAACTTTAGCCTAATTTTCATCCAAATTCATTAAAATAAAGTAAAGTAGATACACACATTTGATATAAATATCATTTTTCCCCCCAGGAACATAGAAGCAAGCTAAGAGAAGAAAAATAGGGGGAGGGGTGGCTAGGTAGCACAGCGAGTAAGAGCACAGGCGCCATTGTCGGGATGACCTGGAGATCGAATCCCAGGGTCAGAAACTTAGCACCCACCCAGAAACACCTGGCCGTGTAACCTTGGGCAAGTTACTTAACCCCAATTGCTTAGGGGTGGCCAGGTGACTCAACAAGTAAGAGCACTGGCCCCAGACTTGGGATGACCTGGAGATCCAATTCTGGGCTCAGATACTCAGCACCACACCCAGAAATAACTGGCCATGTTACCTTGAGCAAGTTATTTGACCCACATTGCTTTAAAAAAAAAGAAAAGAAAAATAGGGGGGAAATGAGGGAAGACAGATTTGGAAAGGATTATTTATAAGCAAAACATCCCATACCCAAGGTTAAAAGGAAAACTGGGAAGAGATGTTTAAAAGTAAGAAATAAAGGATATTGACTTAAGATATATTTGGCAGGAGAGAAACATAAAGATGAATACAAAAGGGAAATGCAAAATTAGAAATCATAACTGTGAATGCAAATTAGAAAGGCAGGAGAATGGATTAGTAAAAAAAAAAAGCCAACAGTATGTTTACAAGTAACATACTTGAAACATAAAAACAGCAAGTTAAAATAAAGGGGTCTAGTAAAATCTATTATGCACTAGCTGAACTAAAAATAAAAATAAAAAATTAGGAGTAGCAATCATGACCCAGACAAGACCAAATATACACAATGAAATGGGATAAACAGGTAAACTGTATTTTGCTTAAGGTTACCATAGATTATTCATTGACTTTAATATATTCAGCAAATGGTATACCATTTTAATACTTTTTGCTTAAATGTTATTTTATTTTTCCCTAATTGTATGTTAACAAAATTTTTAGCATTCACTTTTACAATTTTTTGAGTTCCAAAGTTTTTCTCTTTCCTTTCCTTCCTCCCCTTCTTCTGAAAGTGGTAGGCAGTTTGATATACTTATACATATGCTATCACCTAAAACATTTTTCCATATTCATCATAGGTGTGGAAGAAGAAATAAATGAAAAGAAAAAAAAACAAAGAATAAACTAAAAAAAATCTTCCTTTCTTCTGCATTAAGAGTATGTTGGTTTTTTTATCTGGATATGGATAGCATATTCTTTCATGAGTGCTTTGTACTTATCTTGGATCATTGTGTTGCTGAGAAGAGCTTAGTCTTTCACAGTTGATCATCACACAATGTTGTTGATACTGTGCACAACATTTTATTGGTTTGACTCATTTCTTTTTATATCAATTTGTACAAGTCTTTCCAGGGTTTCTGAAATCTTTCTGTTCATCATTTCTTATTGCACAATAGTATTCCATTACATTCATTTACTACAGCTTGTTCATTCATTTCCCCATTTCCCAATTGATGGGCATCCCTTCAGTTTTCAATATCTTTCCACCACAAATAGAAATATCAGATATGCATGGCACCTTTTTGAAAATAGACCAAGTACTAAGGCATCAATATCCAACAAATAAATGAAGAAATGTAATTTTAAATATATCTTTTAATTACTAAAATGTAATCTAATTCATTTTTAATAAAGTGCCATTGAAAATAAGATTCAAATTAAATGGAGGCAAAAAACGTGTAAGGAATCAGTAAGTAAAAGAATAAATCATTAAAACATAGACAATTCCATGTAAAATAATAACAATTAGACAATATATTAAATTTTTGGAATGTAGTCCAAACTGTACTTACTAGAAATTTTATATCTATAAACACTTTCATCACCAGAAGGAAAAATGTACAAATGAAAGAACTTAGTATACACTTTAAAAATTAAAATAAAACAACAATCATCAAAATAGAAATTTTGAAAGTTATATAAGAAATAAACATATTTGGATGGGGAAAAAGAATTAACAAATGAAATTAGGAATGGTTAAGCAAGTATGCAAACATTTGTTAAAATGAATTATTGGTTATCAATACAACTGGTTTCCAGGACTTATGTTTTTAAACAGTGATTTCAATCTATAACATTTTATAATGGGTTTTCGTTCATTTCCATAAAGTACTCATCTGATTAATGTCTTAGGTTTACTATTCATTCTTATTCATTTTTCTTCTCATATGATTGTAGTTATGAAACTGTATGGCATAGTGTTTTCAGTCAAGAACACACAAGTAAAAGCCAGCCTCTACCACAGAAGGATTGTATGACTACTGGCTAAACCACAGAGCATGTACCAATCTATATTTTCTAGAGGGAGTTTTCTTATCTGGACTTTCCTGTACCAATTAATTTATAAATACTGTATAAGAAATAAAAATTATCTGAATGTCTGTTGTTTACATGGTTATACTATTTTCTCTTCACATTTCACAATGGTCTTTGTAGATAAAAGTTGTATTAGCACAAAGCTACACTGACTACACATTTCAGTCAGTTCAATGAAGCAATTTTGTCAATTTCATGACAAAAAATAGACAAGCTTGGCAAAACTCATGTTTGTGTTGATACACTGCCCATATCTTATACTCAGTAATAGTTATTTTCTTTACCTAGAACAGCCTTCTAGAAAGAAATGAGAAAAAGAAAAGTGTTTATTCTTTAACTATGTTGCAACTAAAATTATATAATATTGCTGCTTATTCATTTAATGAGAAGTCCTAGTTAAAAAAGAAGGTTGATCCCTAAGTCACTAACAACAAACAGTAATGGAGATTGCATACAAATCTGCTCAATTGCTAGAAGCTCTAGAAGAATGAGAAAGACTAATTGTAGTTATTTTTAAAATGGCCATGGGCAAAATATGACCCATTTTTAAAGACAGATTAATGAAAAAAGAAAAACAAAACAAAAAAACAGCATGACACTTATCTACTTTTTTTCCCTCCTTAATGAAAGTCTTGACCTAAGTATTCTAAGAAAATATTTTTTTTCTTCAACTTTAGGGGGTAATTGTAAAGTGAAAAGATATATGCAAAGCATTTATAAATTCCATATGAACAATAAATCAAATTCTAGTTACAATTCATAACTCTAATTTTTAGTTTATGTTGTATTGTAGTAGTTTTTCAGCAAAGATGGAGGAAAACAATTGACTTTTAAAATAATGTTTTCTGAATCATGGAACTTAGATGTTAAAGCGTTTTCTTTCATCTTTTTGGTCACTAAAATTGGGAAGGGCATGTTATTAGAGAGTTACTGAGGCATACCATCAATGACTTTCCAAGAGGGGTGGCAGGATTGAGTACTTTGGTGACAACAGAATGCAGGTGAAGGGTGAGAAACTGGTACTAGAAAAATTGAGACATGGGTCACATGCATGCGTTTGTGAATAGGGTGGAGATGTTTGAGAAAGGCACATAGACGGTCTAGCAAAGGTGGGGCAAGACGGGGACATGCAGTCTGTATAAGAAGCACAGGTTAGGATAGGCAGAGATTCTAGAGGTCAGGTAATTTGGAAATTTTTATAGAGTAATACATCTCAAAGCAGAACATGGATTAAATATTAAAGGTTCAGGGATACAGTATAGGTAATAGGGGATCTGGATACCAGCCCAAGAAATTGTAGCAGGTAATCAGAACCTTGGACAAAGAAATTGGTCAAGAGCTAGTAAGAAACAAGGCAAAGTGGGTAGAAGATGCAAGCTATATTATATTGACCTTACTTTTCTATATAACCAGAGATTTCATGGTGAGTTAATCTCAAATTTGAATAGGTTGACATATATATTTAAGTAGAAATAATTAACTGTTATTATAAGTAAACAGTTAGGGAACAGAGAAGTCCAGGTATGTATTGTTGGATCTCAACAAAGGAGATGATAAAAATAACCCCTTCCATTTGTCCCTTTCTTGTCATACGATCCAGACAGATGCCTTTTGGGGCATAAAATGCAGAGGGAAAGAATCAGGTGGCAAATTTCTATGGCAACAGGGAGGAGAAATGCATGGATCCTTTATGAAAGGAAATATAATTTAAAAACCGTTAACAAAATTTCCAATGTCTTTGGGTAATGCTCATTATGAATTACATTGTGAACTGATTAAGTTCCATTTTCAGGTATTTATGATATGTTCATGTGAAAAATCTCTTGTTATTTTTAAGTTAGATAGAAACCTATTTAAGCCTAAGCAGTGACATTAATATATAATCCTAATACCTTAATTATGCATAGGACAACTTGCTATGGATTCCAATTCCTTGTGGGAAGGTGAAATTGTTTTCAGCCTGTAGAGTTGGGGATACCAGGTAGTAGAGATAAAATAGTAGTTTGACATAGGGTTCATCAGTTGTAGCATAACTCCCTTTTTCTTAAATAAAACTCTCTCTTTTTTCTTTTCTCTATATCTACATATATTCCTAAGTATTTGATTCTGTCACTGTCTGCAAAGACTATTCTTCTTGCAAGGGAAACTTAGATTCCTGCTAGGAAATAAAGAAGGCAGCTGACTCCTCTTCTCTCCTCCAAAAGAACAGGGGCTGGGTTAGAATTTCATCTGTCAGATTTCTTAAATTTTGTTAGCTTAGAGGAAGCAATTTTTAGGTTCAAACTCTATTCTTTATTGCCAAGACTTTATGGGGAGGGATTGCCTCAAGTTTTGTATACAAGTTTTAGTTCCCTTTCCATCAGATGACAGTTCCATGCTGTACACAAGTAATGAATAGTGAATAAACCCATTTACCCAAATGTATAACAAAGTAGAAATTTGAGCAACTAGGCATAGCAGAATATACAGCAGACTATACAGAATGTAAATGAACTCTTTTATTACCACTGACATAACAACTCAACTGAGAACCCTAGTTCTAACCCAAGGGGAAATTCCCCAAAGTCTCTAGTGTAATAAGCTGGAAATAGGGATATGAATGAGGGGCTGACTTCTCTACAGTTAGCTTCTCAGAGACTTTTTTTTCCCATTATGGGATCTGAATAGATTTTGGAACATAACTTCTCCTTCAAAAGCTAAAAGTGAGAAGATCAGAATCTTTCTTCTTTCTAGCTCTACCCACCCCACCCCCCACATAAGTACGGAACAGTGAATAATTAGTTAATATCCATTAAAAAAGGAGTCTTATGATCTTATGCCTCTGATGCATATGATATATATATATATATAAAGATAGATGCATATGCATAAACATATATGTATTTTGTATTTGTGTGTTTTTTTATTGTTGTTCAGTCATTCGAGTTGTGTTCAACCCATTTGGAGTTTTCCTGGTTAAGATACTAGAGTGGTTTGACATTTCCTTCTCTGGCTCATTTGACAGATGGGGAAACTGAGGTAAAAAAAGGTTAAGTGATTTGCCCAGATTCACACAGCTAATAAATGTCTGAGACTGGATTTTCACTTTAGTCTTCCTGATTTCAGGCCCAGCAACCTATCTACTGCACTACTTAGCTGCCCCCAAATAATGAAAGGGACATCTATATATATCCAGAAGGTTTATACACATGTGCATGTATAAATATATGTATGTCTGTATATACATATGTATATTTGCAATTATGTATACACAGACATATAAGTACACCCAACCACATATTGAACACCCTATTTTTATTTATTTATTTTTTGAAGCAATTGGGGTTAAGTAACTTGCTCAAGGTTACACGGCCAGTTATTTCTGGGTCATCCCAACTCTGGGGCCGGTGCTCTTACTCACTGTGCCACCTGGCTTCCCATAAGCAATTGGGGTTAAGTAACTTGCTCAAGGTTACATGGCCAGGTGTTTCTGGGTGGGTGCTAAGTGTCTGAACCCAGATTCGATCCCAGGTCATCCTGACTCTGGGGCCGGTGCTCTTACTCACTGTGCTACCTGGCCACCCTGAACACCCTGTTTAAAAGAGCCTTAGTGTAGTATTAAGTTTTATTATCTTAAAGCTGAGAGAAGACATTTGGGATAATATCTATCTACCTATGAAATCTGTCTAGCTGCTGTGTATAAATATTGATATAGATAATATAACTGTGGATATAACTGGAAGAACATTAAGGATCCTAAAAGCAAGGTTAGAGAATTACCCTTGGAATGGAGCAAATGTAAAGATTGCAGTGCTACTGATACTTCCCTAGTATATATTGATACCAAGGTCCAATTATGACCAGCAGTTAAGTTCAGCTTGGTGAGACCATTTAAATCAAGTGTTCATGAAGCTTATGATCAATTCTTTTGCTTGCAATTTCCTTTCTGTTTGTTTGTTTCACTTATTGTTTATTCCATTAACTTAAATATATTATCTTTTTACACAAAAGCACCTTCAAAAGAACGCTGTATAAAGGAGAAATCCTCCTCCACATCTTCCCCATTCTCTAACTCCAATAACTCTTACCAGTTTCAATCTGATTCATTTTCACAACTTCAAATCTTTTTTGTCTGTTGAGATCTCAATAGCATTAAAGTAGCAAAACAAACAAACAAATAAAAAAACTCCAAAGTCTTTAATAACAAAATATTTGCTTCTTTATCATAGATATTATGGAAATAAATTTCATTCTTTCAAAAACCGTTGGTTTCTCATTTTTGAAATATCAAAAACTAATTGTAAGAAATGTATAATACTGAAAAAAATATCATTCTTCCACAAGAAGAAATAAATATATATTTTGGAAAAGGGGAAAGAGATTATAGAATTTCCATTAGGAAATTATTTTTTCCTATTTAATTTAAAATGATATTTGTATATGGATGCAGTGTTTAAAATAAATGAATTAGACAAAAATACTAATTTGAAATAATTTATGCATAACATTCCAGTATGTTAATGCATCTCATTAATGTTAGCATTTCCTCCACAAAAACCAACCCCAGTCCATTCAGGTTCTCTTTTCCTCTATGTTTTTGATCCATCTTCTCCCACTGATCTTTAATAGTGTAGCTACATATAATACTTATTACTTTGCTCAAGCTCTTCTAACATTTCATGAGTTTCAGGACAGCATTTAGGCTGTCTATCTCTACATATTCCCTTGTTACAAGATGAAATCATCCCTTTTTCTGGTCATGGCTATTCTGGATCATATTTTTTATACCAAATCCTATTATACTCATTAATGGTATTCTGTTGCCTATTTATGCTGAACATCTATGTTGGCACTGCCCTTTGAATAAAACTTAGCCGTGTCTCTTTTGAGATTGTAATGTTCTATCATTTTCAGATACCAACAGGATGTATTCAGATTTTAAAATTGGGTTCTTGTGTCAAGTCATTTGTGGATCACCAAATGTATTTCACACTACATCTGATTTCTTCATTCTCTTCAACTTTATATTCAGTCTACATGCACTTATATGCACATATATGTGTGTCTATATATTGCCAATGTTATACCCATAGCAGGTGTTATGAATATTCAGATATATTTCCAGGTTTGAATGGCAAGATATAATAGACTCTGTTCTTCAAAGATAAAACCAAGATATTTATTCATATATCAGAAAGCCAAATCCACCATGGTATTAAAGAAGTTTGTACACATCACTAGTGCAGGAAGAACCACCATCCCCAAGCCTTCCCTCCATGAGGCTTCCGCACAAACAAGCTCCTTTAAGCAAAATGCCCCTCTCTCACTCATGTTGGCTGCTTTGCCTCTCTCTGCTTTTTTTTCTCTCTCCACTATACCTTACTCTCCCCCTTCCTGCTCCACCCATTCAGCAAGCTCCTCCTACCACAAGCTCCATGTGCCTCAGGTTCAAAGCAGGTCACATAGACCTATTAATGGACAAGAAAGATCTTCCCATTCCACTAACAATACAGTGTACATGTGTACAAGTATGTATATACATACCAATATACACATATATACAGAAGTTCAGCTTCAGATATGTGTTGGTATATGTGTCCATATATGATTACAGTTATAAAGGTACATAAATATAAGCATGTATCATGCATGCATGTAAATAAATATACTTGCATATTTATAGGTACATGAATCTGATTTGTGTATACATATAAAATCTAATCTTGAAACCACAGCATAACATTTTGATGGCTAGCTCTATGGGTTTCTATATGCTTGGCAATATATCTTAGTCTATACATTAGACTATAAATGCCTTAAAGAAAGTGATGTAGGTTAATCCTCCTCATCCAGTAAGTAAATATTTGATGAGGAGGAGGATGATTGGGATAATTACACATGCAAGGTTAATGACTTATGATTATAATGACCATATTAATTGTTATAGTATTAGAAAGTTGATCAATATACACGTTTAGAATCTAGTATCCTACAGGCAAAGATTTTTTCTTATATTTTTATCAATCCATTAACTTCAAAGAAACAAAATCAGATATTGAATAGAGTAACATAAGCTTTGACACTTTCTTATTGATCACACAAGGGAATTTGTGCCATACACTTTGCTAACTAGAATTAAATTCTGTCAGATTCAAATTTTTTGTTAATAACTAGTTTCTCGGCAACAAAAATATAGCAATTTATGGCGTGTATATGGGGCTATGAATTAATTACAAATAGGGCAAGCTTTGTATTTAATACTACAGTATGGTATCCAGCAAAGATACAATGACCTTAATTCAGTACCAAGAATGATAGTTTTGCCAGAAAATATGGCTTTTTTGAGATTAGTATATCCATTCTATCACAAACCATATACTCTACAAAGTCCAACAGGGAGTTAGGAATGGGTGTTTGTCATGAATGTATTCATGAAATGAATGTAGATAAGCTGAGTCAGGGCAAAAACTTGTGAGTGTTACAAGTAAAAGTACTTCACTGTGAAGGTGGAAGTTGTTTTTATAATAATACACCCAAATTAGAGGCTTAACAGAATCATTTTTAAATACCAAATCACCTGAATATGAAAGGAAAAAAAAAACTTAACGGGAAATATTGTGATGAAAAATTACTTCAAGGAACCTCGTTTGTCTTCATTCCAGACTTGAGTTCACTGAAACACAAAAGAAAGCTAGATAATTCTCTTTTTTAAAAAAATCAATATGTATTTGAATCTCAGAAATGGATGTTGCATAGAATCTTATGTTCAAAAAGATGTTTATTATACATTATCTGGTTTATTGGTTTAATTGCTGGTTATGTTTGCGTGTATATGTGCGTACATGTGTATCTGTGCATGTTCTCATAAACCCATTATATATCTGTTGACTAGAATATCTTCTCTTGATGACCAAATTTAATGACCTTTTCTCAAAAATCATCCACCTTGACATCTGTATGCTTTGTAATTATATCCTGCACCCTTTTTTCCTGGGTTCTTTCTCCTTTCTAGGTTTTCATTACAGTGCTTGTCCCTTCTCTTCCTACCTATTTGACTATTTCTTCTTGGTCTTCTTTGCTGTATCTTCACTCATGTCATAACCCATAACTGTGCGTTTCCCTCACCAGTCTGTATTGTGTTCTCTTCATTTTTCCCCTCTATACTATTTCACTTGGTGATCTGATGAGCTCTCTTCAGTTTGACTATGATTTCTATGCAGATGATTTTCAGATAAAGAGATGTATGCAATGATATATGTATACATATACATACATGTCCATGGATATGTGCATGATAAATGCATATATGTATACATATATATGTATTATGTCCAGTACACTCTATTGAACCTCAGGCTTGCAACTTTTACTCTTTTTTGTTCAATTAGAATTGGTTATCCTGCAGAACTCATTATCTTTCCCATAAACTTTCCATATCTTTTTTTATTTTAATTTTAAGAGTAATTTTAATTTTAAGAGTACCACTCTCATGCTAATCATGTGAGTTCTCAAAAGGCTCTCACATCATGAGTCTCATCCTTAGCCCCTCACTTAAATGTGTCACACATATCCAAACTATAGTGTCAAAACTTTTCACCTCTACAACATCTCTTGTAAAGTTCCTTTTTTTATCCTTATAAATAAAGTACCTTTCAATTAGACTATTAAAATATTACACACACACACACACACACACACACTGTTTAGTGAACTCTAATCTCCAGTGACTCCCTATTACCTCCAGGATCAAATATAGAATATTCTGGCATTAAATCCCTTCACAGCCTGGCCACTGCCTATCTTCCCAGTCTTTTTATACTTCATTGTCTTTCACATAGTGTACCATACAACTAGGTTTTTCAACTTGCTAATCCTCAAAAACAGCCTTTTTTCTTCCATTTCTTTATATTTTCCCTGGTTGTCCTCTGTGCTTGCAATGTTTTCCCTCCTAGCCTCTGTCTTCCTTCAAGATTCTGTTCAAATCCTAATTTCAGCAGGATTCTTTTCCCAGCTTCCCCACTAACTCCCCTACTGCTAGTTTTTTTTTTTGCCCTTTGAGAATAACTTTAATTTACACTGAATATATCTTATAAGCACAAAGTTATTTCCATCTTGTCTCCCCATTTGAACTTGAGTTCCTCTGCAACAGGCACCATATGTCTGCCTTGCTTTGTATCCTCCCTGTTTAGCATAGTGTCTAACAAGGAGTAAACACTTAAGAAAGGCTTGTTGATTGCTTGTCGAAGTATTTCTTATCTTGGTATAGTCCCACAATGTTCTTTTTATTACTACTTTGATATTCATCAAAATGATTCATTTTCTTTTACAAGAGAGAATATATTTGTGATATATAATGTTACCCTGATGGTTATTCTATCTTTCAAATCCAAGGTGTCCTTTTCCTTGTATTCTGATCATGACACCCAAGAGAAATATAAATATAGATAGATAAATAGATATATACATACATACATGGAAGAATTATTAAGCATTTTGTATGAGCCAGGTACTCTGTTAGGTAGTGGGGATACAAATATAAATAAACAAGGGGGAAAAAGTTCCTAACTTAGGAACAGAGTAAAGGCTAAATAGTTATGTATATGATATTATAGATGAGATTTTTATTCAAGCAGATGACTTTTGAGGTGCTTATAATCAGAGATTACATAAACCCAGTCTTTAGAATTTGGTCATTTATTTAAGGTGCAATTAATTTACTTTTGACCTTCACTGTTATGGGCCTAAATGAATTAAATATTTTGGCAAAAAGAATGAAAGGAGAACAACCTTCACTTTTGTCCTTTTCTGCCTGACCAATGTGATTTGTCAAACAGAGATGGGTTTCATGATCTATTGTGTGTATGTCTATGTGTGTGTGTGTGCATGTGGGTATGCATGTGTGTGTGTGTGAATTAAATAAAATCTATCCACAGATATTTGTTATGCACCAACATACTTAAAATTGCTAGACAGATACTGGAAAGAATCAGAGGTGCAATGCACCATATTTGTCTTCAATAAATTAATAATTGGGCCTGGAACATGTCATACATTTAAAGTTCAATATGAAAGCACAAGAAAGGTCAGATAATGCAGTCTAATCCAATAAGCATTTATTAAGCAACTAAGTTTAGTGCTAGGCACTGGAGGTATAACAAACAAACACCCTCAAAAATGAGTTTCTACATCTAAGGAACTTACATTATACTGAGGAAATAATAATTTAAATAATAGCATATCAAATCATAAATTTGGGGATGAAGGGCTATTTGACTTTGTCTTGTCCAACCTCTTTATTTGATACAGCAGAAACTGAGGTCCAGATATGTTTGCTGAAAAATGATTTTTGTTTTTTTACTAAAAAGTGTAGTGAAACAAATTCATTTTTTTTCCATGGGAAGCATACTAGAGTGGATAAAGAACCTACCTTAGAGGCAGGAAAATCTGTCTCTGATGGGATATGATATTTGTGTGACCATGGACGCGTCACATCAACTTTCAGTGCAACAGGCACTATAAGATTTTAGATTAATTCAGACATTCTTAAGAGATGAAAGCTGCAATACTGTGTACCTGAACTGATATATTCATTTGTAAAAGTAATTCTGTATCCTATCCTAGAGCAAGGACAATGAATCAAACTTGGTCCTCTTAGCTTTCAAGGTATAGGCAATAGCATTTCCACCTTTAACTGTGGAATGTATGTTTTATACTTGAGTGTAGTTGCTGTGAATACATTTTGCCTTATGATATATTGAAATCAGTATGAAGTAGCTTTGATTCAGTAGATGGCATGTCTGGTTCAGTTGAAGATATTGCTGGTTCAAGAGGTGATGCATTTAGCTTGGCAGATAATATATCTCCTTCAGTAGTCAATGCATCTGAATTAGTAGGTAATATATCTGACCCAGCCTGTGACATATCTAATTCAACAGTTGACATGCTTAATTCATTCTGTGATATATCTTGTTCACTAGGTAATCAATATTTTTAGTTTGTGATTTATTTTATTTCCTTATATATTCCATCATATTTCACTTGGATCATATCTGCATTTCCCCATGATGATACATTGTCTCTTATACTTATCCTGGGAAACAAAACAAAAACCTGATTAATTGTTTCTGGGAATGTTATGTGTTCCTCATCTATTTTGACTCCTCCCCACAAGAAAGGAAACAAAGGAATTTGTTTCTTATTAATTTTTTTTCATTTTTTATAGACAGAAACATACATTTTCTTATGATACATCCTTCATTATTTAGCCCCTTGTTTTAAAACCTTCCATAGTTGTTCAGTGCCTATGGGATAAAGTTCGTTTCTTATTCTTTCATTAAAGACCCTTGACAAAGTTAATTTACATTCACTTCATGCTACTTTCTACTATATTTTACATGAATTCCAAACTCAAGGCCCCAAATGATTCACACTATATTTCATGAGTATATTACAACCATGTGACTTCTCTTATAACACCACTCTATTGCCTGGAATGTCTTTTCTTCTCTGCTTATCTGAATCTTCTGCTTCACCTTCTAATTTAAATCTATGCTTATCTAAAATTCCTCAAGGCTCCACCCAAATCCCTTGTCCTTTATGAAGCTTTCTCTATGCACCTGATCCCATAATGGTCATAATGATTTTTACTTTTAACTTATGGTATTCAGGGATGAACTTTTTCACGGGTTCTTTTTTTAATTTTAGGGATTCATTTATATCCCAGCAAGACACCAAGTATTATGCCAAAGACAAAGGTGGCTTGGTTCTGTCACTTTGTTTAATATTTTTTTTCTTTTAAGAGACAGTAATAAAATGGAACGTAGGGATTATTGAACTGTGTATCATAGAATGCAAATTCATTTGACTTGCTTGGAACTAGACCAACCTTTTGAATTTAGTAAAGTCAAATGAATCTTTCAAGTTAATACATTGGCATATGTAAGTCGCTCAAGATGATGGGGAAATTGATTTTACTCTTTTTTTTGGCACCATCTGGTTTTTCATTTTTTGAAAACAAAACTAGGACTCAGGATTGAATTATCTTTTTTTAAAGTTTTCCTAATGGTGTTTAGTTACTCTTTTTCATAGTACCACTTCCAATTGGGGAAAAATAAGCAAAGATGGAAGGAAGTAGGTTAACAAATGTACTCAGATTTGTTCTTTGTCATTTGTTCTTTTTGTACTTTTGCATGCTGTGCATGTACAAACACATGCACACATGTATATAAACATAATGTGTATATATGCATACATAACATATACATATACGTACATATACATAATATATACATATATGTATACATACATTTAATTTGTTCTAATCACTGCTAAGTATGATTACAATAATAATGATCATTATGATCATCAGTGTGGAATTCATTATATAGTGGGTCCATCTTAGACTTCACCTAAGAATTTTAATTGCACAAATACAATATTCAAAATATTTAATTTATAGAAGACTCTTCTCTAAATCAGACCATACCATGTGGTCAGAGGCCGACTTTATAGTATGACCCTAACACTGTTGTGTCAAGCATATTGTCATGCTTGAAGAAATAATTTCCTGTATTATTAATATGTTGTAGGTTCTCATGTGAATATTATGAGTATAAGTAGTTCATATACACATACATATAGGACTAGTTCTATAGCATGAACATTAATACAATTGAAAGCATATAACCTTGTCATGATAGAGGCATTAAGTTCTAATGTCTCAGGGGTCTAAGGTGATTAGTAGATGGAACAATTAAAATCTAAATATATCATATTGGGGCAGGGTGAGAATTTTTGAAGCTTGAAAGTTTAATTGGTGGAAAAAATAATTATGACTTTTATTCCTGGTGGGCATATTGAGTTCTATGAAGAATAATGGCAATGATATTTCAGTACATCAAACATCTGTAATTTTGTCCATTCAGATTTTTTCAATTATTTGTATGCATATTAATTATTTACTTTGTTCCAAGCACAGAGCTTATATAAAGACAAAAATTAAATAGGCTTACCTTCATGGAGTTTACTTTCCAATGTATAGAAATAACAATACACTGATAGGCTGTTGTTCAGTCATTTCAGTCATGACTGACTCTCTGACCTCAATTGTGCTTTTCTTGGCAAAGATACTAGAGTGGTTTCCTATTTCCTTTTCCATCTCATTTTAAAGATGAGGTAATTGGGGCAAACAGGATCAAGTGACTTGCCCAGGGTCACGCATTTATAAGTGTCTGAGGCTAGATTTGAACTCAGGAAGGTGAGTCTTCCTGGTTACACACCTGATGTTATCCACTGAGTAACCTAGCTGCCATTTACATTGATAGGTAATTCCAAAATATATTGAAAAATGCTTACATTTGTTTTTTGTGAGGATGTGGGTATTGAAATTTTGTCTATTTCTGCAAGTCCACCCTCTTCTCTTTATTCAAACAGCCTCCACCCTTAGTTTAACACTTCTACTTTAATTCCAGAGACTTCCCATTAGCACTAAAATAAAGCATGACATTCTCCATTTAGTTCTAAAAGCCTTTGTACCTTGGTCCTAGTTGATCTTTGTAGATACACTGTACATTACTCCTTTTCCTACAATCCAACCAAACTAGCTTTCTCTCCATTACCCACATACCACACTCCATCCACCATTTCTATGTCTTTGCATTGATCATCTCCATACCTGAAATGTACTTCCTCTTCATGTCTATCTCAGAGACATTCTCTTCCTTGAGGATTTAGCTAAAACATCTCCTTCTATATGAACCCTTTCTTGATTCTCCTATCAGCTAGTTCCTCTTTTTTATACTATCTTGTCATTTATTACTTAGTATTTATATTATTCATATTTATTATGTGTTGTTTTTGTTGTTTAGTCATTTCAGTCGTGTCCAATTCTTTGTGAACCCATTTGAGGTTTTCAATGCAAAGATACTAAAGGGATTTGCCATTTCCTTCTCTAGTACATTTTATAGATGAGGAAATTGGGGCAAACAATATAAAGTGACTTGCCCAGAGTCAAACAGCTACTCAATGTCTGATGCTGGATTTGAACTGAGTTCTTCCTGATCTCAGGCCCAGTACTCTATCCACTGAGTCACCTAACTGATTTTATTGTGTATACATCTATTATATGTACATACTGTCTTTCCTACTAGCATTTTAGTTCCTTGGGAATAAGGAATGCTTTATTATTATTATTTTTTTGTATTTGCATCCCCAGTACACAGCACACTGTTTGACACGTAGTAGGCTCTCAGGAGAAGTTTCTTTTTCTTCTTATTATAGATGCATTTGAAATGCTTCTTTATGTGAAAAGGAAGCAGCATATTCTACACATTTTTCCTACTATATTTTATTGCAAAATTATAGATATGCTCTCACAGACACATAAAATAGAATTGCCCATAGGCTCTGAGCTCAGAAGAAATTTGGCTAAGACTAAAAAGAATTATGCTCTGGGAAAGGAAGAATTTAATAAAAATGTAAATGATGACCAACCCCATTACTAAATTTCTGCAGGCTACTCTTGCAACTGCCACTGAACACATTACCAACTGGGCCATTTGCCAGGGGAGGCAAGGGAAAGGAGCATGTTCGCACAGTTTGGTCCTCTTAAGGTTCAAAAAGTTGATTGAACTTATCTGTTTTAAATCTCTATATTATTTATCTATGAGGCAGCTGTACAAACATTACTACATCCAAGCCCAGAGAGAGTCCATTTGTCTACTCAAAGTAAAACCAGAAGCATTCCTACAAAACAAGCATGTGCTTATTGGAAGAGTCAGATTCAACTTCTTTGAAAACTGAAAATGAATTTGACTAGAAAAAAATAAGGCTTAATAAATTATTTAATAATGATACATCTTCTTTCTTTAGTTAACACTAAAAAAAATTAGCCTGATTAATGAGTCATCCCCTTTTAACAACTGAACTATATGAAATATCTGGAGATATTTTTCTTTTTTTCTGTTTCTTTTCTTCCTTTTTTTTAAAACAAAATGATAGTTCTACAATTTAGATCTTTACAAAATTGAAATTTAGGTGTTTTTTTTTCCCTAAAACTACAATAAAACCTTTGCCAACCTGGTCCTGAAGAGGTAGTGAATTGGCTAGCCTCAAATTCTGGGTAGTAATTGAAAACTAAGGTTCAGAGCAAAATGCTTATAATTATTGATAACATAGAAAGAAAAGGAGCTTTGCTTTTTTTGTTTCTTTTTTCATTTCTGTTTTCTCTGCTAAGGAGGATTAAAAAAAAATAAACAGGACAGAAAAAAAGAGAGTGTTTAGAAGAAATTAATCCTCAAGGGAAAAGTGGAGGTAGATAGTGAGAGATTAACTAATTATACTTACTGATTCCAGGTAATTAGGTAAAGATGAGCTACTACTTAGAATAAAAAAGAAATGCCAAAAGAGGATTACTTAGCTATTACATGTCACTTTGAAACACCATAAAGAGGAAAAATGCCATAGACCTGGAGAAGGGCAAACACAATTACAAAAAAAAAATGTTTTCAAAATATTGGACAGTAAGCTTGACTTTGATACCTTGTAACATGCTAGAACATCTTACTACCGAAATGATCGGTGAATACCTAAAAATGGAAGCAATGATCACCAAATAAAGACAATGCTACACTAACCTTATTTCTTCTTGAAAAGGTAACAACAGGGGGCAAGGTCAGGATGGCAGATTAGAAACAGGACTTCCATGGGGCTCCACCTTCCATCTCCTCCAATTCATGTAAAAGGAGACTGTGAAAAAACTTTTGAGCTACAGAACCCACAAAATGAGACTGAGAAGCTAACCTCCTATTGAGAACATCCCAGCAGGGCGGCAGGAAGCAGTCAGCACAGCACTCTGAGAACTTACCCAAGCCCCACACAAGCCTGATTTTTAGCCTCAGGGCTGGCCTGACCAGCTGCAAGCTGGAGGGATTTCAGATTACCAGCAGATGTGGTGACTTCCATAATTATCATTCCATAGATGCTAAGGACAAAGTGAGAAGTCAGTGCAGTGGTGACTTTGGGATCTGATAGTTTGGGAGGACAGTCAGCATTTATCTCCTGAAGGGAGCAGCCTCTCAGGCACTATGACCGTGCAACTGCCACCATGTGGCAGCATCAGCTCCTGTCCTGCAGACGGAAGGGGGAACATGCAACCAGTCTGAGGGGTAATCAATCACTCTTGCTTTAACCTGCTTGGATCTGGACTGTGGTCTAGGCTAGAGGTCCTGGGATGTGCAACAAGCTAGCCAAAGCATGTTGAGGCTTTAGAGAAGGCACCCAACTAATGCCTTTGGCAGCTGAGAAAACCCAAGAAATTGGGACAAAGCTCCCCTGTCTGGTAGCAGAGTCCTACTGTGGCAAAAAGGCCAAAAGTCAAGTAATTGAGTGGCAACATGAGCAAAAGAGGGAAGCAAAGGAAGCAGAGCAACCCAAATTTACACTCCTATTTTGGGGACAAAAAGGACCAAAGCATGGAACAGGGGGACAATAGTGAAGTCAGAACTCCTCTACCAAAAGCTTTCAAGAAATATATGAGCTGGTTACAGGCCATAGAGGACCTTAAGAAGGATTTTGAAAACCAAATAAGGGAAGTGGGGCAAAATTGAGAAGAGTAATGAGAATTTTGCAAGAGAAATATGAAATGAGAGTCAAAAGCCTGACTGAACAAAATATCACCTTAAAAATAGACTAACTCAAATGGTAAAAGAGGCTCAAAAAGGTAATGAGGAGAAGAATGCCTTAAAAAGACTAATTTGCAATATGGAAAATGATTCTCAAAAGCTTACTGAAGAGGATGATTCCTTTAGAATTAGATTGGAGCAAATGGAAGCTAGTGAGTTTGTGAGAAATGAAGATAATATTAATATTAAACAGATCCAAACATATGAAAAAATAGAAGGCAATGTGAAATATATCATTGGGAAAACCACTGACCTTGAAAATAGATCCACTAGAGTTAATTTAAAAATTATTGGGCTACCTGAAAGTCATAATAAAAAAAAAGAACCTAGAAACTATCCTTCAAGAAATTCTCAAGGAAAATTTTGGAACCAGAGGGCAAAATAGAGGTTGAAAGAATCCACTGATCACCTCCTGGAAAAGATGCCAAAAAGAAAACTCCTATGAATATTATACCCAGGTTCTAGAATTCCCAGATCAATTATAAAATACTACAAGCAGCCAGAAAGAAACAATTTGAATATTGCGGAAACAAAAATCAGGATAACACAGGATCTGGCAGCTTCAATACTGCGGGATTGAAGGGCTTGGAATATGATATTCAGGAGGTCAAAGGAGCTGGGATTAAAACCAAGAATCACCTACCCAGCAAAACTGAGTATCATTCTTTAGGAGAAAATATGGTCATTCAGTGGAATAGAAGAATTTCAAATATTCTTGATAGAATAAAACAGAGTTGATATAATAAAACAATTCTTGATAGAATAAAACAAAAAAAACAGAGTTGAATAGAACATTTAACATTCAGATATAAGAAGCAAGAGAATCACGAGAAGGTAAACAGGGAAAAGAAATCATAAGGAACTTATCAAAGTTGAACTATTTACATATCTACATGGAAAAACGATAATTGTAACTTATGAAACTTTTCTCAGTATGAGAATAGTGGAACGGAATAGAAATGCATGTCTATACACAAACATACATATATATGTCTATATAGGAGGATATTTGGGCATATGAATACATATGTGAATGTGTGTGCATATATATGTATACAGGTATACATAGATAGAAGGCACAGGACCAAATTAATAGGAAGGGATGATACTTAAAAGGTGAAATTAAGATATGAGAGAGGAATATAATGAGAGGAGATGGGGAGAGACAGAATGGGGTAAACTATCTCATATAGAAGAAGCAAGAGAAATACAATGGAGGGGAAGAACAGGAAGACAAAAGGGAATGGGTCATCCTTATTCTCATTGAATTTGGCTTAGGGAAGGAATGACATACACACTAAGTAGGGTATTTCCCCCTACCGGAGAGTAGGGGGGAAGGAGATGAGAGGGGGAATAATGGAAGGGAGGACAGGCTGGGGTGGGGAGGGAAATTGGAAGCACTCACTTTTGAAAAGCCACAGGATCAAAGTAGAAAATAGAAGAAGTGGGAAGTGGGATAGGAGGGAGGTAAATATAGTCAGTCTTTTACGATATATGCACTATGGAAATGTTTTGCATAGCTACACATGTACAACCTATGTTGAATTGCTTATCTTCCCAGTAAGGGTGGTTGACAAGGGAGGAAGTGAATGAATCTGGAATTCAAAGTTTTAAAATCAAATGTTATAACACACACACACACACACAAAAACACACACACACACACACACACACATATATATATATATATATATATATATACTATTTTTATTTTACATGTACCTGGGAAATAAGATATACAGACACTGGGGAATAGAGATCCACCATGCCCTGCTGGAAAATTGAAAGGGGTATGGGAGAAGATATGAGAGAGACCAGATTGGAGGAGCAAATATCTAGTGGGATCGCTATTTTTGGGTGGTGGTTAGGGGTAAAATGGGGAGAAAATTTGTAGCTCAAAATCTTCTGCAAATGAATGATGTAAAGTAGAAGTTAATAAAGCATTTGATAAAAAGGAATAAAGTACAAAGCAATACATAAAAAAGAAATGGAAACAAGACTATTACTACTACTACTAATATGACTACTACTACTACTACTACTAAAATTATATAGGACTTTAAGGTTTGCAAATAATCTTAAATAGGTTATCTCATGTCACCTTCACAACAATGTTATGTGGTAGGTATTATTACAATCCTCATTTTATAACTTAGGAATCTGTTCCTGAGACAATGCAGACTTGCCCAGTATCACATGATCTGGTTTAGCTTTTGAATGCTGGTCTCTTGATTCCAGCTTTGTCACTTTATTCACCATATCAGCTAGCTGTTTAGGCCAGGGCAATGTTGTAGATATGTTTTGACTAACATATTAATGAATAACAAATTATCAACAGCAAATGGTTTGATAACATCTCTCATGCTATTCCCATTGACAATATGGAGAGAAATGCATTAGGTAATAATACTGTGTTTCAAAACAGTTGAGAGCAAGGCCCACTAATGATTTGATATCAACTTGATAATGTACATCTAGTTGAGTTGTCTCAGAGATATGTGTTTTACCATATATTATTCAAAATAACAGCATAAATATCATCATTATACAACAAAAATCAATACTAAAGTATGCAATTTGGGCTCTGTAATAAGATTAACCTGTTAGAGTTACACAACAAGTTGACAATCAGAAAGATTCCTGTGCCCAAAAATGTTTGACATAGCAGTGATCCTTTGCAAAGTGAACTCTAGCTTGAATTTGGACATGGCTGCAGAGGCCAGACGAGAATTGAATGGCTCCAAGGTGGCCTTTACAGCAGCTACAGATTGGGAACTTTCCAAATACTGGAAACTCCCTGACTTATCATATCTACAGATTTTTTTTTCTCCTTTAACACTCCTGCTCTTCAAACAAAAGCCTTTAGAAACTATATTATCTCATCTTTTTTCCCACTTCCCTTTCAGTTGCTGAGAACTCTCTCCCTCTCTGTTCCCTTGAAGAACCTTCTCTTCCCTGCAAACTTCTTTTCTCAGACAAGAATTGTTTTTAATTGGTGTATCAGACTCTGTTTCATTTCAGGTCACTTTATGTACCTGGGGGCCTTTTGTTAATAGGAGTTGTTGATAGATAAAAAATTCTTAAAATGATCTGAGGGTTCTGGCATGCTGCTGATTAAAAGTCAGTGGTGTGTTAAGGGAGCTAACAAAAAAAGTTCATGGAATCTTATATTGTCCAAAGTGACCAAAAATATAATGGTGATGGGTTAATGCCACTCTGCCCTTTTCAGATCAAAGTTGAAGTCTTGTGCTTAATTCTGAGAAGAAACTGCTAAAGAGAAGTGTAATCAAAGGAGGAAAATCAGGATTTTGGAGGATTTTGAGATCACGCCATATGAAGATAAAATAAAATAATTGGAAATACTTAAATTGGAGCAGTTTAGGATGGATTTGAAAAATTTTTAATTTTTGAAAATCTTTCATAATAAAGAAGAATAATCTGCTGGGACCTCTTATATTTATGAGCAATGCATACAAGTTACAATGAAAATGAATTTCTTCTGATTAAGGATACAATAATACTTTGGAAACTATAATGGGCTATCTTGGAAGGTAACAGATACCTTATGCATGAACCTACATGCAGAAACACACACACACACACACACACACACACACACACACACACACACACACACACCCTAAAAGCCTTCAAGTAAAGTCAGTCAGATAACAAATGCATATTAACACTATACATTATTCACTGTTGAATAATCACTTCTTAACTGTACTGTAGAGGTAATTCTTATTTAGATAATATGACAGAGGGATAACAGATTGGATAAGAAAACAAAATCTCATAATCTTTTGCTTATAGGAAACAAAGCTTAAAAAGACCTATTGACATAAAGAGAATGAAAAATAAGTGATCCTAAAGAAAAGATATTGTGTATCAGGTGAATCAAAAAAAAAAAAAAGGACGACTTCCAATAATGATATTAGACAAAACACAAGAAGACAAAACACAATGACAGCAACAAAAAGGGATAATCAAGGAAACTACATTATGCTAAAGGGCAATATAGTGGCATCAAACAAATATCAACATAAAATTGAAGTATAAGAAAACAAAGACTATAAAATAATAACAGAATATTTCAATATCACTCTCCTGGTTTGGTGTAAGTCTAGACTAGATATAATAGACTCATAGCATCTTCTAAGTGCATCTTCTAAGGAATATATATATATATATATATATTTCTCAATACCCTTAAAACTTTTATAAAAAAAATTCTCCATTTATAAGGCCACAGGGGGTAAATAAATGTAAAAAGATTGAAAGTGTAAGTATATGCTTCATAAATGATAACAAAATAAAGATAGCAATGAGTTCATGGAATACAAACAAAAAACACAGACCCAAATGGAGACATAATAATGGAACACTAAATAATGAGTTCATCAAAGAAAAATAGCAAAAATGATTATATGAAAGAAAATTTAAAAGTTGAAACATCATACCAAAATCTCTGGAATGAGTCTAACAGAAATCTCAGGGATAAAAACATATCTTTATAAATATAAATTAAAATAGGAAAAATTGATTAATTGAATATACATTTTAAAAATAAAAAAACTAACAAATAAGCAAAACAATAAAATAAGTACAAAAGAAGTAATGTTAAAAATTACAAGAGGGATAAGCTGCAAACAAAAGCTAAAATAATAAATGATACTAAAATCTTTAGTTAGTTAAAAAAGAATATTAAAATTGATAAATTTAACTAGTTTGATTAAAAAGAAAAGCACAGATATCAAAACAACAAATGGCAAATAAAGTGAAACCATGACAAAATCAGAAGAAAAAAGGCTTTTCAAAATCTGATATGTTGATTTATATGCTAACAAAACTGAGAATGCAAAAAAAAATTAAGGAATATCTTTAAAATAGATAATATCCAAATTAATAGAAAGCCAAATAGAACGTTTAAATAATAAAATTTCAGAAAAAGAAAAAAAAATAATAATTTTTAAAGCAATTAACAAAGAAGAAAAATGTCTGGTCCTCATGCTTTAACAGGAGAATTTAAATAAACTTTTAAATAATTTATATCAATGCTACAAAAATTATTCTTAAAAACTGAGGGAAAAATGTTCTACTTGATTCTTTTTTTGAGACAAATACTGTTTTATTAACTAAAGGAAGATTAAAGCACAACTACAGAAAAACTAGAGTCTAATATTAACAAGGAATTTTAACTAGATATTTAATTCATTCTATAAAATATTCATCACAACCAAGTTGAATTATATCAAACATGCAAGAAAAGTTAAATATTAAGAAAACAATCACCAAATTGCTTACATATAAACTCTTTGTCTTACCACAAAAACTCAGTGAGCTTGGTGTCATTGTTATCCTGATTTTACATAGGAGGAAATTGAGTAGAAAAAAAATTAAATGACTTATCCATTGTCACATAGCCAGTAAGTGTCTGACAGACCATCATCAATCAATGTGGAGGCCATTGACTATTTACCTCAGGCTGAAGTTAATCCCTCTTTAGTTGAAGTTCCAAATGGAAAAAAAAATGTTTTGAATGCCGTTAGGATCCTTTCATGTGCATTTAGTAACATTCCCCAAAATATTTGTTTACACAGTAAGGGAGTCCCAGGCTAAGATCTTCTGTGGTACAACACATCCTTAAGGGGTTGCAGAAAACATAAATACCATCCATCCCTAGGTCATAGTAAGTAACGATCTCTTCAGTCAATATGCAGTGTCCAAGCAAAGTCCTCTCTCCTCTTGACTTGAGACTGACTTCCATATCTTCCTCTGTAGATGGACCACTCCCAACTGTCACCTGGATTCATATGTAGGCAATAGGAAGCTCTCTGCTCCTGCTCCATGTCTCAGTTCATGGGGACTGCTCTACTCCAACTCTTCCTACTTCTGCCTGACAGCAGGCTACAAAGACTCTTAACTGCAGCTTCTGTTTCTAGGAAAACAAAGCTTACCAGGCTACAACAATATTTATTCACATTACCAGCACCATTATCTCATTTACTTTAACAGCTCTTAAAAGGGGCATAAGCTAAGCCTCCTTCCCATGGGCAAATCTCCACTTTCAGTTCAATTCACTCAAAAAAAAAAAAAAAAACAGACAGGCCTTCTTTCTGAGAAATTAACACAGACCACCAGATAGGACTTCTCTCTAAGAAATTAAAACAGAACAGCAGACAAGGCTTCTATATGAGAAATTAACATAGATCAACAGAGGAAATTTTGATATCACAAATATTCTTTCTATTAGGCAAGTTCCCATAGCTTGCTCATGTTTGCTTCTCTCTTTCAGCCCTGCTTCTCTCTCCACTCTGTTCTCTCCCTCCAAGCAATACAAAATATATTGTTTTCAATCAAAAACTCTTGTTTCAATTAAAGGCAAGACTCAATCAAAGGCACTTGATTGGCTAAAAATCAGTGCAGAAAAAGCAGCAAAAAATCCTCCTTTGTTTGCTGTTACAAAAGGCTACTAGCCAAGATCAAAGCAGAGGAAGTGTTGGTGCGTAATTTTCTGTTTGCAGATTATTCTTCCCTCAATGCAGGCTCTGAAGCTCCCTTTCCATTTTGGATATGATGATGATGTCTTTTTACCTCTTAGGATAAAGTTTATAAGAAATCTTAGTTCACCTGTATAAAAGCAATTTTTTACTTTCCTAAGATACAGCAAAAATGACATTCTGCTAGGTTTTTGGCCATTACTTTAAAAAAATAGCATTAATTTATTTCCATGTGAGACAATGACACCCTAAACACAAAAGATCAAATGTTAAAGTAATCAGAATTTTCCCTTAAGGAATAAGAATAGATAGTTACATTAAATTGTCACTAATTCATTAGCTTTGGGGATATAAAGATAATGTGAAGTAGTTAAAAGTGTGAAATATTTAATGTTTTTAGAGAAATTCATTTTCAAGTGCACATAATAATTCAAATTTGGCTACATAAGTATTTGACCTTAATAAGGAATTATAATTAGCATATTAGTTGAGAGTAACTTTTCTGAAATCTGTTTGTTCCCTTGAGACTTTTAAGTATCACTCTCCTCCCTCCAGTTACTTGTTCACTATGTTAAATTTCACTGAAAAGGCAAAATCTTCAGCAATAATCAAAATTCTTTAAATTCAATAGCACTGTCTGTGGCATGCATGACTTCCTTTTTATTTCTATTGCAATCTTCTGTAATGTTAATGCAATTTGAATTTGAAGATGCCTTTGTGTTGGCAAAGGTAGCAGATACTTAGCACTTAGTAGCTGATCAAGTCTCTGTTGGGGAAACAGAAGGTATGAACTCCTGTCTCCTGTTGCTGACATAACAGGAAGGGGTTGGCTGAAACAGGAAGTAGATAATTCTGTGTATATAAGAAAAGCCTCAGAGACGCAAAGTCAGAATTTCTTGGGACCAGCATCTAATGGTGATGAGCTATGGGCTCTGGGAGCCCCCTGGAGCTCTCCTTGAGTCCTTAATGTACAGGCCCTTGAACTCTGAATAAATCATCTCATTTTATGAGACATTTTCATGAGGCAACTCTGTTACTAGACTTCCCACCCTCTGTTACTAGACTTCCCACCCCATCAATCTACCCTTGAACTGGCCTAGCCTACTATGGTTTGTGGTCTCCAGGTGGCCTCCAGTGACTTCCCACCCTTAATCACTCATTAATTTCATTAACTCCTCCTGAAGATCCTACCCAGACTCCTCCTCTAGATCAACCCTAGATTCCTCCCACAACCTTCTGTACATAAGACCCCATCTTGTTTCCATGTTTGTGAGAGTGCCATAGAATGACCTAGCACAGACTTACTCTGTGTCCAATACAAGCAAACTTTTAATAAACTTTACTTTTCTTTGGCTGAGAAGACTTGAGTAGAATTCATTCTGCATGCTCCAGCATGTTGGTATTTTGGGGTCTCCAGAGCAAATGTAACCCTCTTTATGGGTAACCTCTTCAGTGGCAGAGAAGCTACAGATAAGAGAATTGAGAACTGAGCCTGAATTTCCTGACAACTTGTGGTGTTGGAGCTTCTTCTGAACAGGAGCCCAGGAGGGCAGCAGGCCAGGAGTCCAGGATCCAATGAGCCCAGGAGTCTAAGAGTCAGAAGCCCAGGAGCCCCCTCTCCCCTGGCTGGATATGGTGATTCTGATTTTTGATTGAGCTGCAGAAGACTAAGGAAGCATGACCTGGATGCTAAGACTTTGTCTGTTTGTGACTTGGTTGAGCCTTGAATTCCCTGGAGCAGAAACTGTGAAGGATCTTAGATGGCCTGGACCCTGTTAAATTCAGTATGGAGTAGGACCTACCCAGAGAGCTAGGCAAGGAACTGGGAGCTGTCTGCATTGTAACCAGGTGACAGTCTGGTGAATCCAGGGAGAATCTGGTACCATGGAAGTGGATGCAGGGAATTTGAGAACCTTCCCCAAGTTATGATGAAAAGAACTCTCCCTGGGCAGAGTAATGATGAAATTTTACTTTACTAGTGACCTAGGGGTGGAGGGTTTGTGTATGATACTTAATAACTAATTGCTGAATAAGTGATTGATTAAGTGAATCAAGTGTGCCGCATTTGTGGTAGAATATGACTATTGTTCTTTGAGATAATTGTTACTGACAAGTGAATGATTGAATTAACTTAGTTGCTCCATGAGTGGAAAACTTTGACTATTGTGCTTTGAGATGATTGTTCTTTGTTCTAAATATTGTGACCACTTTCGTGAAAACGATGTGGCCATTTTAATGAGAGGCTGTTGTGAATACTGGGATTTTCTGTGATAAGTTGTAATATAGTGAATGCTGTATGTTTATTTTCTGTGGGTGTTTTGCTTTAATTTGCTATGGAATAAATAGAGTGCTCACTATACTGTGTAATCAGATCCTTAAAAGCTGTTCACGGTAGCATTCTTCTGGAAAGCTGCTCGCTCATGGCATTACATCATTTTACTTCAGTCTCATATGGGTCATAACTGATTTAAAAAAATATTTTCTTAATTAGTCTCACTGCCTGAAATCTCTGCTTTCTTCTGTATATCATTTCCCTAATAAAAGCATGTTGTTCTATTGTGTAAAATACCTTCCATTACTTTCTCTCTATTGACTAAATAAAATAAAAAATTCTCTTCCTGGCATTCAGGTTCTTTGTGATTCAACTCCAATCTTTTTTTTTTCTAATCCTTATTTTTCACTATATTTCACTTACTCTATATGCCTGTCAATCTGGATTCATTTTGCTATACTCTCCCATTCTTATTCCTTTGCTCATGAAATTTCCTACAGCTAAAATGAATTCTTTTCCCTTCCATTATTCTTCTTATTGTTAACTCACATTCAATACTCATGATACCCATTGTCTTTCCATGAAGCTGTTTCTTATCTCCTCTGGCTGAAAGTGATCCCTCCCTCTTGAAATTTATGAGGAACTTTATTTGAGTCTTTTACTTCCATTAATAAAATTCTGTTTCATATTGGAGATATTTGTGAACATGCCTATTAGATTGTGAACTACTTTATTGAAAAGACTCCATATTGTGTTATCTTGCACAGAAGAGGCACTTAATAAATATTTGTTGAGTGGAACTTAATGTTTATATGAAGGTCAAGTATAGATTGTCTGAAATCCAATCAGTGGCAATAGAATGTAAATCACATTTTTAGCTATTGAGCCATGTCTGTCTCAGAAACATTAAGATAGCATCATAGATATTGAATTGAAAGAGACATTAGAAACCTTCCTGCCTAACCCCATGATTTGAAAAGTAAGGAAACTTTGAACCACTTCTCCAGCCTCATTTTCTTGACTCTTTTCTATGTATCTTGATTTATTTAATCATTGAACTCAGCCTTCAGTTTAGCCTTCCATCCTCCACCCCTTTTGTAAGTCTATTAATTGTCCTAATGTCTCATAGACAATGGCCCCAGGCCTATAAGAGACAGGGACCAAACACAATGTTCCTTGCTTCTCTCACCCATCACAATATGTCCTACCTTATAGTTATTGTATAATTTCTGCATAATTTTTGGACAACTATATATCATAGATAACTGTAGGAAAGATCGTGGTCTCAGAAGATACAATCAGGTAAATGACTTTTACTTATTCTGGCACAAAACATCCACAATCCAGGAGTAAGGATTTATGAAAAAGATAAAAAGTGCTATGCAAATTCAAAAGAGAGAGAGAGAAGACTGATTTAACAGGAGAATAAAACAAAATACTCATGGAACTCTTGGTAGGAAAAAAATCTATAAAATTTGCTGGGATTATTTTTTTGTGTATCAAGGGAAAGGAACTATCTAATTAATAAGTTTCATTTTAATATAGAGGTCTACTCCCATTAAAATGAGGAAAAAAATTGGGGAAAACAACTGATGAATACAGTCATCAATAATTTCTCATTGTTCACTTAAGACTAGTGCCCTCGTGGAATGTAAACTATTTAAAATTAAGATTTGTTTAATTATTTTCTCTTTATCTTCTTCTATCACGTTATCTGACACATAGGAGTCATTTCTTCAATTTTTATTGATTAATTAATTAGTTTAGCTATGCCTATAGTTGTTCTCCACCTCTCATTCCAAATTGTACCCATTTTTTGCTTCCACAACAAAACTTCTATTACCTTCTCTCAGGACATTCTACCCTGCTATTTGGATACAATGCACAGTTTTCAGTATGATATTTTACATTCTTACATGATCTTCTGGAGATTCAGTTTTGTAAATGAAGAAATTTTACTGGGGTAAAAATTTCAGAGTGTTATAAGAAGATTTTTTTTTGAAAGAAAGGTCTTTCATCATAAACCAAATTCTTAGCCACTTCTTCACTGAAACTATTATTCTCATTTACATACCTCACCATATACCACCACTTCCTTGGATAGGTGAGTTTTTACTTTATCTTGCCACAAATCAGGGCTCCATGACATAAGCTGCCCATCTTCATGAAGGTATATTTCCCTTCCCTCTGCCAGTTCCTCTCTATATGCTATCTTCACTCCAAATTTGTTAAGTTCATTGAGGGCAAAGGAGTGTCTTAATTGTACTTGGCTCTTCAGTGCTTAATAAATGCTATCTGTCAAGTTACTTTTTAAAGTATTCCACCTTCATATAGGAGAGTATATAAACCATATTTTTTGTTGTTTTTTAAGGTAAAGGTGAAAAGACAAACAAAATATTGTGAAATAATGGGTAGGTTTTAGAAATATAGGCACAAATGGACCTCAGCAAATTCTAAGTTGAATCACTGAAACTTGGACAGATCCATAAAATGTATTTTTTAGGAAAGGAAAGAGAGCCACTTTGCCTCTTGATCTAACTAAATGAAAGTGTTATTTAATTAATTCTTTGGGTACAGAATTTTACATTTGGAAGGGACCAGCGAGTGCTCAGTTTCAATGTTTACATGACAAAAATGTGGCACGGTCCAATACCAAGTGTATTGGATTTGACGTCAAGGAGGTAAGCTGAATTCTTTTTCTGATACTTCTTGTGAAATTGGGTAAGCTGCTTCCTCTCTGAGCTTTAGTTTCCTCCTATATACAGTGAGGGCATTAGACCAGATGGTCTCTAATATCTCTTCCAATTCTAAATCTGTGATTCTGTCAGGGCTCAGATACTTAACACCCACACAAAATAACTGGCTGTGTAATCTTGAGCAAGTTATTTAGCCCCAGTTGCTTAGGGGCGGCCAGGTGGTGCAGTGAGTAAGAGTGCCGGCCACAGTGCTGGGAGACCTGGGATTGGTTCTGGCCTCAGATACTCAGCACCCACACAAAAATAACTGGCTGTGTAACCTTGAGCAAGTTACTTAACCCCAATTGATTTAAAAAAAAATCTGTGATTCTGTCAAGTTCTTATAATCTACCCAATAAGTGGTCATCTAGAGTCATTTGAAGATCTTTATCAAGGAGGAAGTCTATTACTTATCATGGAAGCTATAATTTCTAATTGTATCATGGCTAATATTACATAGACTATGCTAGCATGACACATACCACTAGATATTTTAAAAATATCATTTGTCATGAATAAAATAAAGAAATGGCCTTAGAGATGTAGGCAATTTAGTAATTTTAGCCAAAGTGCATACAATAATATTCTGGCCAGGTCAGGCTAAGGATGTTCTTGTTGTTCAGGTTTGAGATTGGAACAAAATAAGATACCCTATAGACCACCTAATATTGAACAGTTGGAGGTTTACTTATTATCGTGATTTTGCTGGATTCCTTTAAGACTCAGCTCTAGTCTTACCTTCAGAGTAATTTTAGGATAACTCTCTGACTTCTACTGTCTTTTCCCTCTCAGATTACTTTCTACTTGCCCACTTTATGCCTTGCATGTACCTAGTTATTTACATGTTGTCTTTGCCATTCAATTGTATGCCCCATGAAGCTGGGGACTGTTTTTACTTTTCTTTGTAATCCCAGGACTTAATGTATTGCCTGGAACAAAGAAAACCCTTATTAATTTTTTTGTTGACTGAGTGAAAGGATATTCTATAAAGATACTTCTTTGATCCATCTGAGCATAGCTCCCTTACCTCTGCTTTTGCATGGTGACATGTTCTAGACAAGCATATCTGAAAGCTGAGCATACCTGAGGTTTTAAGAGCTCATATTTTGTTCTTAGGTTGCCAAGAAATGACATCAATACATGGAGCCTCAGTCCTCTGGACCAATTAAGTCTTATGGTTGGTCTCAATACCTTTAGATATGTGGGGTTGAGAATAAGAGTGGGAACTACCCTATTAACCTGGTACAGACTTTAATGGATGTTACCCCTATCACAAATTGACAGAGATTTCTTTTCATCTTCTTTATATGCCAACAAACATATTAACAAATTAAGAGTTTGCTTCCTTATATAACACATCAGGATTATTTACACCTGATTTTTTAAACCTTGACTTCCCAGCTACGTAAAGCAATAATATTACATTTTAATAGAGTAAAATCACAGTTTCAGACGCTATATGGAAAAATTCTTCCTATTCATGTACTCCAAATAGAATTAACTTTATTAGAGATATGTTATTTGGCATAATCTTATCACACTTTTCTTTGACAGCTATATTTTTTCTCTTCAATATCTAATAAAATAATGACACAGTATTCACACTGTGAACAAAAGTAAAGGTAGGCCTTCTGAGCCACTTTAAAACCTGGGCTTCTCATTTTGAATATTTTAACTTTTTTTTCAGGGAATGTAGTAAAGCATGTTCTTTTTCTACCAAAAAAAACACAGCAAAGAAAGAAGTATTTTGAAGGACAAAATAACAAAAAAAAAAATAAGACAATTAATCTTAACACCTATGTAATCAGATGTTAGTTACTATTAATTGGAAGATAATAAATACATATACCTCTGAATATGTAATCAATACTTGCTGAAAAATTATTCCGTCTTTAAACCAATTTCACACTACCCTTAGTACCCCTTAGCTATGATTATTTTTTTACATTTTAAAATTCAATAAAACTTTATTTTGAAATGTGAAAAAGCATTCTTGGCTCATGGACTATAGAAAATCATCTGTAGACATAACTCAGCCCTTGAAAAATAGTTTGTCAGCCCCTGGTTTAGTGTACATTTAATATAACCTCTCCTTTTTTTGAGAGAGGACAGAGCGAGTTGAAAGGCAAAGGCAGGATTTAAATTCATGCCCTCTAAACCAAAATCCAACATTTCTTCCATAGTACTATATTTGTCGATTTTGTAGGTTTGTAGTGAGCAGAGAATTTCCTGACAGTACATGTTCTTATTATACTAAGATTATATGTTTGTACATACAACACCCATAAAATTGAACCCCACAATAAAAGAAAATTTTGTTTTAGAGAAAATTCCTTATTTAATGGAAAACATTAGGCATGTGAGAGGAAAGCACAATGATCTTGGAGAGGTGAACTTAGAGTCACAGAACTTGAGTATGAAACCAGTTTCAGGAACTTCCTTCCTATCTGATGTTGAAGAATTCACTTAACCTCTCTTTGGCTGTTTCCTCATTTATAAAATGAGGTAAAGTTGGAATATTTGACTTCTATAAGGTCCTTTATAACTATATTATTCTGCATACTATATTATATATTATACTTTATTATCCTACAGTACAAGTATTATTAGTTGAGGGGTAAATGAGCAGGGTGGTAAAATAAGATTTCATCAGTGCCAGTCAGTGTCATATCTACTTATGTAAAACTACCTGATAGCAATGTAGATTGACTACTCACTTGTAAGTTATAGTCTAAAGAGTTGAATAAGGCCATGATTAGGTTGAAAGTCTCATCTGTAATCATACAGTCAATATGTGCCAGAAGTGATTCATGAGCCCAGATCTTCCTGATTACAAGGGCAATCCTGCACCCACTATAGCATGTATGTTTTATTTGTCTGATGATTCTCTTGGGCAAAATTATCTTTTTTATGGGGTTCAACTCTGTGGGCATTCTATTGTCTAGAACAGGGGTTCTTAACCTTTTTGGTACCATAGACCCTTTTGGCAGTCTGACAAAGACCATGGAACCGTCCTCAGAGTAATATTTTTAAAGGAATAAAACAAAATACTTAATATTACAAAATTAACCAATTATATTGAAATCAAAATATAACTATCCTGTTCAGTGAGTTCACAAACTGACTGAAATCTATCCATCAACTCTTATCCTATTCAGTGAGTTCACAAACTGACTGAAATCTATCCATAGACTTCTTAGGGCATTCATGGACCCCAGGTTAAAAACCCCTGATCTAGAAGATCTTGAACACACTGGCTCAGCAAAATTCAGTGTAAGGTGTGATTATATGTAATGCCAAGCAAAGGCAACTTCCCAAGTTTCAAAATACCAGCATAGCTTCTCTCCATTTTATTCAGTAACAAATTAAGAACAGAGAGAATCAACATATAGCATAATTAAAAATACAACATTTACCAAGTGTGATTTAATCAAGTACTACCCCACCCCTGGACCTTACATTCATTTAATCAATCACAAAGTCCCTCTTCTAAATACTACTCCAAACCTAGGCTGTAAATTCATTTAGTCCATCACAAAGCCCCTCTTCTCAAATGGAGATTAGTTTCCAATCATAAGTAAAGTACATTTATTTGTTTAATCACAGTGCACAAAAAAGTCAAAAGTTCCCCACCCTTGGATCAAAATTGAATCTACCCCAGAGTTACAACAAGCTTAAGCACAGCATTTAATACCCAAATGGATGTCTTTTCTTCATCTTGACACAAGGCAAGTTCTCAGCAATCTTTGTTCCTGGGGAAACAAAGTTTAGCAAGGCCACAAGATGCATTGCCAGTGTCTTCATTAATTCATTCTCTGTCTGCAGAACAGTCCTAGGACCCCTGAAAACATTAGCAAAACCCTCTTCCAGGATTTCTGTAAAAAAACAAAAAGAAAATCTTTCTTCAGGGCTTCTGAACCAAGAGCAAGGTTCCAAGGCCTCTGCAACAACAGGACTGACCTTCACCAGTGGACAGAATTCACTCTCTGTCTGCAGAACAGTCTCAGGAGCTCTGAACCAACAGCAAGATTCCAAAGCCTCTGCAAAAACAGGACTGTCTTTCAACAGTGGACAAATCTGGCAAAACAACATCAAAACAGAAAGACAAAGTACCAGCATAACAGCCATGTCTCCTCAGTCCTTGGCAGCTCTGGGTGGCAGCTCTCAAAAGTCCTGGGCAATTCAAAGTGGCCCTCAGCAGTCCTCTCAGTCTCTCTCTGCCTCCAAATGTGCTGCTTCCAAAAAGTCCTTCTGCCTCTCTCTTTTCTTGTGTCTCTCTAAATTTACATCACCAGCTCCTCCCAGTTCAGCCCTCTCTTTTCAAGTCAAGAAGTCCATCCCACAAGTGGGATTCACAAGCTCTGGGTTTTAACACAATCAAACCAAAAACCAAGCCAATACAGGGGGATCTTTAAATGTCTTTACTATTACACTTTATTTATTAAATATCTCATCCCCACCTTCATCTCACAAAGATTGTAAGCATAGAATTCAGGTGGTGTCTCTTTTAGAATCCTTGTGATCTAGTTTTGACAAATGTAGGTAAAAAAGCCTGGTGTTTGACATATGATAAATGTTTGCCTTACTAACAACACTATACCTCCCAATGGTCTAGGAATATATATGGTTTTGTATTATTTATTGTACCAAAAGAAAGTGATATAGAAAAACAGACACTATCCAGCCCCTCACCAAGGGAGGATTGTGAGTGGATTACCATAAATAAGAAATGATGGCTTTGTGTTCTAGAACTCTTCTGTATGAATTATTTTTATTTTTAAAATCTATACTCAATATATATTTCGTTATGTTGAAGCTTTGAATGATTTTGTTTATATTTACAATGAAGATCTTCAACTCATCCTTAATTCTAATAATAATTGAGAGTAGCTTTAATCCACATTTGATCTGTCTCTTATTGTTACTGGAATAAATTGATATAGGGTTATGTTGTATTGTTAGAGGTTGCTTTTTTGAGGCAAATACAATAAACATAATACTAACACTCTGAACACTTTGTCTACTGAATGAAATGAAATTGAAATGCAAGCCTTTTTCAGTGGTTTTCTGTTTGCTGGTAACCTTCCCAATTAGGCTTCTCCCAATATATTGGGAGTTGTATTGAAGTTGTAAAAGAAAATAAGTTGGAATGGTAAGCCTACAAATTTAGTAATGTGGGAAAGATTATAAAAGAACAGCAATAACAGTATATAATATGGAAACCATTTTATGGGTGATCTCTCTACTTGTGAAAAAACAAATACTGCCAAATGGAACCTGGCATAAAATGTGTTTAAAAACATTAAAAAAAGGCAATTGAAATGAACCTTGAGACCAGTTCAAATTAAGTCAATTCTTATTTCTTTCTCTGAGTGATATATTCTCGGGCTTCCTAGGCAATAAGCGAAAAATAAAGCACTGTCTTTTTTTATTTTTTGCTTATTTTATTATATATATATATATATATATATATATATATACATGTATATATAAATATTTATTATTTATTATATACAAAGCTCTTATAAAGTTTTCAAAGCACTAAGCCTACATGGAATCAAAGACTTCATTTCTATATTTACCTGTGACTTGGGTGATGGATAGAGGGTAGGCTTATTAAATATGTAGGTGACACATAACAGGCTTGTGGGTACATGGTAACTATCCTTAAGTTTTCAAGAATTGTTTTGTTGAAAAGGAAATTAATGTAAATAATTTGCCCACAGAAAGCAAAACAATAACAACAAATTGGATAAACTTTGCAAAGAAGCAAATTTATAACTTGATATAAGGAAAAGCTTAAAAATTAAACCTATACAAAAATAACATATACTGCCTCAGTTGATGATGGATATTCCCTAAATGTCTGGTGCCTATTTGTGTTTTTTTTAATATGTTGTATAGGTGATGCTTTCTTTCAAAGCACATGGGATATACTATAAGGCCTCTGAGGACCTTTATAAAATCCTAGATTCTATGATTCTTTGAATAGGCCAAGGTACACAGATGATTAGAATGGACCAGACTCAGTAGGTGATGAGGGTTAAAGAAAACTGTTGGAACCTATTGAACTTCCTTATATAGGGGGATACATCTATAACCCCCATTGGAACCAAGTCAGAATGAGACAATGAGGGATGGCTTGAAAGATTTTGAAAATCAGAGCAGGCAATAGACAAAAAATTCAAAGAAACACTGAGAATTAGACACTGAAAATATAGGCAAGGACATTGGTCTTATGACCCTCTATTTTCTAGTCAAGAAGGCTAGAAAGAACAAAGGCCTGGGGGATGAATATGGGTGAATAAGGAATCAGAGAACTTGAGTTCTATTTCATACTATATCTGTCTGGGTAAATCATTACCATTATCCTCTCTGTTTTTCAATTGCTTATAAAATGAAGGCGTTACATTAAATAACAAAAGTATTAAATGTTCACATAATTTTATTAATATCTTTATAACTGAATTAAATTCTTTTTTTATATCTTCAAGTGGCCAGAAAAAAAGATGTCTTGATATGAAGCGATAGAATGTTATACTGAATAAAGTCAAACTCAGTGAGTTATTTAATGTATCAATAGCAAGTTTTTTTTTTAACATATCAATATTCTGAGATAAACCACAGAACAGTTGTTGATCTGTATTACTAGATGGAGTTTCAACTTTGTAGAGCTTATTCTATGAATGAATGCATGAATAATAATAAATGAGAAGCCATTTATTAAGCAATAGTTAATGTGACAAACACATATATCCTTGACCACCATGAAAAAAAGTTTCTGCCTTTGAGGATGTTGCCTTCTATAGAACACTATAATAAAAAGTATAAGAAGCACTGACACAAAAGGAATGTTTTGTTCCAGGATCTTTGGAGTAAGGGCATGATGAGATAGCCTGTGAAGATAGACAGACAATGAAGCTAAAATATCATTGAGTTCATTTACTAAAAGTTCCCTTTTCTTCCTTCTCAATTCACATAATTCAGATGCTTTCTCCCCCTATTTCTTCCTTTGTCTCTGTTTCTCAAAAGGAAGTGAAACTTCTTGCCAGAGGACCCCACTTTTACATACAGAAGGGTTGAGATTCTATCCTGTCTTTTCTAGTATATGACTGACTCTAAAAGAGCCATAATGATTTTCAAAATCTCCTAGTACACTGCTATTTCCCTACTGCCTATAAATACTCATGTTTCCTTCATTCTTAAAGAAAAACAAAAACATACACAACATTATAATATACTTGTTACATCCATCTTTGCTAACTATTATGCTATACCTCTCTATTGTGCAGCTAAACTCCATGAAAAAGGAGTCTAAAATTGTTCCCTATCCTTTTTCTATCACTGTTTTCTTAACTCTGCAAGCAGACTTGTGACCTCATCATTCATCTGGAAATGCTCTCTCAAAAATTATCAGTTTCTTCCAAAGCACTTTATAAGGCCCTCTTCTCATCTATGTGGTTTAGTCATTACATCAAATATATGCATTCAAATATCAGACTTACACAGATGATTCACAGATCTATTCAGATTTAATCCTGCATCTCACTTCCAGCTTTGAATCTCCAATTGTATAATGAATAATTTGTACTGGATATGCCATAAATATCTTAAATTCAGCATTTCCAAAACTGAATTCATTATTTTTCCCCCATGCCTTACCTTCTTCCAAATACCCTCATTATTGTCTAGGGCAGGACTATCTTCCCAATCACTATAAAGTCAAGCATGAGCAGCTCTCCAGAGGACTGCTGCTGTGAACAACTTTAAGGTTCTGATCACATAGTGTAGTGCACTCTCTATTTATTCAGGAATAAACTAAGGCAAAATATTCACAGAAATAAAATTGCAGCATTCACAATGATATAACATAAGGAGGCAGCTAGGTTGGGCAGCGAATAGGGCTCTGGCCCTGGAGTCAGGAGGACCTGACCTCAGACACTTAACACTTACTAGCCCTGTGACCTTGGGCAAGTCTTTTAACCCCAACTGCCCTCTAAAAAGCAAAAAGAAAAATAAAACAAAAAACAATGATATAACATAACAACTTGTCACTAAAGTGGTCACATAGTTTTAAACAAAAGATATCATTCAGTAAGTCCTTAATCATTCTTAAGGAGCAGTCCTCCCTAAGGGACACAAAGCACAAAGGCACAAAGGTCAATATTTTCCCACCCCTAGGGCACATTGTCTTGATCTCTCAGTCAAAAGTCTTCTTTCTTCTTGATTGGAGATTAATTTCCAATGATTCTTAACTCAATCATCCTTATGGGATACAAGATAGGAAGTACAAAGTTCTCCCACCCCTAGGCCACAATAAATCATGATCTTCTCAGTAAGCACTAAGTACCAAGGAGAGGTCTTTTCATCTTGGCTCAAGGATGGCTCCAGATTCCATGGTTCCTCTTCAATGGGTCCAACTCTTGACTGAACCTACCCAACAGTCACCTGGATTCACAAACAGGCAGCTCTTAGGTCCTTGTCCAGCTCCTTGTCTGGCTTCTTATCCAGTTCCTTATCTAGCTCCCATTACATATTGAAGCTCACAGTGTCGAGTCCACCTCAAGTCCTTCTCAGTTTCTGTTTCTGGGAAGACAAAGCTTAACATAGTCAAAATAATATTCACACACATTGCCAGCACCATCATCAATTCACTATCTGCTTGTGAAATCAACACAGACCCACAAAAAAAGGTCTGAGAAGTCAACACAAATCTTCTACATAGTTTTAATACATCTGAAACCCTCTTCCAGGACTTCTGTAAACAGACAACAAGAAAAATCCTGTTTCAGGGCTTCCAGTAAAGTCCCAGAGTTTCTGTACAAAGTATCACAAACACAAATCAATACAGACAGAGTGCCGGTTACCACAAGTGTTCCCTTCTCAGTTCTGCTTAATCTTAGTTTGTCCTTCTCCTTATATATGGTAGTTCTTCTTCCTGTCCCACCCCTCCAGATGCATCAGCAAGCTCCTCCCACTTTCAAATAACAAGGGGCTCAAACAAGGTGCTAAGTACTTTTTTGCTTGCCATTACACTCTCCCAGTTTAGAATCATAAATGCCATTCTTGACACTTTATTTTCTTTCACCCGCCATATCAAATCATTTGTCAAGTTGTATTAATTCTTACTTTGCATCATCTCTCACATGTGGTTCTTTCTCTCTTCTGACAGTGCTGGCACCCTGATTAATGTTCTCATGACCTCATGTTTCTAATTGCAATAGCCTTTAAGTTGGTCTCCTAGCTTTAAGTCTTTGTCCACTCCAGTCCAACCTCCACTCAGCTTTGTGATCTTCCTAAAGGAAATATACAATTCTGTCCTATTCCCTCCCTTTCCACACATAATAAACTCCAGTGGCTCCCTATTACCTTCAAGACCAATTAAAAGACCCTCTCTTTAGCATTAAAAGTCATTCATATATTGAACCTCTTCTTCTTTTCCAATCTTCTTTCACCTTACTCCCAGGTCCCATCCCATACTCTCTGACCCAGTAATTTGAAGATAGAGGGAATTTAACATACACCTCATTTAAGGTGTCTGCATTGTATCATCATGCAATGAGATATTGGTAGAGATAGAAAATGAACAATGTATCTGAGAACTATTTTATAAGAAACAGCAGCAGGGGATTATTAAGTTCTTACATAGAATTCCCTGCAGAGTCATAAATAGGCACCATATTATAGACTATATCCCAAGGTGAGAAAGGGGCATGCTAGACCTAGCAATGGGAGAAACTGGGGAGGTTTTGGTTTTATAAAGGTTTCAAGATCTGCATGTCAAGTTCAGTTCATGCTGAAAAATGGGACATTGTACCAGAAATTGCATGAGAGATCCATGTAGTCTCCATAAAGTACTGAAGTAATTCAAGAGGAAATAATATAGTTAAATACATTCAATCTCCACTCTATTATTTGCTATAAAGTAGAATGCAGCATGTCTGAATCCTTACCAAGAAAATTTAATTTCAGGAGGATCTTTCTATAAGGTGTTCCAACAGCTTATATCTTCAGAAAGAAGCTATGTTATACTTTCTATAGTATACCTATTTGCTGTAGCAAATAATATTTATTAATAAAAGAAAGCTGCACCTAGTACTGGTTAAATTTTAAAGGATAATTTTTACTGCAGAAGACATAAAACTATCTTGAATCTGTTTGGAAACAGCAAACTATTTGCTCAGAGAAGGAGAAAAATTAACTTCACTACCACTCTTTTGAACTCCACTTTTTGTTTTTTTTTAAACATACTCCAGCATTTTAATATGTAAGTTTACCATTTTCTACCTAAATTATCAAAATGTATTAGGAAAAGCACATAGATATTTCTGAATTGTTTAAGGCAATAAGAATCTAAAAATTCCCTCTAAGGAGGAAGAAAGTCTCACAACATTGTAGTTAATGAACACCTAGATCCAATGGTGTAAAACTCATCTAGAAACTTGGACCCTTAGATCATACATAAGGATCCCTTCAGGATATTTATTAACTTATTTTTTTAATGTAATGTTATATGTATATATATATATATTTGTATTTTTATTTATTTGGTAAAATGTTTCTCAATTATATTTTAATCTGCTTCAGGCTGCGCTCAGGAATGTTTTGGTTTGCATGGGAGCCTCTGGCTATGTGTTTGACGCCTCTGACCTAGCTTAGTACCATACTAGGGAGCCATAATTCACATTTTTGTTATTTATACAGAAGAAATGAAAGAAGATCTTACTGAAGAAGTAGAAAGAAAAGTGCAGGTGTGTATGTGTAGATATATATAAGTGGGTGTATGTATATTTTTTACTTTTGTTCTCAATTTTCTGCTCTTATCATTATATGCCACTTCATTGGAGTCTTCTCAGGCTTCCCTTTATCCCTTGAATGGGTAGTTCCTTGCAGCCCAGTAATATCTTATTACCTTCACATACAAAAATTGTTTATTCATTCCACAATTAATGGTCATAATGGTTTTCTGTTTCCACAAAGAATGCTGCTGTGTATTTTTACATATTTAATATTACAAAAAGTACTGCTATGAATATTTTTTATATGTTAGACCTTTTTGTCATTAACTTATTTGCTCTTTACTCCTCTTTCCTGAAAAATAGCTTCTAAGTGGTCTCTCTTCTTCCAGTCTTTTATTTCTCTAATCTGTGCTGGTTGCAGAATGAGTATTACTAAATTATCAATCTGACCACATCAAACAACCACTCAGAAAACGCCAAAGACTTCCTATTGCCTCTAGGATTAAATTCCAACTCCATAATCTAACTCTTAAAACTTTCCTTTATAACACATATATAATCTTGTTTAATATTAATTACTCCCTTCACATATGCTCCATTTTGGCCAAGTTGGTCAACCAAATTATTCCCTTTCAAGACATTCCATCTTCTCACACCATGCCTTTGCAAAAGTGGTTCCCCACATCTGGAATGTCCTTTCACCTCAACTACAATTTTTAAAATGCCTAACTTCCTTCAAAGGAAAGCTCAGTTGCCATATTTTAAATGTGTTTTTTTTTTCCTTATGGTCTTACTTAATATATTATTAAATTATTTTGCATTGTTCCATATCTACTTTGTATTTAATTGATTGTATGCATGCTATACCATTCTAGTAGAATGTAAACCCCTCCAGAGCTCCTTTGTCTAGTACAGTGCCTTGTATATAGTAAACACAATACATTTTGAAGGAGGAAATTGGGGAATATACCCAGAAGTGGACTCACTGGAATAAAGATATGAACTATTTAGCATTGCTTTTATAGAATTTCAAACTGTTTCCCAGAGGAGTTAGACTAATTCACAGCTCTCTATACCTCCTCTCCTGTATTTTCCGTCTTCTTACACCTTATAACCCACCCCTAAGTACTCATTGTTGCTCTGAAGCTGGTCTCTTTGCTGTTCCTTTAACAAGACATTCCTTGTCTCATCTCTGGACATTTTCACTGACTGTCTGCAATGAATGCAATGTTCTCCCTCCTTCTAACCCCCTCCTGGTTTTGTTTAAAATCCCCTCCTTAGCTAAACTCTCACCTTCTACAGGAAGCCTTTATCAGTTCCTCTTAATTCAGGTGCCTTCCTTACCTCTCTTGATTATTTTCAATTCATCTGTTATATATTCTGTATGATTTCCAATTTGTCCTTGTTTGGACATAATTGCTTTTCATATTGAATCTTCCATTAAACTGTGAGAACAAGGACTAACTTTTTATCTTTATTTGAAACTCCAGGGCTTAACTCAGCTCTTGGAACTTAGTAAGTACTTAATAAGTACTTTGCTGTTTGTTTGGGATTGATTCCATATAATGTGGATACAAAGGTTTCCTGAAGGTTAATATTAAGGGGTGCATTTTCAGTACCTTTGGAGGTCCTCCTCAACCTGACAGTGTCCTAAAGTCTCTACCATAGATCTTCCCCCTTATCTGGGACCATAAAAATTCCTTGTCACCTCTCCATCCTAGGTCACACAATTTCCCCTGTCTCCCTTATTTTGTGTTATCCATTTTTCTCATCCTGTCCCTAAATCTCCAACCCCCATTAGAAACTCTAAAATTGCATCACCATCCATGTGGCTTTCTGTCTATGTAAGTCTGGTCCTTTTCCTATATCAGTGTATTTGTTTAACTCCTTGTTAATTCTCAGGTCTGTATGCTTTTTCTTCAATAAAACTCCCATTGGCTAAAGAGAAGGTCTAAGTGAGTTCTTTCAAAAACCTGAACCAGCTTTCCCAACTGGCATCAACACATAGTGTATTAGCATATACGTGTTCCTATAGTCCCTTCAACAATCTCTTAATTGTGTAAGCACTTCAAATTCAATGTAACACCTAGAGGTCAAAAGTGAATTATTTAAGATAGATATTTGTATAATGACATAAGTGATATACGTTATTCATAAATTTAACTATGCCCCATCCTGTGGAAATTACAATGATCACCAGAAGTTAGTAGCCCAACATGCTGTAGCAGCAAGCACCCCAGTGTCCCCAGTGTGGCTGCCAACACAGGTTCTTAAATTTGCTTTGCTAAAGGAAAGCAACTCAAAAATGGGTTAACAAACTTACTTTAATCAATCAAACATATAATGTTTACCTAGTTCAGGGGAAAAAGTTCAGCACCCCGAACTTCAGAGTATACAGATGGAAGTTATAACACAGAGGAACAGATCAAGCAGACAGGCCTCCAAACTGTCTGACCATTTATACATCCATATCTAATCACAGTTCCCAGAGCAGGAAGCATCAACATTTTTTTTTTTTCCCAAGCCAGGGGACTCTCAATGGCTGCCCAGAGTCTCATCTGGTCAAATCACATAACACTTCTCAAAGTGAGCCCCAAAACAAAGTCTCATATCAGGGCTTATATAGCCTTCTCCTGGCCCATAAAATGTAAAAACCCTCTTGATGCACTGCCCAGTCACAAAGAATCTCCTGAAAAACAAGCCTCCCACCACAGGCTCCATGTGCACTTAAACCTAGGGGCAGGGAAGATCTTTAAAATTTATATTCCTATAATGCATGCCATAGTAAAAAATTGTGAAATTGCAAGCAGTGTACTTTAATTCAAATACACAGCTGTCTTAGCAAAGTGGTGCTATATATTATTTAAATGTCATTTTTATGAAGGATACTGAATTATTCTTCACTATTGGGTATATTAATATCATTTAACAGAAAGCAGAAAGAAATTTGAATAGAGACTCAATAAATTAGTTCATAAACATGAGTACTCAGTATTATTTCAATAGTGATCAAGAAGTATCAACTATTTAACATATTGTGCAGGCAACCTACATTCCTATTTTATTGAAAATGAGATTTTTGATTTAATTCCAAAAACTATTTGAGATCAATAATTTAGAAAAAATACTTTCACATATAACTCAGTAGAGGGCTACTCAAGTACCTAATAAACAGTATTAAAAACAAAAATAACATTTTCAAACATGAGTGTTTTGTAATGAAAGCAAATACATAAAAAATCTTGAAAAAAAACAGCAGATAATAGAAGCAGGATGATTATTATTGCTTCTGTATTGCATTAAAATAGTTGTTTACCTGAGAAATAGCAAGTGTTGCAAGAATTGTAGTATTCCCAAAATGCAAGCCTTTTTTTCCCATAGACATTGACTGTTCTGACCACTGAAAGTAATTGGAGGGGAGAAGAGAAGAAGATGACCAAGGTAGAGAGAGAGGAAGGGGGAGAGTCAGGAAGGGAAAGAAAAGGAAGGCAGAGGCAGACAGACAGACAAATGTACACACAACAAATGAGAGAAAGAGAGAGAGAGAGAGAGAGAGAGAGAGAGAGAGAGAATGATACAGATCTCTCAAAGAGAGGGAAGAAAGTTTTCTTTTAATAGATCCTAAGTTTATGATAGAAAATTAATCAGATTAATATTATTTTTCCATCTTTATCTCAAACATGAATTCCACTTCATTTTGGAAATAATGTCTACTTCAGGTTCAGTGTATGGGACTTTGGGTAATCATAATTATGCAAAAAAAGGCCTATAAAAACTTCTAGTAGGTTTCTGTACCAATAAGTTTGACTGATATAATAAATGAAATATAAAAGAATTTAATTGAAAATTTATAGTAGGTAAATAGCAAAAAGAAATTCAAAAAATGGATAAAATTTCCCATTGTGCTTCATTGTTCCTTATGTCTATGACCAATATCTTTGGTAGATCCAAGAACTCTTTTTTTGCCTCTGAATCTCTTCAGTATAATTTCCACAGTTTTCATCTACTGCCATAGCATTCTTCTTCTAAAAATTATCTCTGTTCCTCACTCCCAGTTGGATCAAGAGAAGCAAATGCTTTTACTGCTTCCCTGTCCTATAGTGCCTTGTGTAAACATGGCGTATTTACTCCTATTGAATTTTTTCTAGTGCTAGGATAATTTTTTTGACTTTTTGGAGGGGGAAGACAGCAATTGGGGTCAAGTGACTTGCCCAAGGTCACATGGCTAGTAAGTGTTAAGTGTCTGAGACCGGATTTGAATTCAGGTCCTCCTGACTCCAGGGCTGGTGCTCTATTCACTGGACCATGTAGAAGCCCCATAGGATATTAATTTTTCATGTGAATTTTCAACTCCCATTAAGACCTTAGCAGCTAGTACTTGACCCACAAAAAATTTTTCTTGAAGCTTCAATAAGTCTCAAGATACACTTAGTAACACTGTAGTGGGAATGTCAGGACTGATAACCCTTACTCTATTTTCCTTTCATCTCAGGAAAACTTCCTTGCTTCCCATATAAGGATCAGTCCCATTCAAGTGCAAATGTCAAAAAGACATCATTGTTCACTTTAAACTAGTCTACATACCATTCTCCAAAGGAAACTTTCCCACATGATTACCTTAGTTTGCCCAGTTCTTTTGACCTGTAATGTTCTCCAGACCCAACTCTGTCTCTAAAATCTGATTCATTCTTCAAGACCCAGTTCAAACCCTCTTTTGCCATTTGTTCTTCCCTGAACCGCCTAATCCTTGATGAATTCTCTACCCTTCCTTTCAGCTTTCATGTCCTTATACCTCTCTTATGCCATTATCATATTTTATTTTATACTATAGTAATTTCACTGTCATTCCTCCTATAAGGCTGATGCTCTTTAACATGAAATGTCAGGGCAGAGGCAAGGTGGCAAAGAAAAGGCAGTAACTTGCTCCTGTTCCAACCACCTTCAATACTTGTAAAAATTATTAAACAAATATTAGAGTTACAGAACCCAAAGTGACAGAGAGAAAGAAATCTCCCATTGAAGGTAACCCAGAAAGCCAACATGAAGGATATATCACAGAGGGTTGGGAGCAAGGATCAGTCCCACATGAGATGTGCCGGCCCAGAAACACAGCCCAGTCTGGCCAAAGCAGACTTCAGGAGAGCGAATGACCAGCAATTGTGTCAGTTTCCAGTCTTCTCAATCAATAACCACCAAAGAGAAAGTAAAATGTAAGTGGGAAACTCTTTTGGAACTTGGTAAGAGAAGAGCATGGTCTGGCCTTTGCCCCTGGGGCAAAAGAGGTACCAGAGACCTGGCCTACAGAGTGTAAGGGGAACCAAGCACCAGTATGAGGGGTAATCACTCTTGCTTTAACCTTCTTGGACCTAGATTGCAGTCTAGGATGGAGGGCTTGAGGTTTGTGTCCAGCTGGCCAGAGCGTGTGAAGACCTCGGAGCGGGCACGCATCTAACACCTCTGGCAGCTGAGAAAACCCCAGTGATTGGGATGGAAGCTCCCTGATCTGTTGACAGAATCCTAGTGTGGCAAAAAGCCCAGGGGTCAAGTGATTGAGGGGTGACATGACCAGGCAAAGGAAACAAAACAGACAGAAGACTCCAACATTAGACTCCTATTTGGGAGACAAAAAGGAACAAAGCATGGAACAGGAGGAAGAAAGTGAAGTCAGAACGCCTGCACCAAAAGGTTCACAGGAAAATACAAGCTGGTTACAGGCCATAGAGGACCTTAAAAAGCAAATAAGGGGAGTGGCGTAAAAATTGGGAAGAGAAATGAGAACAATGCAAGAAAATTATGAAATAAGAGTCAACAGACTGACTGAGGAAAATAACACCTTAAAAAATAGACTAACTCAAATGGCAAAAGAGGCTCAAAAAGGCAATGAGGAGAAGAATGCCTTAAAAAGCTGAATTTGCTAGATGGAAAAAGAACCTCAAAAGCTCAATGAGGAGAATCATTTCTTCAGGATTACATTGGAGCAAATGGAAGCTAATGACTTTATGAAAAATCAAGATGCTTTTAAACAGATCCAAAGAAATGAAAGAACAGAAGGCAATGTGAAATATCTCATGATAAAAACCACTGTTCTGGAAAATAGATCCAGGAGAGATAATTTAAAAATTATTGGACTACCTGAAATCCATGATCAAAGTAAGAACCTAGAAATAATCCTCTAGGAAGTTCTCAAAGAAAACTGTCCTGATGTTTTAGTGCCAGAGGGCAAAATAGAGGTTGAAAGAATCCACCGATCACCTCCTGAAAAAAAAAAATCCCAAAAAGAAAACTCCTAGGAATATTATAACCAGGTTCTGGAATTCCCAGATTAAGGAGAGAATATTACAAGCAGCCAGGAAGAAACAATTTTAATATTGTGGAGAAACAACCAGGATAACCCAGGATCTGGCAGCTTCTACAGTGAGGGATTGAAGGGCTTGGAATATGATATATCAGAGGCAAAGGAGGTGGGATTAAAACCAAGAGTCACCTACCCAGCAAAACTGAGTATCATGTTTCAGGGGAAAATATGGTCATTCAGTGGAATAGAGGATGTTCAAGTATTCTTGCTGAAAAATCAGAGTTGAATAGAAAATTTGACATTCATATATAAGAAGCAAGAGAAGTATGATAAGGTAAACAGGGGAAAGAAATCATAAGGAACTTATCAAAGTTGAACTATTAACATTCCTACATGAAAAAACAATAATTGTAACTTATGAAACTTTTCTCAGTAGTTGAAGGGAATATGTCTATATCAGAGGGTATACAGGTGTGTGAATTCATATGTGAATGTGTGTATATCTTACAGGAATACATAGATAGAGGGCACAGGACTAATTTAATAGGAAGGGATGATACTTAAAAGAAGAAATTAAGAGGTGAAACAGGAATATAATAAGAGGAAATGGAGAGAGACAGAATGGGGTAAACTATCTCATATAGAAGAGGCAAGGGAAAATGGTTACAATGGAGAGTAAGAATACGAAGGCAAAAGGGAAAGGGTCAACCATATTCCCATTGAATTTGGCTTGAGGAGAGAATAAAATACACACTAAATAGGGTACCTCCCCCTCCAGGAGATTGTGGGGGGAAGGAGATGAGAGGGGGGATGATGGAAGGGAAGTCAGGTTCATGGAGAGGGAAGTTGGAAGCACCCACTTTTGAAAAGGGATGGTGTAATGGGAATGTAAATTTTAAATATCTTCCCTGTCCCTAGGCTAAAGTGCACCTGGAGCCTGGGGTGGGAGGCTTGTTTTTCAGTAGACACTTTTTGATTGGCCAGTGGGTCCAAAAGGTTGTTACATTCTCTGAGCCGGGAGAAGGCTATATGAGTCCTGATGTGTAGCTTTGTTTTGGGGGCTCACTTTGAGAAGCATTCTATGATTTGATATGGATTCTGGGAAGCCGTTGTCCTGACCCCCCCAGCTTTGAAAAACCCCAGATGTTGAAACCCAGATGTTGACTGGGTATGGATGTAATGGTTGGACAGTTTGGAAATCTGTCTACTTGATCTATTTCTTTCTTGATAATTCTGCCTGTATACTTTCAAGTTCGGGGTGCTGACCTTTTTCCCCTGAACAAGGTAAATGATATATGTCTGCCTGATTAAAGTAAGCTTGTTAACCCATTTTGAGTTGCTTTCCTTTATCAAAGCAGATCCAAGAACCTGTATTGGCAGCAAACCCTGAGGACGCTTGGGGTGCTTGCTGCCACTAAATGGCATCACAAACAGGATCTGCAGAGTAAAACGAAAGTATGGGGACTGGGATAATTGTTTGTTTCCCAGTTGTGGTAGCTGTGATTCTGTGAAGCCATGAAGCAGGAGAGAAGAATGGCCTGTATGCAGACTTTGCTGAGCTGAGAGCAGGAATGGTGAGCTGCCTGCATTGGGACCTGGGCAGAAGCCAGGAGCAGCTGCTGCTGCCTGCGGGAGGAGAAGGAACCCAGGAGTTCGGAATTCAGCGACAGGAAAAGGTAAGAACTGAGCAGCAAAGAAGGGGCACTGAGTGTGTTTCCTGGCTGCATCCCACAGTTTGGGACCCTGGGAGGGGATGGACTTGTGACTATGGTGGGTGGGATGAAGTGCCTTGGACTCCCAAGGACCCCACCTTGTTGGTTTTGTTGCCCAGCCCCCTCTCTGTGCTTGGAGGCAGGGGCTGGAGCTGTGTGAGGGGAAGGATACCCCTTCCCCAGAGAACTTTATTTGAACTCTTGTTTTGAATTGAGGTAATAATGCAATGTACTTTGTGTTTGTTTAAGGCCCAGTGGCCACTTTGGTAACTTTAGTTCTGTACTTTGAAAATGTGACCTAAGAGATGTTTAATGCTAATTCAAAAGTAAATTGTCTATGCTA
>NW_027186473.1:20973382-21005867 GCF_028583685.1 Petaurus breviceps papuanus
TTTGCCTGCTCATTTTGCCACTCAATTATTTGACTTTTGGGCTTTTTGCCACAGTAGGACTCTGCCACCAGACAGGGGAGTTTTCGTCCCAAACGCTGGGTTTTTCTCAGCTGCCGGAGGTATTAGATGGGCGCCCTCTCTGAGGTCTCCACATGCTCTGGAAAGCTGGACACACACCCCAGGACCTCCATCCTAGACTGCAATCCAGATCCAAGCAGGTTAAAGCAAGAGCGATGACCCCTCAGACTGGTGCTTGGTCCCCCTACACTCTGCAGGCCAGGAGCTGAAGCCACCACGTGGTGCTGGCAGGCTGTGCCAGCGTCTCAGTGGTTTCTCGCCCCGGGGGTAAAAGCCACGCACTCCCACTTACTAGGGTCCCAAAGTCCAGAATGCACTGGCCTCTCACCTTGTCCTTCGCATCTATGTGTTGATAAATCTGGAAATGGCCACAGCTTCTGCTGATCTGGAGACCAGCTGGAGGCTGGTCAGGCCCGCCCTGGGGCTAAAGCCTCGGAGTGGGGCTGGGATCGGCTCCCAGAGTGCTGCGCTGGCCGATTCCTGCCGGCCTGCCGGGCTGTTCTCAGCGGGAGGTTAGCTTCTCTGTGTCATTTTGTGGGTTCTGCAGCTCCAAAGTTTGTTTAGAGTCCCCTTTTTACATGGATTGGAGAGGGTGGAACCTGGAGCTGCAGGAGGGTCGTGTTTCTACTCCGCCATCTTGGCTCCGCCCCTAGTCACTGACTTTAGCAAGTTTAAATTCTATTGGTGGGAGTGTAGATCAATCTAGCAGTCTTGCAGCAGCAGCAGCAGCAGCACTAGCATTATTACTGGTACTAGAAGAGTATCAGTAGATTCAGCAGCACCAGTAATAATTAGCATTTATATAGTGCTTTAAGGTTAGCAAATTACAAATATTTCAAATGAACCTCACAACAGCTTTGGAAGGAATATTCAGATGGGGAACCTGAAGTTGTGACTAGCCAAACATCACAAAATGAGTAATTGTCTGAGGCTAGATTTGAATTCAGGTCTTCCTAATTCTAGTACCAGCCCTCTAACTGTCCTTGTGAGAAGCAGAGATAATAGATACACTACCTGTGTGAATGATGGAAAAATTAGTAACATAAAGAAGATTAATAACTCACTCAATTCCCTCTCCCTCCATCAAAGGATGATAGTTGTGGCAGGATATTGAAAAGAGCTACACAGAATATGAATACATGGATAGGTGTACATTGAAAAGATGATTGAAGAATTCCCATTGATGGGACATCCCAGAGTTTTACTGAATATAAAAATTCTGCAAAATTGTCTCATAGACTCTCAGTTGATTAAAATTACTTTCCTGAGTAGAGATTCATGGTGAAAAGTTCTCCCTTCACCCTGGCCCTTTTAACAAAAAGGTAGTATATGAATTTTAATGCATCATATATTTTTCCAAAGGTGATAATAAACTATACAATACTGACCTTTTCCTATTCTACATCTTTATTCACTGGACATCCCCATTTTCTTGCTGTTTAGAGTTTCTTTGCAAAATTAAACAGAAAAGGACAAAGATACTTGAAATGTAAAGTATCTAAAAGGTTACTATATATATGTATATATATATATATTTATAAATTTGATAAAATGTTATAGTCTTTAAAGATGTGCCTTCCACATTAAAAGTGATTTCTGGTCTTAAAGAATGAACTTAAAAATAGAGATATGAACTACATTTAATTTAATATGTGTCTGATTAACAAGACAGGAAAATGTTTTTTTTGTAAATACATTTCCTGAAAATGATTCCAGTATTCTTTTTTTTTTTTTTTTACTGGAATGGCATTTAACAAATGAGTGGAAGCAGAGATGCAAATTTATCTAATTTGAGACGCACAAAAAGGCACTGTTATATGTGTGGGAATTGTGAGTGGATGGGGAAAGATAATGACACTAATTGGCTAAAAACATTGCTATGAAATGTATACAAAAATGATTTAAAAAAACCCAGATGGGCAGCAACATTTTAATCAAAGGTATGCCTATATGTACAAAAATAACATTTAATACAATGTGCCAAAGGTACTGTAAAATGTCAAAATTTCCTTCATGAAAGAGTGAAATGCCTGTTTTCTCTGAAGCAGAGAAAATGAATCTAGAAAGTTTTTGTTGAAATATACAGAGAGCATCTGTTTGTTCACAAATAAGATGAGGATTAGATAGAAAAGAATGCTATGTTTGTCCAAGGCTCTCTTGAGTGATAGACAAGGTGGAAATATAATCTCATGAGAACTTGGAAAGAAAGGTAACTTCAATATTTGTCATTTTCTGATTATCTGCTTTCAACAATTACTCATTTTTTTCTTTTTCCTTTGTTCTTCCAAAGAAATATGGTTATCTTCTCTTTTGATTTCATTTGGTTTACTCCAAGAAATATTTAATTTTAAAATTATCTATGGCATGAAGTTTTCTGAATCCAACTCTTCTTTTCTTCTTTTTAATCTAATTTAATTTATTTCTATCTAAATTGCATGTAGACAAAAATAAGACTTTTAAAAAATGTTCAAGTCCCAAATTCTCCCCCTCACTTCCGATGTTAATCCCTTTTGGAGAAGGCAATAATTTCTTTTAGGTTATAGTAGGTGGAGTCATTCAAAACATTTTTCATATTACTCATGATTCAAAATTAAATGCAGAAAAAAAGAAAAAATAAAGCAAGAAAAAAAGAAAAGTTTTAATCTATATTCAGACTTTTTCAGTTCTTTCTCTGGAGGTGCATAGCATTTTTTTTTTTCATTATAAAATCTTCAGAATTGTCTTGGATCATTGTATTTTGGAGAATAGTTAAGTCATTCACAACTGATCATCATACAATTTTTCTATTATTGTGTAAAATGTTCTAGTTCTGTTCATTTCACTTTACCTCAGTTCATGTAAATCTCCCCATATTTTTCTGAAAGTATCCTGCTCATCATCTGAAATAGCACATTCCATCACAGTCATATACCACAACTTATTTAGCCATTCTCCAATTGATGGCAATCCCTTCATTCCCAATTCTTTGCCACCACAAAAGAGTTATATTTGTTATAAATGTAGGTCTATTCCCTCTTTATTTTATTTCTTTGGGTTATAGACCTGTTTATGGGATTCTGGCTCAAAAGATATGCACAGTTTTGTAGACCTTTGGGTGTAGTTCTGAATTGCTCTCCAGAATGGTTTGGTCAGATCAAAACTCCAGCAAGAGTTCATTAGCTCCACTATTTCCACACATCCCTTCCAAAATTTCTCATTGTCCTTTTCTGTACTCGAAATGTTGTGGCCAAACTCCAGAACTACCAGATAAAAGAGAAAATACTTCAAGTGGCCAGAAAGAAACAAGATCGAAGGCAGTGGAATACAATATTCCAAAAGGCAAAAGAGCTCATAAAGGATCACATACCCAGCGAGACTTAGCATATACTTTCAGGCAAATAGATGGTCATTCTAGGATATAACAGAGTTCCAGACTTTCCTAATAAAAAAAGTCAGAACTCAATGGAAAATTCAATATCCAATTACAAGATGCAAGAGTGACATAGAGTAAAAAAGGCGCACACACACACACACACAAACACACACACCCTGCTATTTGATAAGAGCAAACTTGTTATAGACAAGTAGAAGATATGAGTATAAAATACACAAAATGACAATTTAAAAAAATCTTATTAAGGGCTACAAAGGGACTGCAATGGAAGAAGAGGAATGAATGAATGAATGAAGTGGAAAAGGGTTTTTTTTTTTGAAATAAAATTATTTTAAGAAAAAAAATTAAAGAAATTATTCTTCACAAAGAGGCATAAAAACAGTATAGCAGAGGAAAAGAAGGGAGGCAGATGAGAATCATATGGGTTTTTCCCTCATTTCAGGTGCAAGGAGGGAAAAACAACCAGTTAAGAATAGGATTCTATGGGGAAGAAACACAAAAAATATCATTTTAGAGGGAAAGGGGAGGGAGAGGAGCTTCACATGAGATTTGTTCCTGTCACTCTTGGTCTGAAGAAGAAATAACATACTTAATTAAGTATAAAAATATATTACAGGTAGTAGGAGGGGGAAAGGGCTACGAAAGGGGGGTTAGTAGGGAGGGAAGAAGTAAGGGGAAAGGGGAGGAAAAAGGAAGGGGGCTGATAAGGAAATACTGAGGGAGGTGGTGGTGAAAAGGAAAACTATTAAGGTGGGGAAATATGAGCATTAATAAGGGAGGGAATAGGATGGAGGGGAAAAAAAGAGATAATCATAACTGTAAATGTGAATGGAATGAACTTCCCCATAAAATGGAGATGGAAAGCAGAATGGATTAGAAATCATAATCCTACAATATACTGTTTACAAGAAACACTTATGAAACATAGGGATACACACAGGGTAAAGGTAAAAGGTTGGAGTAAAATGTATCATGCCTCTGCTAAAGTAAAAAAAAAAGCAGGGGTAGCAATCCTTATCTCAGATAAAAAAAAGCAAAAATTTACCTAATTAAAAGAGATAAGGAAGGAAACTATATTCTGATAAAAGGCACCATCAAGAATGAAGCAGTATTGGGGTGGCCAGGTGGCTCAGACAGTAAGATAACCAGCTCCAGTGTTGAGATGACCTGGGAATCGAGTCCGGGCTCCAATACTCAGCACCACACCCAGAAATGACAGACAGTGTAACTTTGAGCAAGTTACTTAACCCTGATTGCTTAAAAAACAAAAAGAATGAAGCAGTATCATTACTTAACATATATGCACCAAGTGGTATAGCATCCAAAAACCTAGAGGAGAAGTTAAAGGAATTAGAGGAAGAAATAGATAGCAAAACTATACTAGTGGGAGACCTTAATCTCCCCCTCTCTGAACTTGATAAATTCAACCTCAAAATAAAGAAGAAAGAAGTTAAGGAGGTGAACAGAATTTTAGAGAGGATAGATATGAGAAATCTCTGGAGAAAACTGAATGGTGATAAAAAGGAATATACATTCTTCTCAGTGGTTCATGGCACATACTCAAAATTTGACCACATTCTAGGGCATAAACACCTCACAATTCTATTCAGTAAGGCAAAAATATTAAATGCATCCTTCTCAGATCGTGATGCAATAAAAATTATATGCAATAAAGGGCCACAGAAAGACAGACTAAAAACTAAATGGAAATTAAACTATTTAATACTAAAGAATGAGTGGGTTCAACCAAGAAATTATAGAAACAATCAGTAATTTCATTCAGGAGAATTATAATAATGATACAATATAACAAAATTTGTGGGATGCATTAAAAGCAGTTCTTAGGGGAAGTTTTATATCCCTGCCTGCATACATGATTAAATTAGAGAAAAGGGAGGTCACCTAATTGGGCATGCAATTGAAAAACCTAGAAAATGAACAAATTCAAAATCCTCAATTAAATACTAAATTAGAAATGATGAATACAAAAGGAGGTATTAATAAAATTGAAATTAAGAAAACTATTGAATTAATAAAACTAAGAGCTGATTTTATGAAAAAAAAAACAAAATTGATAGATCCTTAGTCAATATGATAAAAAAAGAAAGAAGAAAACTAAATTATGAGTATCAAAAATGAAAAGGGGAATCTCCCTCCAATGAAGAGGAAATCAACACAATAATTAGGAATTATTTTTCCCAATTGTGTGCACATAAATTTGACAATCTTAGGGAAATGGATGAATATTTAGAAACATACAAGTTGCCCAGATTAACTGAAGAGGAATTAAATGACTTAAAAAAACCCATCTCAGAAAAAGAAATTGAAAAAGCCATCAGTGAACTCCCTAGGAAAAAATCTCCAGGGCCAGATGCATTTACTAGTGAATTCTATCAAACATTTAAAGAACAATTGATTCCAATACTCTACAAACTATTTGGAAAATTAGTGAAGGAGTACTACCAAATTCTTTTTATGACACAAATATGGTACTGTTACCTAAATCAGAAAGAGAGAAAACAGAGAAAGAAAATTATAGACCAATCTCCCTCATGAATATAGATGAAAAAATTCTAAATAAAATACTAGCAAAAAGACTACAGCAACTTATCTCAAGAATAATACACTTTAATCAGGTAGGATTTATTCCAGGAATTCAAGGATGGTTTAATATTAGGAAAACCATCAGTATAATTGATCATATCAAAAATAAAACTAACAGAAACCACATGATCAACTCAATAGATGCAGAAAAGGCTTTTGACAAAATACAACATCCATTCCTTTTAAAAACATTAGAAAGTATAGGAATAAATGGAGCCTTCCTTAAAATAATAGGTAGCATCCATTTAAAGGCATCAGCAAGTATTATATGTAATGGGGAGAAGCTAGAAGCATTTCCCAAAAGATCAGGGGTGAAATAAGGGTGTCCACTATCACATCTCTTATTCAATCTGGTACTAGAAATTAGTAGTAGCAATTAGAGAAGTAAAAGAAATAAAAAAAATCAAATTAGGCAAAGAAGAAACCAAGCTTTCACTCTTTGCATATACTTATACTTAGATATACTTAGAGAATGCTAGAGAATCAAGTAAAAAATTATGTGAGACAACAAATATATTTGGCAAAGTTTCAGGATATAAAATAAACCCACATAAATCCTTGGCATACCTATATATTTCCTGTGAAATACAATAGCAAGAGAAAGAGAAATCCCATTTAAAGTTACTGTACACATTATAAAATATTTGGGAATCTACCTTCCAATACAAACCCAGGATCTCTATGACCACAACTACAAAACACTTTTCACATATATAAAGTCAGATCTAACTAATTGGAAAAAATATCAATTGCTCATTGCTGGGTCGAGCTAATATAACAAAAATGAATAAATGTACCTAAATTAAATTATATATTTAGTGCCATTCCAATTAATTTACAAAAAAAAAACTACTTTATAGAGCTAGAAAAAATAGTAACAAAATTCATGTCGAAGAAAAATGGTCCAGAATATCAAGGAAATTAATGAAAACAAATGCTAGGGAAGGTGGACTAGCTATACTAGATTTCAATCTGCATTATAAAGCAACAGTCATCAAAACTACTTGGTACTAGCTGAGGAATAGAGGAGTGGATCATGGAATAGATTAGTCACATGAGATTTAGAAGTCAACAACTATAGTAATCTATTGTTTGATAAACCCCAAGAACTTAGTTTTTTGGATAAGAACTCACTATTTGACATAAACTTCTGAGAAAACTGGAATATAGTAAGGCAGAAACTGGGCATAGACCATTATCAAACACGATATACCAAAATCAAGTCTAAATGGGTTTATGACCTAGGTATAAAGGTTGATACTATAAGCAGTCTTGGAAAAAACAAGAAATACTTTACCTGTCAGATTTGCGGATAGCTAAAGACTTTATGACTAAATAAGAATTTGAGAACATTCTGAAATGCAAAATGGATAATTTTGACTACATGAAATTGAAAAGCTTCTGTAGGAAAAATGCCAATGTAACCAAGATTAAGAGGGAGCTGGGAAATTGGGAAAGAACCTTTACACTCTATGTCTCTGACAAAGGACTCATTTCTAAAATATACAGAGAATTGAGTCAAATTTATAAGAATACAAGTTATTCCCCAATTGATAAATGGTCAAAGGATATGAACAGGAAATTTTCAGAGAAAAAAATTAAAGATATCTATAAGCACATGTAGTCGTGCTCTAAATCACTATTGATTAGAGAAATGCAAATGAAAACATGTCTGAGGTACCACATGTCACCAGTCAGATTGGCTAAGATGACAAAACAAGAAAATGACAAATGCTGGAGAAGATGTGGAAAAATTGGAACACTAATACATTGTTGGTGGAGTGGTGAACTGATCCAGCCTTTCTGGAGAGCAATCTGGAATTATTCCCAAAGGGCTATATATAATTTTATACCCTTTGACCCAGCAATAGCACTTCTAGTTTTGTATCCCAAAGAGATCACAGAAGTGAGAAAAAGACCCATATGTACAATAATATTTATAGCAGCTCTTTTTTGTGGTAACAAATAATTGGAAATTAAGGGGGTGCCCATCAACTGGGGAATGGCTGAACAAGTTGTGGTATATGTATGTTATGAAATACTATTGTGCTATAAGAAACGAGGAGCAGACGGACTTCATATTTACCTGGAGAGGCTTATATGAACTGATGTTGAGTGGGAAGAGTAGAACCAGAAATTTGTATGCAATTACAGACACAACGTATGTGTGATGACCAACTTTGATAGACTGGACCCTTCTCAGCAATGCAGTGATATAAGTCAATCCCAAAAATCTCATGATGGAGAGAAATGTGTGCATCCAGAGAAAGAACTAGAAAGAACTGAGTTTATATCCAGATCGATGCAAAATACCTGATCTTTTTTCCTTTTGTTGTTTGGTTTTATGTCCTCTTTACCATTTTTCATTCCATGTGATACAATCCATCTTTATAACCTGACTAATATATAATGTGAAAGTATTTACAGATCCTATACTTGACTATATGCCGCCATGGGGGGTGGAGTGGAGGAAGAGGGACAAAATGTGAAACTCAAGGAATTGTCTAATTGAATCCTATAAACTAAAAATGAACAAACAAATTTAAAAAATAAAATAAAATGAGCTGCAGGAAAAAAAAATGTTAAACTACCCCAGTTTCTTTTTAAAGAAAACCTAAATGGGTTCATGAACAATCAGACACAACTGAAAGAACAGCAAACCTTGTTTCTGCCAAACTGCTTTCCAGTTTTCTCAGAAATTTTTGGTAAATGGTGATTTCTTGTCCCAAAATCTTTGATCTCTGAGTTTAACAAACACTAGATTTCTATGTTCATATACTATTGTGTGTTGTGTTCCTAATCTTTTCCATTGATTTATTATTGTTTTTCAGTAACTGTTAGTTGTTTTTGACTCTTCCTGATCCCATTTTTTTGTTTGTTTTTTGTTAGATATACAGGAGTGGTTTGCAATTTTCTTCTCCAGTTCATTTTCCAATTGAAGAAATTGAGGCTGAGAGGCATAAGTGACTTGCCTAGTATGACACAGTTAGTAAGTGTCTGAGGCCAGATTTTAATTCAGGAAGATGAGTACCTCTTTCCTGTACTCTTTCCTTTGTGCCATCTAGTTGGATAATTCTACTGATACTCCACTCTATTTCTGTGTCAGTACAATAGAATTTTGATGATTACCATTTTGTAATACAAAAACCTTTTGAAATCAGGTACTGTTAATACAACACATTTCCTTCATATTTTTTTATTGATTCCCACAATAGCATTTACCTTTTTTCTTGCAGGCCGTTTTCATTATATTTGGGTAGTTTTATAAATATTTTTATCACTATTATTAGATAAATGCAAATCACAACAGCTCTTACATACCACATCACACTTGTCATATTGGTCAACATAACAAAACAGGAAAACTATAAATTCTGGGGTAGGTGTGGAAAAATTGGAACACAATTGCATTACTGGTGAAATTGTGAATTTATCTAAACATTTTGGAGAACAAATTGGAAGTGTGCTCAAAGGGTTATAAAATGTGCATACTATTTGACCCAGCAACACCACTTCTAGATCTGTATCCCAAAGAGTTCCTAAAAATGGGAAAAATATACATATATATACAAGAAAAAACTTATAGAAGCTTTTTTAGTGGTGGCAAAGAATTTGAAATCAAGGAAATGCCCATCAATTGGCAAATATCTGACAAGTTGTGGTATATGAATATAATGGGATATTGTTGTGCTTTAAGAAACAATGGACAGACTTCAGAAAAAAACTCAAAAAGCTGATATGAACTAATGCTGAGTTAGGAGAGCAGAACCATGAAAGCATTGTACATAGTTAGAGATATATTGTATGATGACTAATTTTGATAGACTTGGCTCTTGTGAGCAATGCAAGGTTTTGAGACAACTCCAAAAGGCTCATGGAAAATGTTTTCCACATCCAGAGAAAGAATTACAGTCTCAACGTAGAAAAAACATACTATCTACTCTTTCTCTGTGTCTGTCTCTCTGTGTCTGTCTGTCTGTCTGTCTCTCTTTCTCTCTCTGTCTCTCTTATTTTCTCTCTTTTGTTTCTTTTTAGTCTTGATTCATTCCATTGGTTATAATGCTTCTTTGCAACATGACTAATGTGAAATCATTTTTAATATGAATGTATATGTAGAGATTATATCAGATTGCATGCCATCTTGTGAGGTGGGAGGGGATGGAGGGGAAGAAAATTTAAAACTCAAATGCTTGTGTTAATGCATGCTATAAATTAAAGTAAATAAATTAATTAAAGAACTTTTTTGTGTAATTGGATTGATATGGTGCTGAATGAATAAATTAATTTAGGTAGCATTACAATTTTTATTCTATCACCTTGGCCTACATATGAGCAATTGATATTTCTCCAATTGTTTTTGTGTGAAAAGTGTTTTTGTAATTGTGTTCATACAGTTACTAGATCTGTCCTGACAAGTAGACTCCCAAGTATCTTATAATGTCTGCAGTTATTTTAAATGAAATTTCTCTTTCTATCTCTTCCTCCTGGATTGCATTGGTAATATATAAAAATACTGATAATTTGCATGGGTTTGTTTTATATCCTACAACACTGCTCAAATTGTAAATTTTTTCAACTATTTGTTTCTCTGAATTCTCTTAGTATACTGTCATGTTATCCACATTGATTATTGTTATTTCTTCCTCATTGTTTATTCTAATTACTTTAATTGCTTTTTCTGCTTTTATTTCTATAGCTATAATTTATAGAAAAATATTTAATAATAGTGGCCATAAAGTGCATCCTGGCTTCACCCTTGATATTATTGGAAAGACTTCTAGTTTATCTCCATTAAAGCTAATACTGGCTTATGATCTTAGATATATACTACTTATTTTTTGAAAGGTCTGTTTATTTTTATACTTTATGTTTTTTTAATAGGGATAAGTATTATGTTTTGTCAAAGGCTTTTTTTCTGCATCTATTGAGATAATTCCATGATTTTTGATATTTTTATTACTGACATGGTCAATTATGCTGATGGTTCTTCTAATATTTCATTTGAAGCATTATGTTACTGTTGTTTGGATGGGTATTTAAGTGTGCTTGGCTTGGTGTTTCTCTACTCAATAATTTTGGCTACGCTTCCTCTTCTATTTTTTAATCCTTTAGCACTTAAAGTATTGATAGAAAACTAATCAATTTCTTTCATCCTAGTGACTGTCTGCAGCGTTTTATGAGGTTTAAAAAACATTTAATATTGACCCAAAAATAAGAATTAAAAATGAGAAAGAATGGAACAAAACTCAATTAGTACAATATTTAAGAAAAAGGGGAAGTATCTAAGAAGGGACAGACACATGGTGCAATGTATATGGGAAGTCCCAAATGGTAAAGAGAATGAAAAACTTACTTATTTACCTCTTTTTTCTCCTCCAAAGGGACTAATCTTTGTGTCGTGCTACAAAGGACAAAAGCAGGGTTAAAAGATTTGAAACCTAAAAAAAAATCAAGAATATTCTTCTGTTTTTTTTTTAATTGAGAATATTCCAAGAGAGCATTCTAAGAGAGCATAGCTGGCTTTAAGGAAAGCCTACCTGGTTTAGCTATGTTTATGCTGTCAGGTCTAAACAAACTAATTGCAAGGCCATTTAAAGACTGGCTAAGTATCATTGCTGAAGCACTACCAGTGATCTTTAAATAACCATAGAGAGCAGGAAAAAAGGGCAGAAATCCCATTTCTTTTAAAGGAAAAGACAGTAATTTGTCACCTAGAATATGGTAGGTGAGGTTTATATGACTAGCATGATTGTAAACATATAGAAAGGGAATAGTGATTTTAAAAAGCTAGTAAATATTCCTCAAAGACAGCTCTGCAAGAGAGTGGATAGAGTGTTGTTCCTGGAGTCAGGAAGATTTATCTTCAAATTTGGCCTCAGGCAATTAACAGTCAGTCAGTCATTTAACTTCTTTCTGCATCAGTTTCTTTAACTGTGAAATGGATATATTAATAGCCATTACTTCCCATAATTATTATAAGTATCAGATTATATTTGTAAAGTAATTTGCAAACCTTAAAGTATTATATAAATGCTACCTATTATTATTACAATAATATTTTTAACAGGATTAGTATATCAGATTTATTTCTATGTAGATTACTGAGATTTTAGTGTACATTTCATGAAATATTTCATGATATTCTTAAGGAAGAGATAGAAAAAAAATGAACCATATAATTGTAAAGTTATGTGAGTTTGAATGACTTTGATCCAAATACTAGTTTGTTTGTTTTTTTACAGCTCAATTGTGAATCAAGGAAGAAACAAATGATACTTTTGCAGTGAACCAGTGATCTGTACCAAACCCGATTCTTTGACATTTTAGTAATTCTTCAGAGAAGGACATAGATGGCATGAGAGGCAGAGCCAAGATGGCAGAGAAAAGGCAAGGACTTGCCTGAGCTATCACCTAAACCTTTATGAACAACTTTAAATAATTCCCCAAAACAATTTCTGGAGTATGCAAACCAACAAAAGAACAGGGTAAAATAATTTTTCAGTCAAAGACAACTTAGAAGATCAGTAAGAAAGTTCTGTTGCACCAGAGTGAAGCACAGTCCAGTGTAGCCTACAGCAGTGTAAACTCGGCCCTAGCAAACCAGGAGCAGGCCTTGGAAACCACTTAATCAGCAACAGCAGCAGCTGCTGCTGGAGCTCTCAGCTCATAGACATTAAGGGGGTCAAACAATTGGTCAGAAGGAGATTACAAGGATCTCTTTGTTGGCACTGGGGACAGAACTAAACAGTTTTTGTCCATACTTGAATCAGGGTCACAGTTTTGGGTGGCAGTCTCAGGGTGAGAAAGAGCACTAGCACACCAGAGTTTGTTACCATATTGGGCAGAGATTCTCAACACGGTTCCAGGGCAGAAAAGAGTGCTTGTTGAGACTAAATAGAGCAAATATCATGAGAAGAATAAGTATACCTCTTCTTGATCATGCCACCTTGAAAGAATTGAAAACATACAAGTCTCTAGAAATATCTCTGAAAACAACTGCGGAAGCCCCTGAAACTTTAAACAGTATATCCTCCATTCTGGAAGCAGAGCCCCACTTAATCAAAGAGTTAAAGGTCAAGAAATAGGCTGGAAAAATGAGCAAACAACAGAAAAAATAAATCTGACTATAATAACTTACTATGGTGACAGGAAAGAGAAAACCACATTTAGAAGACAACAGAATCAAAACTCCTATATACAAAGCCTCAAAGAAAATTATATATTGCCCTAAGGCCATTGAAGAACTGAAATAAGGATTTTAAAATCAAGTTTACAAAATGATTTTCACACAAATACAGTCAGATCTAAATAACTGGGAAAATATCAGTTGCTCATGGCTAGGTTGAGCTAATATAATACAAACAAAATCACAATTTAATCTAATTAGTTTACTTATTTAGTGCCATACCAATTAATCTACCAAACATATTTTATAGAGCTAGAAAAAAATAGAAACAAAATCCATCTGGAAGCAAAAAAGGTCCAGTATATCAAGGGAATTAATGAAAAGAAATGCTAGGGAAGGTGGTCTAGCCATACCAGATTTAAACTGTATTTTAAAGCAACAGTAATCAAAAGTACTTGGTACTGGCTGAAGAATAGAGTAGTGGATCATTGGAATAGATTAGGTACATGACAAATAGCAGTCAATGACTATAGTAATCTACTGTTTGATAAACCCAAAACTCCAGCTTCTGGGATAAGAACTTACCATTTGACAAAAAGGGCTGAGAAAACTGGAAAATATTATGGAAGAAATTGGGCATAGAACAGTATCTTATACTCTATACCAAAAAAAAGTCTAAATGTGTTTAAGATCTAAATAAAAAAGGTTGATACTGTAAGCACTGGGAGAGCAAGGAATAGTTTTCCTGTCAGATTTATGGAAAAGGAAAGAATTTATGACCAAAGAGATAGAGAGCATTACAAAATGCAAACTGGATAATTTTGATTATATTATATTGAAAAGTTTTTGTACAAACCAAGTCAATGTAACCAAGACTAAGAGAGAAGTGGAAAATTCAGAAAGAATTTTTACAACCAGTGTCTCTGATAAAGACTTAATTTCTAAAATATACAGAGAACTGAGTCAAATACAAGTCATTCCCCAGTTGATAAATGATCAAAGGACATGAACAGGAAGTTTTCTGGGGAAGAAATTAAATATATCTATAATCATATGAAAAATGCTCTAAATCACTATTGATTAGAGAAATTCAAATCAAAACAGCTCTGAGGCAACCTCATCTCACTGGTCAGTTTGGCTAACATGACAACAAAGGAAAATACCAAATGTTGGAAAAGGAGTCGGAAAATGGGAACACTAATGCACCATTGGTGGAGTTGTGAACTGATCCAACCATTCTGGAAAGCAATTTGGAACTATGCCCAGAGGCTTATAAAAATGTGATACCTTTTGACCCAGCAATAACACTTCTTGGGCTGTATCCCAAAGACATCATTCAAGTGGGAGAAGGACCTGTATGTCCAAAACAAAATATTTATTGCAGCTCTTTTATTGGTGACAAAGAATTGGAAATCAAGGAAATGTCCATCAATTGGGGAATATCTGAAGAAGCTGTGTTATATTAATGTAATGGCATACTATTGTGCTATAAGAAATGAGGAGCAGACAGACTTCATAATGACGTGGAGAGATTTATTTATGCTGATGCTGAGTGAAGCAGAACCAGAACATTGTACCCAACTAGAGATACATCATATCTGTGATGACTGACTTTGATAAACTGGACTCATCTCAACAATGCAAAGGTATAAGACAACTCCAAAGAACTCATTATGGAAAAAGGCTATCCACATCCAGAGAAAGATTTATGGAGTCTGAATGAAGATTGAAACAAAATTCTTGCTGTTTCTTTTGTTTTGTTCCTTCTTTCTCCTTGTTCATTCCATTGCTTATAATCCTTTTTTAGAATTTGATTAGTGTTTAATGTGAAAGAATTTGTAGAACCTAGATCAAATTGTATGACACCATGGAGAGTGAGGGGAGAGGAGATGTAGGGGGAGAAAATTTGGAACTCAAAAGCTTGTTGAACTGAATGTTAACTAGAAGTAAATACATTAAAAAAAAATCAAGGGGGGGCGGAGCCAAGATGGTGGAGTAGAAGCATGACCTTCCCACAGTTCCGGCTTCCACCCTCCCCAATCCATGTAAAAAGGGGACTCTAAATAAACTTTGGAGCTGCAGAACCCACAAAATGACACAGAGAAGCTAACCTCCCACTGAGGACAGCCAGGCAGACCAGCAGGAATAGACTAGTGCAGTGCTCTGGGAGCTGAGCCCAGTCCCACACTAAGACTTTAGCCCCAGGGCAGGCCTGACCAGACCCCATCCAGAGGGACTCCAGATCAGCAGCAGCTGTGGCCGTTTCCAGAATTATCAACACATAGACACAAAGGACAAAGTGAGAGAAGTCCTTCATGAAGAAACTACCCAATGTGCTGTTGGCCTTCCTCTGAGGGTGGGCCTCCATGAATTCTGAAAGACAGGAAGGGCCTGAACATCTGTAATACAGCAATGATAATGATCCTACTCACCCCTTCCCCCCAGAAAAACACTAATGTGTTCTTACAGAAGAGGTAAGGCATGATATAAATACCTTTTTCTGCTCAATTGTTAAACCTAGGTACTTCGAGGCTAGCCAGTAAGTACAGATTTCTTCAGGTAATTGAAACTTACCTGTCCTAGATTTCATTACCATATTGCTATATTTACAATAAAACTTGTTGATATATTTGTAAAAAAAATTAAAAAAAAGAGAGGTAGAGGACAAAATTGGAAAGAGAAATGAGAATGATACAAGAAAATAATGAAAAAAAAGAATCAACAGCTTGGTAAAGAAGGAACAAAAATTATTGATGAAAATAACACTTTACAAAAGCAGAATAAACCAAATGGTAAAAGAGGTACAAAAATCCAAGAAAGATAAGAATGACTTGAAAAGCAGAATTGGTCAAATGTAAAAAGATATACAAAACTTCTTTGAAGAGAACTCTAAAAAGTATAATTGGCCAAATGAAAAAGGAGGTAAAAAAAGTTGCTGACAAAAAAATAAATCTTAAAAACTTGAATTTGGAAGTGGAAGCTAATAACTATGAAAAATCAAGAAACAATAAAACAAGACCAAAAGAATGAAAAAATGAAATATAATGTGTACTATTTCACTGGAAAAACAACTGATTTGGAAAATATTTCCAGGAGAAATAATTTTAAAATCCTGTAACAATTGCCTGAAAGCCAGTATCAAAAAAAAAAAATTTAATCTAGACATCATCTTTCAAGAAATTACCAAGCAAAAGTGCCCTGATATTCTGCAACTAGAGGACAAAATATCAATAGAAATAATCCACTGATTACTTCCTGAAATAAATTCCAAAATGAAAACTCACAGAAATATTATAGCCAAATTCCAGAGTTCCGAGGTCCAGGAGAAAATCTTTTAAGCAGCCAGAAAGAAACTAATCAACTATTATGGAACCACAATCAGGATAACAGAAGATTTAACAGAAGAGGGGTGGAGGAAAAGAGGGAGAAAATTTAGAACTCTAAATTTAAAACAATGGTTAAATTTATTTTTACATGTAATTGTGGAAAACATGAAACACTAAATATATATATATATATATATATATATATATATATATTTTAATTTCAGATAATACTTGGAGGGACAGCTATTTCATCAGACATCAAGATAAATTTCCAAAAAGTCCTTGATAGTTCAGAGTAAATGGGCTAACTCTTAATAAGATGGAATTTATTTTTGAAATTAAATGTTACATTAGAAATATAACTTTAAACCTATACTAACAGCTTTCTTCTGATGACACAGTTTCAAATTATCACCTCAATTTCCTCATCTCTGACTCTTGGTTTACTTGACTTCTTTAAACTTCCAGCTGGAATTCCACCTCCTCTAAGAAACTTTATCTAATATCTTTGATGCTATTCTCTTCTCTCATGTGGTTATCTCTAATTTATCCTGAATATATCATGTTTGTACATAGTTTAATTTTAACACATTTTCTACTTTAGTGGACTATGAACTCATTGAGAATATATACTAGTTGTTTTTTTTTTTTTGGTCTGTTTTGCCCTTCTTCAAGATTTAGCTCCATGGCTGGCATGTATTAAGTATGTAATAGATGTATATATCAAGAAGCTTCTAGGTCACGGGTGGGAAACCTTAGTTCTGTAAACTTGGGATTTAGTCAAAAGGCAGCAATTAAGGCTCTAGAAAGCCACATGTTCCCCACCCCTGGAAAAGGCATTACTACTGTCTTTTAAAAAAAAAAGTTATATTTTTGTAAGTATTTTTGGTATTTTATTTTCTCCTTTAAAATGCACATTTCTGTTATTGTACAGATTTTAAACAAACAAAAAATATTGTAACCAAGCAGATCTCTGTCATCAACAATGATCCCTTACATTTGGTGAACAAGATAAAAGGGCTCAGGTGTGGCTAGGTGGCACAGTGAATAGGGCACTGGTCCTGTAGTCAGGAGGACCTGAGTTCAAATGTGCCCTCAGACATTTAACATGCACACACACACAAAACTAGTGGTGTGACCTTGGGCAAGTCACTCAACCCCAGTTGCCCTATCTTCACCCTCCAAAAAAAGCAAAAAAAAAAAAGGGGGGGGGCCTAAAATTCCCAAGTACAATGTTAAATAATGAATTATTTTCCCACATTTTCTTTTTACTGGTTTGTCAAACACTAGTAGTGTTTTGAATTCTTATGTTTGGATGCCTAGAATATTCATTCTATTACTCTGATACAATGTCTTATTTTGCTTCAGTATTGTTAAGAAAAAAACTATGTAATATGCTTAAAAATAAGGTAATACCAGACCTACTTCATCAGAATTTATTTTCAATATGCCCCTTAACAGTTTTGCCTATTTTAGTAAGAATTTCTTTTTTTTTCATTTTATTCTGAACTTACAGAGTAAAACAAACATTTCCATAAAATAGTAGAATAGGAAAAAAAGGGGATTTACACATGAAACTGCATGTCTATTTTGTACAACATGCTTTTCCTTTTAAATATATTATAAAGTTATAATATACCTTTTCCCACATTTTTTTCTCCCCTTCCTCTGCTCTAGACATGGCTACCATTAGACACAAACATGTGTGTGATTTCTGCATGTGTGTATGTAAAGTTATTCCAAACATACCTCTTTTTACCATCTCTTTCTTTGATACTGAGAGCATCTTCTCTCATAAGTCCTTTGTAGTTTATGTTTTTTTTTTTAATAAGAATTTTCCCCCCAGGGGTTTCACTTCTTTTTTTTTTTGAGGGCAATTGGGGTTAGGTGATTTGCCCAAAGTAACGTGGATAATTTGTTAATTTTTTTTTATAATAGTCAAAATGACTCAAAGCTGTAATTAAAATAACATTGCTGTTAATATATACAACATTTTCCTAGTCCTACTGATCCTTTATCATTTCACATGAATCTATCCATGTTTTTTCTAAAACCATTGAGCTCTTCTCATAGACTAGTAGTATTCCATTATGATCATATACCACATCAGTCATTCCCCTATTGGTGGCATCCTCACAATTTCCCATTCTTTGCCACCCAAAGAGAGATACTATGAATATTTTAGAATTTATAGACTCTTTTAATTTTTTTTCCCCAAATTATCTTTGGAAACAAACTTAGCAGTGATATTGCTTTGTCCAAGAGCATAGGCACTTTAATAACATTTTGGGCATAATTCCAGATTGCTCTCCAAAATGGTTAGATCAATTCACAGTTCCATTAACATTGAATTAGTGCCCCAATTGTTCCACATCCCCTCGCGCATTTTTTCATTTTCCCTTTCAAACATTTTAGCCAATCCAATAGGTGTAAAATTATATCTCAAGTTTGTTTTAATTTGCATTTCTCTAATCAATAATTATTTGGAGCATTTTTATATGAATATAATTTTTAAAAAATTAAGAAAACTGCCTTATATATCCTTTGAACATTTATCAATTGAGGAATGACTTGTTTTCTTGTATATTTGACAAAATTCATTATGTATTTGTAATAAGAAACCTTTATCTGATAAAATGTGTATAAAATGTTTTCCCCAGTTATCTGCTTTCCTTCTGATCTTGGCTGCATTTATTTTATTTGTACAAAGTCTGATGATCCATGTTCTTTAAGAAGAATATGTTCCATGTTCTTCAAATTTTCTTGTAATATCTTTTTTATATTGGTTATATTTCCATTTTTTACCTAATCTTGGTAAATGTTATAAGATGTTGTTCTACACCCAATTTCTGTCAGACTGCTTTTTAGCTTCTCCATTTTTCTTAAAACAATGATTTTTTTTTACCAAATAATGTTTATCCCCAAAACTTAACTCTTTACACTCAACAAACATAAGGTTACTAGAGTCATTTGCTGCTTTAAATTGTATATTTACTCTGTTCCACTGATGTACCTTCTCTTTCTTAGCCCATACAAAATAATTTTGATAATTATTGGATTATCTTTACAAAATTCTTCATAATTTTTGTGTAGTTGCATATTTTTTGCTATTTTATTGATGATTTTATTGAATCTATACATTAATTTTTGGGAGTACAGCCATTTTAATGCATCTCTAAAGTAATTTAAGTCTTCCTTTATTTTCTTCAATACAGTTTAATAACTGTCTCAATATAGGTCCTAGATAATTGTAACTAGATGGAATATCAATGATTTAATGGTATTTTTTGTTATTGTAAATAGCAAGGCAGGTAACAAACATTTCTTAAATGCAATCTCTTAGGCAGGAATGGTGCTAACCTCTGGGAACACAATTGTAAGAAAAAAGGCACTTACAACATATAGAAGGGAGCTGAAAAGTGTGTGTGTGTGTGTGTGTGTGTGTGTGTGTGTGTATGGATGCATACACATGTATACCTGTATGTTAAGGCACCAAGGTAGCAGCATGGTTTTGAAGTTAATAACCTCAGAAGCATAGGGAGGAGAGGAATATATTTGGTCATAGTTGTCTCCTCCCCCAAGTTGGGTCTCTGCGATCCTAGGAATGGGAAAAGGAGTCAGCATTATAGAAGGAAATTACAAGGTAAGCAGGCCACAGTGATGAATAGATACTCCAAGATAAGGAAGACCAAAAAGAAGTCAACAGTGGGAGAAGTGGCACAACTTGGTGGTGTCATGTTCCAGGGTAGAATGTCTATAGGTGTTGAAGACAGTGCCAGGGTGAAATGCATTTGATGTATGGTGTCAAAGTTGGAGGTCAGAAATAGACCTAGGAGGATAATGATGTCTGCCCATCGTGGGTTACTCCTTCAAACTAAATTATGGGGAGGAAATCACTAATGGGTGAAGGTGCAACATGGCAGAGAGATAGATGGGAGTTCAGGATGAAACATTTTAAAAATATTTTCTTGTTCTTTTTAATAGTAAATAATAATTCAAATTATTGGATGTGGGGGTCAAATTTGTATCTTTCAGTTTTACTGCAAGATTTTTTTATTCTCAATCTTTTTTATTTTAATTGAGGACTGTAGAGTTTAAAAATGCCATTTCCAAATGATATTAACTTCTTAATTTCCAAATTTAATTCTTTTAGTACCTTTCTCCTGTTTTATTGAAATTCTAGAATTCCTAATATCAGAGCAAAGCAATGAGTGTCCATCCTTGATTTATCACTATTTCATTGGGAAAGTGTCTACTTTTTGTCCATTGCATATCATTATGTTCACTTGAGCTTAAGGAAGATATTTTATTTGGGGTAGATGAAGATAATATCTGAATATCAATATTTTTAGATATTTTAAAAATCAATGTGTTTGAGTTTAATGGCATTTTATGCTTCTTTTGATATAATTACATCAGATTCTGAGGTTATAGGCAATCTTTCTGGTTAAATAAGTCCTTTATGATGGGCTTAAATCCTATTTGTTTTGGACACAATTTAATTACATTTCAATTGCATGTCAGGATTTTGCAAAAATATGCATTAATGAATTGATCTATAGATTTTTTTGCTTTTGATATTTTTAATTTTAAATGAATTTATCATTCAAGGTATTGAGTAACATATTCAATATCTTTTTTTCTATATCCATATGGATATTAGATTAATTTTTATAATGGTTACCATAGAAATTACATGTTCTCAGAAAGTTTGGTCTATCGTAGAATTTTTATATTCTTGGAAAATTTAAAATAATTCAATTATGAAAATTATAAGACAAGCAATGTTTTATATTACAATATTTTGATGACTTGTCTTTTCTTTTAAATTGGTTTATTTAGAATATATTTTCACATCTATTATGAGCAATCTATATCCTTCTAATTTGTTAGATGAGAGGTATATGTACAATAACATTTTTATTTCCTTTTTATTTATTGTGTCCACTTACATTTTAAAAACTATTTATTTTTTCTTTCTTTTTAAATTAAATCTGCTAATTGTCTTAGATTTTTTTGTTTTAAAAAATAAATATTAAATCAATTTTCTTTAATTTGTACATTTCTCTTATCTTTTTAACTTCATAAACTTTTTTCAAATTGTGTTTAGATTCTTTCATTATGTCTTTTGATAAGTATATTTCTTATAACTTAGTCTTTTACATTCTTATTAGAAGTATATAGTGTCAAAATATACTACTTTTAAAATTTTTATTTTATTAATTTTAAAAATTAATTTGTTTGTTTACTTTTAGTTTACAGGATTCAATTCCACAATTCCTTGAGTTTCATATTTTGTACCCTTCCCAACCCTCCCCCCACCATGGTGGCATATAGTCAAGTATAGGATCTGTAAATACATTCACATTATACATTAGTCAGGTTATAAAGATGGATTGTATCATATGGAATAAAAAAATAGTAAAGAGGACATACAACCAAACAAGGAAAGAAAAAAGATCAGATATTTTGCTTCCTTCCATCTGGATATAAACTCAGTTCTTTCTAGTTCTTTTTCTGGATTCACACATTTCTCTCCATCATGAGTCTTTTGGGGTTGACTTATATCCCTTCATTGCTGAGAAGAGTCCAGTCTATCAAAGTTTGTCATCACATATACTTTGTGTCTGTAATTGTGTACAAATTTCTCTTGGATCTACTCTTCTCACTCAGCATCAGTTCGTATAAGCCCCTCCAGGGAAATATGAAACCCATCTGCTTCTCATTTCTTATAACACAATAGTATTGCATAATATTCATATACCACAACTTGTTAAGCCATTCTCCAATTGATGGACACCCCCTTAATTTCCAATTATTTGCAACCACAAAAAGAGCTGCTATAAATATTTTTTTTTTTGTACATATGGGTCTTTTTCTCAGTTCTATGATCTCTTTGGGATACAACTCTAGAAGTGGAATTGCTGGGTTAAAGGGTATGAAATTATTTATAGCCCTTTGGGCATAATTCCAGATTGCTCTCCAGAAAGGGATCAGTTCACCACTCCAACAGCAATGCATTAATGTTCCAATTTGCCCACATCCTCTTCAGCATTTGTCATTTTCCTGTTTTGTCATCTTAGCCAATCTGACTGGTGAGATGTAGTACCTCAGAGTTGTTTTGATTTGCATTTCTTAATCAATAGTGATTTACAGCATGTCTTCATGTGCTTATAGATATCTTTAATTTCTTTCTCTGAGAAATTGCCTGTTCATAACTCTTGACCATTCATCAATTGGGGAATGACTTGTATTCTTATAAATTTGACTCAATTCTCTGTATATTTTAGAAATGAGTCCTTTGTCAGAGACATAGTTTGTAAAGATTCTTTCCCCACTTCCCACCTCCATCTTAATCTTGGTTACATTGACTTTGTTCATAGAGAATCTTTTCAATTTCTTGCCGTCAAAATTATCCATTTTACATTTTATAATGTTCTCTAATTGTTGTTTAGTCATAAAGTCTTTAGCTATCAACAAATCTGACAGGTAAACTATTCCTTGCTTTCCAAGACTGCTTACAGTATCAACCTTTATACCTAGATCATGCACCCATTTAGACTTGATTTTGGTATATGGTGTTCGATAATGGTCTATGCCCAATTTCTGCCATACTATATTTCAGTTTTCCCAGCAGTTTGTGTCAAATATTGAGTTCTTTTCCCAAAAACTAGGGTCTTGGGGTTTATCAAACAATACATTACTTGATGTATTCCAGATCAGCAGCAGCTGTGGGCTTTTCCAGATTTATCAATACATAGATGCTAAGGACAAAGTGAGAGGTCAGTGTAGTCTGGACTTTGGGACCAGTAAGTGGGAGTGTGTCACTTTTACCCCTGGGGCAAGAAGCCGCTGAGATGTTGGCACAGCCAGCCAGTGCCACGTGGAGACTTCAGGTACTGGCCTGCAGAGTATAGGGGCACCAAGCACCAGTCTGAGGGTAATCGCTCTTGCTTTAACCTGCTTGGATCTGGATTGCAGTCTAGGGTGGAGGTCCTGGGGTGTGTGTTCAGCTTACCAGAGTATTTGGAGACCTCAGAGAGGGCACCCATCTAATACCTCTGGCAGCTGAGAAACCTCAGTGTTTGGAACGAAAGCTCCCCTGTCTGGTGGCAGAGTCCTACTGTGGCAAAAAGCCCAAAAGTCAAGTAATTGAGTGGCAAAATGAGCAGGCAAAGGAAACAAAGTAAACAGAAGATTCCAAAATTACACTCCTATTTTGGGGACAAAAATGAGCAAAGGATGGAACAGGAGGAAAACAGTGAAGTCAGAACTCATGCACCAAAAGCTTCAAAGGAAAATACGAGCTGGTTACAGGCCATAGAGGACCTTAAGAAGCAGATAAGAGAAGTGGAGGAAAAATTGGGAAGAGAAATGAGAATGATGCAAGAAAATTATGAAATGAGAGTCAACAGCCTGACTGGGGAAAATAATACCTTAAAAACCAGACTGACTCAAATGACAAAGGAGGCTCAAAAAGGCGATGAGGAGAAGAATGCATTAAAAAGCCAAATTTGCCAGATGGAAAAAGAATCTCAAAAGCTCAATGAGGTGGATCATTGCTTCAGAATTAGATTGGAGCAAATGGAAGCTAATGACTTTATGAGAAATCAAGATGCTGTTAAACAGATCCAAACAAATGGAAGAATAGAAGGCAATGTGAAATATCTCATGGGAAAAACCACTAACCTGGAAAATAGAAACAGGGGAGATAATTTAATACTTATTGGACTACCTGAAAGCCATGACCAAAGTAAGAAGCTAGAAACCTTCCTCTAGGATATTCTCAAAGAAAACTGTCCTGATGTTTTAGTACCAGAGGGCAAAATAGATGTTGAAAGAATCCACTGATCACCTCCTGAAAAAGATTCCAAAAAGAAAACTCCTAGAAATATTATAACCATGTTCTGGAATTCCCAGATTAAGGAGAGAATATTACAAGCAGCCAGGAAGAAACAATTTGCATATTGTGGAAAAACAATCAGGATAACCCAGGATCTGGCAGCTTCTAAATTGAGGGATCGAAGGGCTTGGAATATGATATTCTGGAGGGCAAATGAGGATTAAAACCAAGAGTCACCTACACAGCAAATCTGAGTATCATGTTTCAGAGGAAAATATGGTCCTTCAGTGGAATAGAGAGCTTTCAAGCATTCTTGCTGAAAAAAAACAGAATTGAATAGAAAATTTGACATTCAGATACAAGAAGCAAGAGAAGCATGAGAAGGTAAACAGGGAAAAGAAATCATAAGGAACTTATCAAAGTTGAACTATTAACATTCCTACATGGAAAACAATAATTGTAACTTATGAAACTTTTCTCAGTAGTTGAAGGGATTAGAAATATATACATATATATATATATATGTCTATATATGAGGGTATATGAGCATATGAATACATATGTGAATGTGTGTATATATGTTTACAGCTATACATAAATAGAGGGCCCAAGACCAATTTAACAGGAAGGGATGATACTTAAAATGTGAAATTAAGTGGTGAATGGAATGTAATGAGAGGAGATGGGGAGAGACAGATTGGGGTAAATTATCTCATACAGAACAGGCAAGGGAAAATGGTTACAATGGCAGGGAAGAATAGGAAGGCAAAATGGAATGGGTCAACCTTATTCCCATTGAATTTGGCTTGAGGAGGGAGTGAAATACACACTAAATAGGGTATCTCACCCTCCAGGAGAGTAGGGGGGGAAGGGGACGAGAAGGGGTATGATGGAAGGGAGGGCAGGCTGGGGCGGAGGGAAGTTGGAAGCACCCACTTTTGAAAAGGGACAGGATCAAAGTAGATAATAGAACAAGTGAGAGATGGGATAGGATGGAGGGAAATATAGTCAGTGTTTTACAATATATCTATGTAAAGGGACCCTGCCCCGCCCCAGGGGCGGAAAAGAAGACTAGTATAACCAGGAGCCCATATATGGTGATAAATGCTGTTGGGACTGATGATTGGGCGAGAAGGGTCGGGAAGGGCTATAAAGGCCCTAGGGCGGAAGTAGAGGAGAGACGGGAGACACGAGACGCGATGTAATCAGTGGAGAATAAACACCCCCCAAAAAACTCCCTCCGCTCTCTGTCTGGTGATTGTTCCCCTCAAGGGGCCGGTGACGACCGAAGACCCGGATATGGGTAAGTAGAGGACCGTAGGGCAGGTGAGGATTCCATGGGCAGAGGGACCCCGGCATTCTGGCGCCTGAACAGGGACCTGACAGGGACCTGAGCGCTTGGGCCCGGGGAGGACATCCCACCTAGCTGGCGGACGGTCTGCTAACTGCAGCTGGTCTGCGTTAGCCACCAGACAGCCTCGAGAAAAGGATTCTCGGGAAGAGGACAGTATGGGTTCAGGGCTTAGTATCCCTGTGTTTCGAGCGAGGAGAAGGGGGTCTTGACCGCCCAGCTTTATAAGCTGTGCGCACAGCGGGGCGCTAAACTCCCTATAAAGACTTGCAGGCAGTTTATTGAGAAGGTTCTGGTGATCTGCCCCTGGGTGAAACCCTCGGGCTTACAGCCGCATAAGTGGCAGGCTGTAGGTCAACAGATGGCGTCTTATAATCAGACGTGCCCGGGGTTTTTGTCACCCGAAGACTTCAGGGTCTTCAAAATCATGGCGGCAGCGGTGACCGCCCCAGATCCGCCCCCCCTGCCGTGCTCAGTTAGCACCCAGTGCGGTGCGTCTCTAGCGGGGTCAGACTCAGAGGGGTCCGGGGGCCATGAGGAATCTAAGGACGGGAACAGGAACTATCACCCTAAATACCCGTGGGGGGACCTGGAAAAGGTTGCCTGAGAATCAGCCCCGGTGTTGAGCGAGTCAGAGGAAGAAGAGACAGCAAGGTTCCCCCGAGAAACCAGAAGGAGGAGAGAGAGGGCTCAGAATCCAGGTAAGGGGGTCCACCCAAGGGTGGCCGACGATCGGGAAGATGAAGGGTGGAGATCCCCCCTCCCTCCAGTCCCGTGCTCCTCTGAGATGGCGCCCCTGGAGACGCCGCATGTTGAAGGGTGGGGCCCTCTTCCGCCTCCTTCACGGAACCATGGAGGGCCCCTCCCGGAAGTCACGACACCCCCCTCTTACTACCCTCAAGGGGCGGTCCCTCCGAGTGCGGGGGAAGGACTTTTGAGGCGGAGCCTCCGTCTGGCCGCAGAGGCGGGGGCGGAGGTTGACTTTGACTCCTGGGACATGTTCCCGATTTTGACTGATCCCTTGACGGGAGGTCGCACTCATGCCCCCATCCAATATAAGGCCCTGAAAGACTTTAAAGAAGCTGTGACCACATATGGCCCAGCCTCTCCCTATGTCAAGAAGCTGCTTGCCAATTTAGTTGCTGCCCACCCCTGGACGACCGCTGATTTCGACGGGCTGGCGGTGGCTTGTCTGGAACCATCCGCATACCTAGCCTACCAGGCGCAGCTTCGGAGAGAGGCCCGGCGAATTGCCCCGCTCAGACCTCAGAGGGCCCCACAAGATACGGAGGACTTGATTTGCGGGACGGGGCACTTTGCTAACCCGGCAGTCCAACTAGCCTATGGACATGCCGACCTGGACGATGTCCAGGAGGCCCATATGAGGGCTTGGGAGAAAGCCTCGGTTAGGGGCCAGGGGTCTGGGACCAAGCTGGTAGGGTTGAAACAGAGGCCGGCCAGTCCCCTCTCTCCTTTGTTAATGAGGTCCAGGAGACTGTCCATCGATCCATCGGGGAGGGCAGAGCCATGGAACCGTTGATTAGACAACTGGTGAAGGAGGGCCTCCGCTCTCGGGAGGCGGCTGCCGTTAACGCACTGCCCTCCGATTCCCCTCTTTCTGACATAGTGGATAAGCTTATGGACCTGCCTCCAGACGACCCCTTAACACAGTCGGCTGCAGCAGCCGCCTCCAGAGATAACGCACTGGTCCAAGCCCTAGAAAAGCTGGTTTTGGCCAGTGCTGAGAGAGACAGTAACATCCTGGCAGCCGTCCAACGGCTTTCTTCTGACCCCACCCGTGCGGCCAGTAAAGTTTGTTTTGGGTGTGGCCAGAGCGGCCATTTCAAGGCTCAATGCCACGCCGTTCCTCGCAAGAGCTCCCCCAAGTGTTTCGCATGTGGAAGGCCAGGTCACGTGGCTAAGTATTGCCGCCTCAAAAATCCGGCGTCCTCGCCTTTAAGGCCCTCAAGCACCCCCCCTGGGGATGCCCCGGATTCCATGGCTGCCACACAGGGAAACGGGGGGTGGAGGGGGACGACCGCCGTTCCCCCTCCGCAGCCCCCTCAGGCGGCCCGACCTCCCCGGTTCTGATGGCCCCTCCTCTTGGGACCCCCCCAAATCAGCCCTTCCACCTCCCTCGGGGGGGCGAACACCTGTCCCTGCCTCTTGTCCCTTCTATCCCGCACTCGTTATTGGAGTGGAGGGCCTGGTTGATTTTATAACCCCTACGCAGATTGTTGAGTCTTCCAAGGATCCTGTGATTTTGCTTAATCCCCATGATTTTCCCACCCCCTTGCATAGTGGCCAGCTGCTTGGCAAGGCTTTACCCCTAGTTGACAAAGGAAGCGAGACCCACCCCAGCCTAAATTGGACGCATTGCATTTCCTCGACCCGCCCCTCTATGGTCGTTCTGGTTTCTGGTGTCCCGGTCCTCGGTCTGGTTGACACGGGTGCGGATTGCTCGGTTATTAACGCCGCCCAATGGCACAAAAACTGGCCCCTGACTCTCCCCACTCTAGATGTCAGAGGAGTAGGCGGGAGCAAAAGAGCCAAGCAGGCTGCCCGCCCCCTGCCATGGGCCATGGAAGACCTGGAGGGTTTCTTTACACCTTTGTGTTTGCCAGATCTCCCCTATGCCCTGTGGGGCAGGGACCTTCTTTCTCTGATGGGCATGTATTTAACAACCTCGGACCCCCCTCCGGGAAATGGGTTGGGGCCACTGCCTTGAGCTTCGCCCCCCGTTTGACCTGGATAAATCCGGACCCGGTCTGGGTGGACCAGTGGCCCCTTACAGCTGAGAAGCTCACTGCCCTAGAAATTTTGGTGGAGAAGCTTTTGAAGGAGGATAAAATTGAGCCGTCCTTCAGCCCTTATAATTCTCCCGTTTTCGTGTTAAAGAAGAAATCTGGTAAATGGAGGATGCTGATTGACCTCTGAGCGATAAATGCTCGCCTCCTCCCTATGGGCTCCCTGCAACCTGGCCTCCCTATGCCCACCGCCATTCCCAGGGATTGGCATGTGGCTGTGGTTGACATCGTGGACTGTTTCTTCTGTATTCCCCTCTCCCCTGAAGATCGGGACAAATTTGCCTTCTCTGTTCCGTCCACTAATTTTCAGGCTCCTTATCGGAGATTTCAGTTTAAGGTCCTTCCACAGGGAATGGCCAATAGCCCTACGCTCTGCCAGTTCTATGTTGCCGCATTGCTTTCCCCGGTGAGATTATGCTTTCCCCAGCTGCTTATTTTGCATTATATGGATGATATCCTTATTGCAGGGCCCGGGATAGATGAGGTGAGGGAGTGCCTTCACTGTTTGATGCAGACATTAGCCAAAGCAGGGTTCGCCGTCGCCCCAGAGAAAGTCCAGCTTCATCCTCCCTTTCAATACCTGGGGCATGTGCTTACCAATGCCTCTGTTTCCCGAAACTTGCCGCCCATTGATGTGGATGCATATAAGACCCTCAATGATTTTCAGAGGCTAGTGGGTGCTCTTCAGTGGATCCGCCCCACCATACCAATACCGCCTACCTTAATGCAGCCTTTATATGCCCTCCTAAGAGGGGATGCATCCTTACTCTCCCCCCGCCAGTGGTCTCCTGAGGCCTTAGAGGCTCTACAGGAGATTGTACAGAGAGCCAGCGGGTCCTTGGTCCGTTATGACCCCTCGTTGCCCATACATTTGCAAGTGCTGGTTGACTCCGAGGCTCCATGGGGCTGTTTGTTTCAGAGGCACGGCTGTTTGGAATGGTTGTATTTTAAAGCTGAAAGGCGATCATTTCAGAGAAATGGGAGAGCTTTTGTTTTTTTGCCCTCCGGGCGCTGGACCGCTGCCGTGCCGTTTTCGGGTGTGACTTTCAGTTGAATTTCTATCTCCCTCCAGACGTGTTTCCCACCATGATGCAGTTCTCTCTTTCCTGGTATGCCCTTCTTTCTTCCGTCCAGCTTTCCCAAGTTCCCAGGCCCCCTTTGGTCCGCCTGTTTGAGGCGGTGAAAGTTGGTCCCTCTGACGGCCCAGTAATGCAACACCCGGTCCAGGGCCCGAATGTCTTTACAGATGCTACTAAGGACCACCGCGCAGTAGTTTATGATGCCAGCTCTTCTAGTATTTGGCTTTTTGAGACGCCTTATGCGTCTACACAGCGTAATGAGCTTTTTGCCATTTTGCAGGCCTTTAAGCAGTTTTCCTCTACGCCTTTTAATTTGATTACGGATAGCCAGTATTGTGCCCTACTTCTTCCCCGTCTTTGCCATGCCTATATTTCCCCTTCCTCCTCAATTTCAGACCTTCTACGTGAGGTTCAAATTTTGCTCCAGTTGAGGGTTTTCCCTGTTTATGTTTTGCATGTTGGGTCTCATATTACGGAGGAAGGGCCCATTTTTTCAGGAAATGCACGAGCCGATCGGGCACTCTATGCGGCCGCATTGGAGTCCCCTCCCGCCTCGCCCGCTGAACAGGCGCATGCCAAGTATCACCTTTCCGCCCGATCACTTAGGATGCTCTATGGTGTCCCCAAGGGCGAGGCCAGGCTCATAGTTCGGCGGTGCTCCGTGTGTGCCCCCTTCCGTCCACGCATCCCCGAGGCATCAACTAATCCGCGGGGAGATGCCCCAAATGCGCTTTGGCAGATGGATGTCACACACCTTGGAAAACGTTGCATCCACGTCTCTGTGGACACGTGCTCTTCCTTCGTTTTTGCAACCTTGCAGAACGGGGAGTCAGCCCGAGCAGTGATAAGCCACTTGTATGAGCAGATGGCCATGTTGGGACCCCCGGTAGCCATAAAGACGGATAATGGCCCTGCCTACGCCTCCCAGGCTTTTGCCTTGTTTTGCGCAGAGTTTCAGATTACTCATGTTACTGGCCTCCCCTATAACCCTACGGGACAGGCGATTGTTGAGCGGGCCAACCGCACCCTTAAGGTCGTGCTTGCCAAACAAAAGAGGGGAACTCCCCGCTCCGTCACACGTCAGGAGCTGGCTCAGGCAGTTTTTACTATGAACTTCCTACAAGTAAGAGAGGACGGGTCCACTGCGGCCCAGAGATTTTGGTCTTCCCACGCCCAGCCCACGCCGTCACTGGTACAACTCCCATCACCTAGCCGCGCCCTGCCCCGCACGAAGGTGCTGTGGAAAGACCTTGAGGGCAATTGGCATGGCCCAGTGACGGTGGTGGAGCGCAAGCTCGGCCACCTCTCCTTCCGGCCCGAGGATGACGAGAAAGCAACCCCGCAATGGGTTCCTCTTCACAGAGTTAGGGATGTGGAATGACAGGGCTCCACCCCTCCTCCAAACGAGGGGTGAGAGGGAGTTTTGTGTTTTTGTGTCTTTCAGGCGCTGTGCTACTTCTGGGGATCCTGCTTCACTGCATAGGAGGGATGGCAGATGAGGAGCACCTGAGATGGGGCGTCCTGTCAGCCTTCCCGCGGCCGCTGCCGGTGACACATTCAGCTCGGACCTTCCCTCGCTTCTTCTCCTCGAACTCCTCCTTTGGTCTTCCGTCGTTGCCGACACCTTCTCCCCTCCTATTCCCTCGGCCAATGTCACAACTGGCAGGCCACTTAACTGGACTTGTCAGGATCCCAAACCGATCTTCGCAGGAAATTCCAGTAGCCAAGCAAGCGTGTCCTCACGCTTTCTCCAGTATGCGGATCCCGGAGCCACTGCCAACCCCTTTGACCTCTGGTTACTGTGCGGGGTGAATGGCTCCTACTCAGATGTTCGCCCCCTGGGGATGGTCAATGGGGGACAGGTCGGGGTCGGGAATGGTACCTGGTCGGGGGTGGAGGGTGGCGATTCCCCGAGCTTTAACTTATCCGCATTTCATAGTAACGTTACACTGTCTCCTGGTTCACCCAGTGGGGTGGTTTGACCTCGTCCCTGTTAGTTTTTGTGCTTCTTCTTTTCCTTCTTTTGTGGTGTGTGTGCCGACTTCGACGGCAAAACCGTGGGTATATGCTTTTAACACAGCGAGCATTGATGGCTGTGTCTCAGGGAGACGATCCCCAGGTCTGGTTTGAGGCATGGGGGGACGCTTGACACTCAGGGTAAGACGAGGCACCCTCCATGACGGGCAACTCCTCACTCCTCGGCCGCCTAAGACAGGGTCAAGAGTGTCTGATTCCTAGGACGGGTAAGGTTCGAGTGAGACAGAGGCGACCTAAGCCAGAGGCCCTTGCGCCAAGCGTCAGAACCCCGCCCTATGGCCACCGGGAGGATCTTCTACCCGAGCCCGCCTGTGCTTGGCTGCATTTCCTTTTAGTGCTCAGTTTGCTTTAAAGAAAAAAGGGGGAGATTGTAAAGGGACCCTGCCCCGCCCCAGGGGCGGAGAAGAAGACTAGTATAACCAGGAGCCCATATATGGTGATAAATGCTGTTGGGACTGATGATTGGGCGAGAAGGGTCGGGAAGGGCTATAAAGGCCCTAGGGCGGAAGTAGAGGGGAGACGCGAGACGCGAGACGCGATGTAATCAGTGGAGAATAAACACCCCCCAAAAACTCCCTCCGCTCTCTGTCTGGTGATTGTTCCCCTCAAGGGGCCGGTGACGACCGAAGACCCGGATATGGGTAAGTAGAGGACCGTAGGGCAGGTGAGGATTCCACGGGCAGAGGGACCCCGGCATATCTACTATGTTAATTGTTTTGCATTAGCACACATGTACAACCTATACTTAACTGCTTATCTTCCCAGTAAGGTTGGGTGACAAGGAAGGAAGGGAATTAATCTGGAATTGAAAGTTTTAAAATAAAATGTTTATATATATATATATATATATATATATATATA
>NW_027186473.1:21005967-21093131 GCF_028583685.1 Petaurus breviceps papuanus
GGGTAGGGGGAAAACGGGGAGAAAATTTGTAACTCAAAATCTGGTGGAAACGAATGATGTAAAGCAGAAATTAATAAAGCATTAAAAAAGAGAAAAAGACAGGATTTTCCTACCTTTAGGAATGCAAGGGAAGTCTAATATACTTTGTACAACAGTTATTTTTTTTTCCCCTCAGAAATAGGGAAAGTTTGGAGTGTGGATTTCTGAGTCCCAATTGGCTTTCCTAGTAATGGGAAAGGATACAGGAGCCCTGGGCAAGAAAGGTTAGCAAAGGAGGAAAACATTCACAAGGTATGGAGTTAGGGAGGAGAAGATATATAAAGGTTGAGGAATTTACCAGAACAACTTGAGCCCTTGACCCCATTTTCTGGAAACAAGGAATGGTAAGTGTTTTTAACTCTGGTAATTGCTTGGGAAAACTCCCAGGTTTTTCATAGTCCTTTCTGGACTATTTGAGTGACATTTTCATTCAAGAGGAATACATGTGATAGTGTTTAAATTGTCAGAACCCATAATTACTGGTAACATACATAATGATATATTAACAATTCATTGCCTAATAGTTTCCATTACATGACGGCCTTAAGAAGTTTTCAGATATGACTGCCAGCTGTAGCCTATCCACCCATTTCTGAAAACAAAGGGCTCAGGAAATCCCCTAGGCCACTAAAGAATTCTAATTATCCTGAGACCTAATTTACACACCAGCAAATATTCCTGTGGCTTTATATTTTTGCTTTTTTACCTCAATATATTAGTATAGTATATATCCAGTCAATGTATTCTCTTCAATAAAGGACTTTTGAATGATAATGATGAAATTTAAATGCATACAGTTAAATCCAGGTACTTGACAGGATGCAGATATGAGAATACTGCATTATCAGGGATCCCATAAACTAAAATATTAACAGGGAAGTTGGCAGTCAAATATATTTACCAGGAATCATAAACAGGTGAAATGTTCAGATGAAATAGGAATGTATTTTCATGAGAAATGTAAATTGGACAGTATTTTCAGAAAATTGTTGACCTGTAAAGAATTGAGGGAGAACCTCAAGTCCTGTTAGATGTCAGATGGGCATGGATTTGGACCACTGAAAAATGAAATCTGTGTTAGCTATTATTATTCATTAAACATGCAGAGACAATCATTTCAGAATCTTATTATAAAGCAAGTATCCATGTCCTGATTTTAATTTTCTCAGTCCAATTCGCCTCAACCCTAAGCTTCTTGGTAGATTCTCCAATTACCCTGCTTTAGTGCTTCTCCCTTTTTATGAAATATTCTCCCATTTTCCCTTAGCTTACAAAATATCTACTTCATTCCAGACCCAGTTCAAATATCATTTTGTCCACAAAATCTTCCTTGGCCATATTACCTGCCATCAATATTTAATTCCTGCCCAAATCAACACCCAGTGGCCTTTTTGCCTTTTGTTTGTTGAGGATTTACTTGCTATAGATTGGATCACCATTGAGGCTTTTAGCTCCTTCGTGGTAAGGACTTTAATGATTTGCAAAATATCAATCTACTTTTCCAAAAGACGTATTGAACAGTGCCATCTATTAGGTATATCTATCAAGACCGTAATTTAAAATATACACCTGCCCAGGTAAAGTAGATAAGATACAAAGCATATACTAACTCTAGTGCCCTTTAATCAGAAGAGACATCGAAAGCGCCACTAGCAGCTGATTGACTCTAACTTTTTCTGTAATCCTAATGAGCTGGATGATGCGTTTTCCCAGACGATTATTGAACTGCAGTAAATTTGAGAGATCATTACATGAAGAAGGAATATTGATATTAGAAGAAATAGCAACCCTGAAACTGACAGGGCAAGTAGAATAACATTAGTCTGGGGCCTTTAAGCACAGGAGCCAACAGCCACATGTACTTGTCCAGGAGAACTATATATCAGCACAGCCCCAAAATTGACGCTCATAATAATGACTGAAACAGCTAGTATATTCTGTTTAACAAAGGAGGCTTTGGAAGAGAACTTTCATGGATTGAGTGTGGGTTAGCATTAGAAGTTTGTACAGTGCTAAGAGATTTTTTCCCCCAGAGAACACTGAAGACTAAGACAGAAGTTTGTCATCCTCCTAGAGAGAGAGAAGATAATTCAATAGTCCTGGAAACCAAAAAGTCAGTGTTGAAGTGTATCTACAGACACAAAAAGAAGAAAACCTGAACTTTTCCTACCTTCCAGGAACATAAGATAATTCAACTTCTTAGATATGCCAAGTGCCTTTGGAAAGTCAGTTCTCAGAGGAATTATTTCTCTCACTCTGTCATCATCAAGTAACCTCTGACCATTGAGTCAACTATGAAGATTGATGGCAATAACATGCGTGGTATTCATCTTAGAGTTTAAGATCCAGTTGAGCAGGGCATAATAAACCATTTAACATCAGTGTGACTGGCGTGAACTCATTGATTTGGAGTAATGGCAATTAAAATGGTCTCAGCCCAATTTGGCCTGGATGGTGATACCTTAGATGTTGATAATCAAAACAGAATCATCAAAGTTTTATCTAGTTAGACTGGTATACATACTATTAAGAGTTTTCTATTATGCCTCCAATTGAATATTAATCTATTTTGTAAATACCCCAACCTAAATGATTTTTAAACATTGTAGCACTTTTCAGAAAATATTCTTGTTACCTGAAAAATTTCCTGACATGGGACTCTTAATTCTCTGACAAGGCAAGATCACAAAGAAATTAAATGTAAATTTATTTCTTACCTAGCCCTCATAGGGCTAGAGCAATGTCACACATATACGAGATATTCATTCTATAGCTTCTTTTTTATTACTTACCCCATATTCAAGAGAGGATAACACTGTCTACAAAGAGAGGAGCTGAGGACTTCTGAAGATGCAATTAATTATAATCATAATTTTGGTCTTTGGTCAAAATGGATTGTCTAGATATATAATGACAAGACTGGAATAGTCAGTACTTCAAATTTACTGATACTATTACCATTTCCTACCAGCCATTGTGAGCACAAGTCACATTAGAATGATTTTCAGAACTGTTGCTCCACACCATATGTAGATAGATTCAAGAATGACAATGGCTAACATTTATATAGCACTTTGTTTGCAAAAGGATTTACATATATCAACCCATTTGAGGCTCATAATAACTTCAGGAATTAGATGCTATTGTTATCCCTAGTCTAAAGATGGGAAAACTGAAGCTCAGGTAGTTTGATTGATTTGAATACAGCCATGCAACTCACAAATATTGGAGGTAACACTTGAATCTAGGACTTTCTTGACTTCTGACAAGTATGCTTTCTATTGTACAAAGCTGAATCCTTGCAGAATTTACTTATTCAGAAAGCATACAACATAATTCAACAATTTTTAAAAATCTAATTTTAAAGGCTTGTTTTCTATATGAAACTCTCCCTGAATCTCTTTATGCCAAATGTTTTTACTATTTGAGGCCTTATGACACATTATGTAGCATCATACTTATTTGATCACATGTTGCATCTTATCTATTACTTTGCAAACATCTTGAAAGATCTGTGTTGTTTTTCATCGTTGAATCCCTGCACACTCTTTTGTGCATCAGCAGATTTTGGATATCATAAATATGGACATTCTCATATTCTGTATTTGCAAATTTTAGCACATCCAGACCTACATACCCTTTTTCAAACTTGCCCATGTTATCCTTCTTTCATAGTAGATGCATAATATATTTTTAAATGAATGAGTGGCTTGATCAATATGTTTTTTTTCCCATTGACTATGCAACCTCTCCATAACTTAGGGCATTCTTTGAGTTTCTCTAAGTAGATATACCCGTATGACCATAGTTCTAGAGCTGGTAGGGGCCTCGGAAGCCGCATCATTCAATCCCCTCATTTTGGAGAGTAGGAGACTAAGGCTCAATGTAGCCCAAAGTAACACAGATAGTATGTTTCCAGAAAGTATTCATAACTAGGCACTCTGATTTCATCTATCAGACCCTGTTTGCTGCCTGGCCAGATCTTATTATCCATTGACCAAGAGTATGAGTACCCAGGGCCACATATTAACTGTTCTATTTACTGTTTAAGATAAAGATGAGTATGGACCTATCTTCACATCTTAGTGCTCCTACATACTATAATAAGAGAGCTTTGATAATGGAAATAATGTGTCAGTCATCTCAATTTACACAGAGGAAAGAAGTGTGATAAAAGCTGTATGAAAAAGATTGCTCTTTTGAGTTTCCCTGTTCAATTATGCTGATGTATGACTTCAAATAGAGCTGAGCATTCTAAGGGTTTGTATGTACATGCTGGATGAGAATTTGACTCCAAGAAGTATCTCTTTGTAAAGAGACAAATGAACAACCCATAATGGTTATCAGCCTACTGAACAGGTATTAAAGTCAAAGATCCTAGAACTGTGTATGGGCCTAGTCTCAGAGGAGTGAACTATTTCAGTACAAGATGACTTTCCAGGATCTCTATTATTACTGCACACAAGAAGGGTAGAAGAAGGGAATATATGATTCTACAAAGTTCTATGCTGGCATTTTCATTAATATTAATGTTATCATCAAGGCAGCTAGGTAGTGCAGCTGATAGGATCCTGGGTCTGGAATCAGGAAGACCTGAGTTTAAATTCATCTTCAGACATTAGGTGTATGACTCTAAGTAAGTCACTTAACTTGTGTTTGTTTCAATTTCCTCAACCATAAAATAGTGGTAATTATAGCACCTACCTGGGATGTTGGGAGGATTAAATGAGATGACATTTCTCAGGTGTTTAACATGGTACCAGGCATATAGTAGGAGTTTAATAAATGTGTGTTTCCTTCTTTCTTATATTAAAGACTTATAATGGATGAGACTTATCAATTCATTGATCTTGGGTTAGGACAATACTTTAATACTTTAAGATTTTATTTTGAAAGTCAGTGGGGTGGGGGTGGGGTGAGCCACAATGGCAGTGTAGAAGAAGGAAAACTCCCTGAGCTCTCCCCACCTCCACCTCAAATACCTATAAAATATGACTATAAACAAACTTCAGAGCTACAGAACTCACAAAGTGACAGAAAAATAAATCTGCCACTCAACGCAGTCTGGCAGAAGGACAAGTTCATCTCAGCACACTGGGAGCAGAGCCCAGCCCTGCAGTTTTAGCCTCAGGGCAGCCCCCAAACAGCTATGGCTGGAGGGACTTTGGGAGAGTGGATCACCAGCAGTTGTGGCAGTGTGCAGAATCATAAACCATAAATGCCAAAGTAAAAGGTCATTGTAGACATTAGGAGCACAGGGATTGAATGTGTAGTCCAGCCTCTGTCCCCAGAGGGAGAAGCAGCTGAGGTGTGGCAGCTGCCCATCATGGCTGCTTCAGAATTCCTGCCCTAAAGATTGTAGGGGGACCAAGGAACCATTCTGAAGGGTAATCACTCTTGCTTTAACATGCTTGGATGTGGATTGCTGTCTGTGGTGCAGGTACTGGGATATATGACTAGGTGCTAAATTCATTGGAGGCTTCACAGAGGACAGCTACCTAATAGCTCCAGCAGCTTAGAAAACCTCAGCAATTTGGGACAAAGTTCTCCTCTCTGGAAGCAGAGTTCTACTGTGGCAAAAAGCTCAAAAGACAAGTAATTGATTGGCAACACGAGCAAGCAAAGGAAACAAAGCAAGCACAGCAATCCAACTTTATACTCCTTTTTTTGGGGACAAAAAGATAAAAGCATGGAATAGGAGGAAGACAAAGACTCATGTACAACCTACATCGAATTACCTATCTTGCCAGTAAGGGTGGGTGACAAGGCAGGAAGGGAGACAATCTGGAATTCAAAGTTTTAAAATCAAATGTTTAAAAAATATATTGTTATTATTTTTTACATGCTACAGGGAAGTAAGATATTACAGGCACTAGGGTATAGAGATCTATTTTGCATTACTGCAAAGTCAGAGGGGGAAGGGATGAGTGTATAGGAGATAGTAAATTGGGGGATGGAATATATAGTGAGATCACTCTTTTGGGATGGTGCGTAGGGCAAAGACAGGGAGAAAATTTGTAATTCAAAATCTTGTGGAAATAAATGATGTAAACAAAAAAGAAACATAAAATTTAATTTAAAAAAAGAAAGTCAGTGCAGACAATAGAAAAAAATAATGTTCTATATATATAGTCAGAAAATATGGAGTCAGATTCAATCCTGTCACTGCCAAACAGTTAATCAATCAATTAATAATAGCAGCAGTAACAATTATAATAAAATTATAGAGTCCTTTAAGGTTTTTAAAGTGTTTTGCAGATAATTTATTTTTCTTTTTCGTGGAGGGGAATGGTTTAAAATGTATATACAGAGGAAAAATTTGACCACTTATGAATAAGAATAACCAAAACCCAATGGGTTTGGTTTTGTGTTTTTTTTTAATGTTTTTGGAGGGCGAAAGGCAGGGCAACTGTGTTTAAGTGACTTGCCCAAGGTCACATAGCTATTAAGTAAGTGTGTCAAGTGCCTGAGGCTGGATTTGAACTCAGATCTTCATGACTCCACAGCTGGTATTCTCTTCACTATGCCACCTAAATGCCCTCAAAGTCCAGTGGTTTTGAAGTGGGTGACATACAGCATGGGGTTATGTAGCAGCAAGCACCCCAAGCATCCTCAGGGTGGCTGCCCATACAGGTTCTTGGATCTGCTTTGTCAAAGGAAAGCAACTCAAAATGGGTTAACAAGCTTACTTTAATTATTCAAATATGTATCATTTACCTAGTTCAGGGGAAAAAGGTCAGCACCCCAAACTTCAAAGTATACAGGCAGAAGTATCAAGACAGAAACAGATCAAGTAGACAGCTTTCCAAACTGTCCAACCATTACATCCATACCAAATCAAGATTACAACATCTTGATGGGTTACAACATCTGGGGTTTTCAAAGCCAGGGGGCTCTGGACAATGGCTTCCCAGAATCCATATCGAATCACAGAACACTTCTCAAAATGAGCCCCAAAACAAAGCCTCACATCAGGGCTTATATAGCCTTCTCCTGGCTCAGAGAATGTAACAACCTTTTGGACCCACTGGCCAATCAAAAAATATCTACTGAAAAGCAAGCCTCCTACCTCAGGCTCCAGGTGCACTTTAGCCTAGGGGCAGGGAAGATCTTTAAATTTACATTCCCATTACAGGTTGTTGGGCATTAGTCCTGGTCCCCAAGGTCCTCTCCATCCATGCCAACTATCTGAATGGCAAGAGTCAGGAAACCCCACTGGCAGTTCCAGGCAATTGCAGTGACATGGTGTTGCAGCAAGCACCCCAGTGTCCCCAGGGTGCCTGCTCACACAGGTTCTTGGATCTGCTTTGTTAAAGGAAAGCAACTCAAAATGGGTTAACAAGCTTACTTTAATCAGTCAGACATATATCGTTTACCTTGTTCAGGAGAAAAGGTCAGCACCCTGAACCTCAAAGTATACAGGCATAACTATCAAGACAGAAACATCAAGTAGACAGATTTCCAAACTGTCCAACCATTACATCCATACCCAGTCAACATCTGGGTTTCCACATTCTGGGTTTTTCAAAGCCGGGGGACTCTCAACAACGGCTTCCCAGAATTCAGATCAAATCACAGAATACTTCTCAAAGTGAGTCCCAAAGCAAAGCTACACATCAGGGCTTATATGGCCTTCTCCTGGCTCAGAGAATGTAACAACCTTATTGACCCACTGGCCAATCAAAAAGTATCTACTGAAAAACAAGCCTCCCACCCCAGGCTCCAGGTGCACGTTAGCCTAGGGGCAGGGAAGATCTTTAAAATTTACATTCGCATTACACATGGGGCAGCAGAAAATTTGTCTGAGGGGTGGCTATGTGGCACAGTGAATAGAGCACTGGCCCTGGAGTCAGGAGAACCTGAGTTCAAATCCAGCCTCAGACACATAGCACAAAAGCTAGCCGTGTGACTTTGGGCAAGTCACTTCACCCCAATTGCACTATCTCCCCCCAAAAAGCAAAAAGAATAGTCTGAAAATGACTTTGGGGAAAGGGAAATTGAACAAGGTAGGGGTAGAGAGGGAACGCAAAATAGACTAGGCTCTTGGAGGAGGAAAAACTGAGCCCAAGGGTACATGTGGGGAAGGAATTCTAACTGCAGAGAGAAAGGTGTAGTAAGTGTCATGTGTAGCAATGAAGGCAGTGTTAGCTTTGGGGAGAGGGGTCTGTTGCCTCACCAATATGCTTGTGAGCTGACATCAGTGACCTTTGGAACACGGCTCTCATTCTGGGGTCCACACTGGCCAGACCTGGCTCTGGTTGTCAGGTGGATTCTGCCTCTAAAAAAAAAAAACAGTCCCCCACTGGTCCTTAAGGGTTTTTGTCATTCCACCCCAAAGATATTGTATCTTTTTACCCTCACAACAATTTTGAGATGTTGCTGCTACTATTATACCTATTTTACAGATGAATTTTTTAGATATGTAACCCTTATCTGTAAAATAGCACTTGGGCAGCTAAGTGACACAGTGTATAGACTACTGAATCTGAAGTTAGGAAAACTCATTTTACTGAGTTCAAATCTGGCCTCAGACACTTACTAGCTGTATGACCCTGCACAAGTCACTTAACCCAGTTTGCCTCAGCTCCTTATCTGTAACCTGAACTGGAAAAGGAAATGACAAACCAATCTTTGCCAAGAAAATCCTAAATGTGGTCACAAAGAGTCTACTGAACAATAACAGGAGGAAATAGCACCTGTCTCATAGGATTAATGCAACTATCACATGAGATAATGAGGTAAGTGCAATATTTCATAAAATTTGAAGCATTACATGAATCAGGGCCATGATTATTAAGAAAATCATGCAAAATAGCATGTGCATCACAGGAATAAAATACCCAATAAAAAAGTATTTTTAATAAGTTTATGAAATTGTTCTTGTTTTATCAGGTTTTATGGAAATTTTCTTGATATGGGCAACTTCTTACTTTTCTTGATCTTGTTCTATAGCAGTTGTTTTTAATATGGGGTCCACAGAGGGGTCTGAAAATTTGGGTGGGAAAAACATGAATATATATTCTATCTTCTAACTGAAATTTAACATTTCCTTAAAATATAAATTAGAAATTAACCTGACATTCTTTTGAGGAATGGTCCTTAGGTTTTACTAGACTGTCAGAAGTGTGTAGGTAAGGCTATTGAAGATCTATAGAAAGGCATTTGATGTTTATTTCACTATTTATCTGGTAAACAGGTTATAAAACATTAATGTAATATTGATATTCGATTGTGATATATGTAAAAAAAAATGTTGAAAGTACTCAGGAAAACAAAACAACACCAGAAACTCGGTTTACCTTAAAATCAATTGGAAGCAAAAGGAAAAGGGTTAAGGTAATGTAATAAATGTGGATTGAAGAACAAAAACAATCCCAACATCAAAAAAATTTTTCTACAGAAAGAAGCTTGATAATTGAAGAAATCAGATGTAAGACAGAATCACTAAAGAAGAAGTATGTAATAAAATGTGGAGTCTATATAGGTGAAAGAAATCTCACTCAATGGATCTGCAAGTTGGATTAAATGAAAAACAAAAAACCTTGCACACTCTTAATATAATTAACAATAGAACTGTTACATCAAGGGAGATAGCTAACACTAGCTTCTCTGAAAAACTTGGAAGCAGTGAGACTGGATGAGTTCTCTAATTATTTTCTCAAACACTTCAAAGTGGCACACGATTACTTCTTAAGGCACTTTGCAAACTTCCTCTCAAATATGTATTAAAATTTACATTCTGACCACAAACCATTATATAATTGTTACCAAAAGAGGAGAACATTAGTGACCCCTCCAACTATAAGATAATTTTACAGCTAATATAAAGAAGTAATAGCTTGTGAATATGTGTGTGTGTGTGTGTGTGTGTGTGTGTATAATACATTGACCAGGAGCAAAAGCAGTGTGCTAGAAAGTCCTAGCATATAAAGAATTTACTATATATATTTACTGATTATTGAACAAGCTTTTTTTAAAATTTTATATTTGTGCTCCATTTTTTGAATGATTGCAAATTGTTTAATTAAATTTATTGATTCATGACATACATATAAAGTAGCCACAAACATAGTGTGAATATGAGAGCATTGTATATCCACATGGAAAACTGTTTCCTATTTGAAACATACGGCCAACATATCAGTATGAAAAACAATGGCTATAAAATCAGGGATTTTTCTGGGAGGTTCATTTTGCCTTTGCCTAGATTCAAATTCCTAATTATCTAGCCAAAATAAAACTAAGCATGGGTTCCAAATTAAAGATGTAGTCAATCCAAAACATTTTATTAATTACTTTATATACATATATCATATCAAGCTATATAACTCCATCATTTTATAGAATATATAAAACTCATTTGGACTTAATAAATGAAGGGTTTTTATATGTATTGTAAGAAAATATAATGGCAGGAAATTCTATGCTCAAATCCTGAGATCACATTGAATTGCTGAATGAAAATAACACAAATATCTTTGTCTGCACCAGTCAATGTGCACTAATTATAGCAACAACATGTGAAAGCTCTGGCAGAATGTGTTGAGATACTTATTGACATCCTAAATTCTAGATCAATGAAAATAATACATTTAAAGCAATTCACACATATACATTACCAGTCTTAATTTATACCTTAAAAAGAAGGGAAAAAAAGAAAAAAAATCAAATAAGACAATGCCACTCCACTTAGTAATAAAAAGGTTGATAATAAGAATATAGCATTAGATTATACAATGTACCTGAAAGATTTGTACCTCTGCATGCAATCTATAATAAAATGGCTAAGATTCAAGAAAAGAATGAAAAGGTCCTTCATAGGGGACCACCAAATGAATTAAACCCACAATATGTCAACAAAGAAAATTAAATTAAAAAAAGAAAGAAAAGAAAATCACTAGATCATGATATTGTTTATGGAAACAGAGGGCTTTAGGATAGTAATTGAGGAGCAAGGTATTGCCACTGAAAATTAAATGAATTTTATCCTTGCATAGCCCAGTAACTGATGTAGATTATGCAAAGCAACTGTGTAGCATATCATAGAAAACTATAAAAAATTATACCTATCTAATATCTATCAAGACAGGACCTCATGCCTAGAATTATAGCTATGAGGCTGTATAGCTGACTATCATTCACAGGTTGACAAATGACATATTCATACGATAAATATTCATCTCATAATATTCCAGAAATTTCAATTAAAACACTGTACCTGGATCAAGAATCATTACAGACAGAATTATTTCTTATAATGCCCAGAGATAATGTTGGCATATTAAGAAAGATATTCTAGTATCCATCATTATATCAATTATTCAAACTTTCAAAAGCTACATTCAATGAAGAGCTTTCAAAATTTAGATACCTTATAAGGGAAAGCAAAATTATATGGAAACAGGATGAGGACAGAAGATGGTCTCAGTGAGCATCCCAAAGACAATCTCCTGTTTAATACTTTTATTCAACCATACAAAGCAGTTATTTAATACACCTGTAAAATTGTCTTTATAATAACATGTATATAGTGGCTGAATTTTCACAAAGCAAATTGCATGTCGTTTCATTGGATCTTCCCTACAACTTTGGGATGTAGGTGTTCTTATTTTCCCCATTTTACAGATAAGGACATTGAAACTGAGAGTAGGTGTTTCTGACTCAAAATCCAACACTGTATATAAGCCCATCTAGTTATACCTATAAACTAACAATAGGATAAAATTTCAGGTAAGTGCCATTTCTATCTGAATAACATTAAAATAAGTAATACAAGATTGCAACACTAATAACAATATAAACAAAGATGGTAAATGATAGTCATGGCTATCAATAGTTATTAAAGCACTTGAAGATTTTCAAGAATTAATCTCTTTTCAGCTTAGAAATAGGCCTGTGTGGCAGATTCCACATATATTACTGTTTCTACTTTACAGAATATAAAATTGAATCACATAGATATTAAATGACTTGCCCACAGTCAGAAAATTAGTAAATTTCAGAACTGGGATGAGGACCCAGGTCCTTCTTGAATCAAGTTTGGCTGTTTTTTTTTTTCTTAACAGTACTCTGCATAAAATCAGAACTCATATTTAAGCCTATTGCAATTTTTACTGAAAGAACAAAGAAACATTCATAAATTAAGGGAATTATATTGAATAATGGTAGTCTTCAATAAGCAATTTTGAATACATTATTTGGTATTAGTTTGACTCTCCTAATTTAGGCAAAAGACCTTTTTTCAGCTTACAGTGTCACATAATGTTTCAGTGTTATTGGATTGTAAAGAGAAGCATTTTATCTATTTTTTTTTTCTTTTGGATTTCAAGAAAGAATCACATTTTCTTCATCTTAGTTGGAAACTTAAGTTGTAAGATTTTTATTGAAAAGGGTATTTTTCTGATGAAGTTTTGCTTTTTTGGATGACCGTGTCATTTGAAAAAGCATTGCATTTTAATGAGATATCATTTTAAAATCCTCTGGAGCAAATTGAGTTTACTGAAATTTTTTTAGTAGTAATTACTTACCAGAGGTTGTCAGAACACTGCTACAATATCAACCTTCTCCAGGGTAGATAACTGAAAGATTATGAAATGAATTAGTATTTCCACCATTAATGTTTGATAGGAGACAGTACTGAAAGAGATGGATGCTTATATAATCTACATTCTTAACATTTAGGGCTGAATAGTTAAATGCCAGAAACATAATTTTGAACAAAATGGCAGGACCTGACTCAATAATATTTAATGAGGTAGCAGATTTCATGTATGAAAGGATTGAGCAAAAGTAATTTCGTAGCATTAATGAAATTATTTAAAATAAGTTTAATTAAATTCACATTATAAAGAAGTTTTTATTCATACTCATATTTCCTGAGAATAATTATTTTCAACCCTTCAAGATTGAGTGGCACCATTCCAAAGATGACAAATGTCTTTGAACAAATACATATTTCCAAAATCTCACTCTAAAAATCAGTCTCCTTCATATTACCTTGTGACCTTGGACTAATCTCCTTACCTTATCTCTAAAATGAAATGGTCATATTAGAAAACATTCACAATTCCTTCCAGCTAAAAAATCTCATGTACCTAGACATTTTGCTCTTACCAGTGCCTAAACACTCAATGATTTATTGCATTTTGTCTAAAGTATTTTGATATTCTGTCTATTCTTTCTCTTTTTAAAATTTTCTTAGATTATATATATATATATATCCTAATAGTATAATTATTTGAATGTACAAATGATATTCTCTTTAAGGATTGTACATGCAACATTTTATTTTCAATTAATGTGTTCAATTCATTACCATCAGTACCAAAAGGAGTTCTACCCAATCAAGGCAGTGCATTGAAAAATATCTCTTTCATAATTCCTCTTTAGCAATGTGGTTGAGATCCTGATTTTCAATTCAGAGTAAAACTGCTGCATAACAATAAATTATAATGCCACCCATGTTCTGTATCACAGCATAATATCCTTTGCTTTTATCTTTCTTAATCTGTCATTCTCACTACCTTGCACCAATGGAACAAATTAAACACACACACACACACACACACACACTCCTTAATATATAACTGCATAGCACACTAAAGCATATTTTCACATTGATAATGTCTACGCTGATGTATCTTTTTTAAAATTTTGCATATATCACCTCTTTGTTAAGAAGGGAGTAGCATGTTTCATCTTTATTTTTAGGACTCATGGTTTAATCACTGTGTTGAAAAATTCTAAAGTTTTTCACTTAGTTGTTATATCGTTTTTATCGCATAAATCATTGTCCTTGTCCTGCTCCATTTTCTCTGAATGTAGATACATTCTCAAGCTCAATGATACTCAGTTGTTAGTAGATTATAAGACTGTGAAAAAATTTTGTGCAATAGAGAACAAAATATAAATATTCAAATTTTTTAATGGTTTCCAAATTTTATTATAAGATATATGTTATAGAATTCAGCAAGAATTGACTAAAATATGTTAGATAAGAGGACTTGATTTGGAGTCAGGACGATCTGGGCTCAAATCCTGTCTCTAACATTACTGCATGATAAAAAGCAAGTCACCTAATCTTTCTGTGTCAGATTCCCTCATCTAAATAATTGTGTATTGACAGACTCATCTGTAAAATGAGGAACTTAACTGAATGGTTTCTTTGGTCCCCTTTAGCTCTAAATACATGATCCTATAAACTCTCTCCTTCAATATATAATGGAAACAAAATATGCTATCTAAATAATGAAGCAGCTAATTAAATGATTCTACTAAACATTGCAATGCAAATAACTCAATAAGATCTAGTCCTGGTACAATTCACTTTTCAATAATAGTGTATTATTGATTGTAATTTGAAAAATTTTGGATAAAAATTAAAGAACTGTTTAATGTAGAATTTTATTTTAAAGATCATTGCTTTTATAAGCACTTTTTAAAGTAATCATGCAGCCTATGTAATTTGGTAGCATTACTATTATTTGCAAGATGATTGATTTTTTTTTGCTTTCTTAACAACTTAATGCAGTTCAATTCAACAAACATTTACCCAAGCCCTACTAAGTGAGAGGAACTGAACTAAACTAGTCACTGGAAAAAAGAAGATATATTACTATTATTTATTCTATGCTTTACAACTCACAAGTCCCTTTACATGCTTCCTTTAATTCTTACAACACATATTTTGTAAGTATGCAGTTATAGTATTGGGTCATTGTTATAATTTCATTTTTACAAATGAGAAACTCAAATTAATAGACGTGACTAAGAATTTCCAATTGTACAGAAATGGTTTGGGAAAAGAAGCAGTTGTTTTGATAGACACAAGGTGACACAGTTGTAGAACAGAGGGTTATAGAGTAGATGTGCATAAAAACAATCATGAGCAGTTCTGAGAAATACTGTTGTGAATAACTTTAAGGATCTAATTACATAGTAAGGTGAACTCTCTATTTATTCAGCAATAAACTAAAGCAAAATATTCAAGAAACTAAAGCACAACATTCACAACAATACGACACAATAACTTATTACTAAAGTGGCCACATGATCTTAAAAAAAAACATATCATTCAGTAAGTCACAATCTCCTCAATCAATATAAAATATCCATCTAAATTCTTCTTTCACCTTGACTTGAGTCTGGCTTCCAATCATCCTTAAGCCAATATTCTTTAAGGGATAGTGGAAAATACAAAGACCATTCACTTCTAGGTCAAAGTAAGTAACAATTTCATCAGTCACTGCTCAGTACCCAAGAAAAGTTCTCCCATCTTTACTCAAGACTGTCCTCCAAACCCCATGGCTCCTCTTCCATGTCCCCAGATCTTGACTGGATTCACTCCACTGTTGCCTGGATCCACAGGTGGGCAGCTCTCTGCTTGTGTTCCAAATCACAACTCATGGAGACTACTCCACCCCATGTTCTTCACAGTTTTTGTTTCTAAGCAAACACAGCTCAATATGGCTATAAATATTTTTGCCCATTGCTGGCACTATCATCTCAATTCATTTTCTGTCTGAGAAATCAACACAAATGAACAGACCAAGTGCTACTGTCCAAAAAAGTAATGCTAACACAAGTTAACAGAGTTTTTCTGTCTGACAAAGTAGCACAAATCAGCAGACAAAATGCTTCTGCCTGACAAAGTAACACCAACACAGAACAACAGATAGAACAACAGAGTGTCAACATCACAAACATTCTCTCAATGCTGCTTTGTCCCAACTAGTGCTTGGAGCTTTAATCTGCTCTACTCCTTCCTCTTTTACTCCTTGTGTTCCACTCTTTCTGTTCTACTCTTTTGGCAAACTCCTCCCACTGTGGGATCCATGTGATGACCTTAGGCCTACTGAGGGAAGGGAGGTTTCCAAAATCCCTTAGGCCTATTAAGGGCAACACTATGTATATTATTTCCAACAAAGTCTTCACACAACCAAATTGAGGCTCAAAGGCACTTGATTAGCTGAAACAAGCAAAGTACTACTTTCTTTACTATTTCAAGGGGAGATATTAATATCACAAAGGATAAAGCCTCAATTATAGCTGAAAGAATCTGGTGGCAACATATTGAGAACCTGGACTGAGACTGCAGAAGCATAATTACAACAAGAAAAGGGGTAAACTATTGTTGGTTAAAATCCTGCTCTAATTCTCATTACCTTTGAGCACTTAGGCAAGTCACATAATATCCCTGGGCTTTAGTTTTTTCACATAAAAAAGAAAATGTGGTATTATTTGGCTTCTGGGTCCCATCTAGCTCTAATTTTATGATCCTTTAATCTTACAGAGAATCCTTGGTAGGCAGCTTCAATATCTGATAAACTAGCAGTAAGGAGGAAACTCTACCTCATAGAAAAAGCAAACCCTAACTACTTCCTTAAAAGAAGTTTGTTTTCTTGGTTGTTGGCATACATTTGAAAAGTCCCTTATTAGTCACGATTCTGGTAGCTTGTAAAGGCTAAATTATTTGTATAATAATGGTACCACATTAGTAAGTGGTGGAATTTACAAAAGTTAGATACTAGGTCTTTGGATTCCACTTCTTTAGATATGGGGTATTTTTTTTGTCTTCCAGCTTTATAAATAACATTTTATTTTAATTTTCTCCTAATAGACTTTTTGCCTTTTGCTTGTCTTTCTTTTTTCATTCTCTTCTTCTCATTTCAATAATGTGGATGGTCACCAAGGTTCTGTACATCTTCTTCTTTTCTCTCTCTATCCTTTATAATTTGGCAATATCATTTCCTCATAGCATTTTAATTACCATTTTATGGAGATGACTTCTTAATTTATATATCCATTCGTTTTTTCTTGATATGTTGGTGGGAATACTTTTTCAAGCTTCTAGCCAAAAGAAAAACAATACCAGTAAAGGTGAAACTGAAAATATGCATGTCTGGTGTACACATATGCACACATATGTGTATACACTCTAGATATGCACTCTATCTCAATCTGTCTCTCTTTCTCTGTCTCTCTCTGTCTCTGTCTCTCTGTCTCTGTCTCTCTCTATATATCTATCTTTCTAATTTTGTTTTCGAGATAGAGGAATTTAATGGGGACCATGAAACAAATGACTCCTTAGTATAGTAATGAGCACACAAATATCCAATCACAAGTTCAACTATTGAGCACATGGGCTTTCAAATATAATTACTAGTCCACCAGTGGACACACAAGATTTAACCAAATAGTCATACTTAAAAATAATATAGTATTTTACATCAATCCTAAAAATACAAAACTCAAAATTATTCCTGGAAAGATGTCTCTGGATTACCTCTTCTAAACTAGAGTAGGTATGTTTAGACACAGAACCACAGACTTTGTAATTGTGAGAAGAGAAACTGCAAAAAAAGAGGGAGCTCTGGCTCAATTATGGGCCAAAACAAAGCCAATTTGAAAGGCAAATTTATACCTTATACAGACTTTCATTTTGTTTTGCTTATAATTTCATTTTAATAATACCTATTGCTCTGTTCTTAATTTGGCACAATAAAGAGATATTACTTGGTAAATAAGACACTATGGAGACTCAAGTATAAAGTTGTTAAGCTATTTTGGAGTTTATCCTAAATAAGAAATATAAATTAAATTCTAATTGATTGGATTATATAGATGTGTTTTCCCCCCTCATAACTTTCCAAGTATTTTACCTTAGAAATTTACCAAAATTTCAAAGAGTTGTATCAAGAAAAGATGACTAGGTTATTTTAACCATCATTATGCGCCCTAGTTATCATGCAAATAATCTATGAGCAAGGCAAAACAGGTGGGGGGAGCTGTGACTTTTTTCTAGTTTATTATATATTATTAGTAGCAACAAAAGTAGTGGTCTCGACATCAGTTTTATGATACTTATGTCAGGCCTTTGAATCTTGGAATACTATAATGTCTGAATATTCAAAATCTGCAATTCAATAAAGGGCAAGGAAAAGAAGTCACAAATAGGTTGGAGTATAATGCTAAAAACAAATGGATGCAAGTGGTGTCATTAATGATTTCATCAAATAGACATATGATGAGGGAAAGGAGCTGGAAAATATCAAATTTATTTACAGTTTTAAAATTATGGAATATTGAGTATTTATGGTGGCATAAGTAGTGTGTTCAATATGGAGTCAAGAAAAGCATGGTTTCAAATATTTCTTTTGGAACTTATTAATTGTCCAACCATGAGTAAGTCAAATCATCACTGTAAGCATCAGGCAAATCTCTAGGTCTATATGGTATGGATAGCTTGAGATCTTTGTGGTTTTCCCTTACTGGTGAAAGCATATGCCCTTGAGAAATGAAAGTCCAGCTGAACACATTTTCATATAAAATCAAATTTGTAGGATTATTTTTTAATCCAAATTTACCTTTCTATGTCTTTCTTGAATCTTGTATTTGGAGATCTAATTTTCCATTGAGCTCTGTATTTTTCATCAGCAAGGTCTAGAAGGCCCTTTTTTCACTAAATGACAATCTCCTTGCCTGAAAGATTATGATCAGCTTTTCTGGATAGCTGATCCTTGGTTACAGCCCAAGCTCCTTTGCCTTAGGAAATATCATATCCCAGTACCTCTGATCTTTTAATGTAGAAGCTGCTAGATCCTGTATGATCCTGATTGTAGTTCTACAATATTTTAATTTTTTCTATATGGCTGCTTGCAGTATTTTCTCCATTAGCTGATAGTTCTGGAATTTGGATATACAGCATTTCTTGGAGTTTTCAATTTGGGATCTCTTTTAGGAGGTGCATGGTGGATTCTTTCAATCACTATTTTACCCTCTGATTCTAGAACTTCAGGGCAGTTTTCCTTGATGATTTCTTGGAAGATATTGTTCAGGCTCTTTTTTATCATGACTTTTTGGTAGAACAATAATTCTTATATTATCTTTCCTGGATCTTTTCTCCAAGTCAGTAATTTTTTTAATTGAGATATTTTACTTCTTTTTTTAAATAATTTTTCATCCTTGAGGCTTTTTTTGACTGATTCTTGATGCATCATAGAGTCATTAGCTTTGATTTGGCTGATTCTAATTTTTAGTGAATTATTTTCCTCCTTTAATTTTTGAAGCTCCTTTCCCATATGTTCAGATTTAATTTTTAGGGATTTATTTGCTCTAGTTAACTTTTAACCTCTTTTTCCATTTCATACATCTTACTTTTAAGTAGCTGCTTTCATCAGTGAAAAGTTTTTTTTTCTATTTTCACAATTGTAATTTTAAAAGAATTGGTCAGTTTATCTTCTACCTCTCTAATGTTGTTTTCAAAGTCCTTCTTGAATTCTTCCAAGAATATTTTCTGGGTTTGAGACCAGTTCATATTTCCTTTTGAGGCTTCAGCTTTGGGTGTAGAGTCCATACAGTCTCTTTCATCATGCTCACAATAATAGGATTGTAAAGTCTTTGTCATTGCAATCTGTTATTTTTCCCCATTTTGAGGCACAACCTTAGACATGTCCTTCCTCTGGGATTCCCAAGCCTTCACTTGTTTCCAGTATTTTGGGATTTTACTCTGGGGAAATAATCTCTTGGTTTTCAGGGTCATGGGGGGATTAAAACAGCTGGGGATAACTCTGCCTTCCTGGTCCCTGGAAGTTCAGGTAGGGGATTTTTAAATTTCTACTCTGTGTATTGATAGTCCCAGGAGTAGTTGCTATTGCTGCCCTCCCTTTGTCTCTTACCAAGCTCCAACAGATCTCCAGTACTGCAGAAATAGGCGAGGGAATAGCCCCTGAAGTTGGTGGATCAGTTTTCCCCAGTGTCTGCCTCCATGCACTGCCTAGCTCTTACTCTTAAAATGAGAATTCTTTGAAGGGAAATGTATACAAATGTTATTTAATAGGAGTAAACTGTTTACATCCCTATATGGGAATCTGAAACCTGCTAATATTGAGAATTGTTTACTTATTGTGACATTTAATAGGGATATAGATAAATAGAGGGTGTGGGCATAAATTAACTAAAATGATGATAGTAAAACTTATTAAGGGGTGCAAATGCATTGTAATAGAAGAAGAGGAAAATAGGAAACAGAAAGGGGTAAATTATGCCACACAAAGAGGCATAAAACATAATAGTAGAGGAAAAGAAGGAAGTGCAATTAACATTATATGAGCTTCACCCTCAATAGTTTTGGTGTAAGGAGGTAATAACATATTCAGTTAAGTATAGGATCTATGGACAAGAGACATAAAATTTACTAATATAGAGGGAAAGAGGGGAGGGAGAGGAGCATTGTATGAGATTTATTCCTCTCAATCATGGTTCAAGGAAGAAATAATATACTACATTAAGTATAAAAATCTGTCATAATCTATAGGCAGTAGGAGGGAAAAATGCTAAAGAAAAGGTGGCTGGTTTAAAGGGAGGGAAAAATAGTAAGGGGAAAGGGTAGGAAAAGGGAGGAGGCTTGATAGGGAGGGTATACTGAGGGAGGTGGCAGTCAAAGGGAAACCTCTGAAGGAGGGGAAAGGAGAAGGAAGAAATAAAAGTATGAACAGAGAATGGAATAGGATGGAGGGAAAGAGACAGATAGTAATCATAACTCTGAATGTGAATGGGATGAACTCTCCCATAAAGCAGAGGTGGATAGCAGAATGGAGTAAAGGCCACAGTCCTACAATATGCTATTTACAAGAAACACATTGGAAAAAGGTGGATACAAACAAGGTGAAGGTAAGAGGCTTGATTAAAATCTATTATGCTTCAGCTAAAGTTCAAAAAAGCAGGGGTAGCACACCTTATTTCAGATAAAGCAAAAGCAAAAATAGATCTAATTAAAAGAGATAAGGAAGGAAAATATATTCTGCTAAAATGCACCATAGAAAATGAAGCAACATCATTACTAAACATACATGCACCAAGTGGTATAGCATCCAAATTCCTAGAGGAGAATTTAAGGGAGTTAGAGGAAGGAATAGATAGCAAAACTATACTAATGGGAGACCTCAATCTCCCCCTCTCTGAACTTGATAAATCTAACTTCAAAATAAACAAGGAAGTAGTTAAGGAGGTGAATAGAATTTTAGAGAAGGTAGAAATGGTAGACCTCTGGAGAAAATTGAACTTTATAAAAAGGAATATACCTTCTTCTCAGTGGTACATAGCATATACACAAAACCTCACAATTCAGTGCAGAAAGGAAGAAATATTAAATGCATCCTTCTAAGATCATGATGCAATTAAAATTATATGTAATAAATCGGTATGGAAGGATAGACTAAAAACTAATTGGAAACTAAATAATTTAATCCTCAAGATTGAAACAAGAAATTATAAAAACAATCAGTAACTTCATTCCAGAGAATGACAATAATGAGACAAAATCCCAAAATGTGTGGAATGCAGAAAAGACAATTCTTAGGGGAAGTTTTATATCTCTGAATGCATTCATGAATAAAATAGAAGAAATAGAGGTCAATAAATTGTGCATGGAAGTGAAAAAAAACTAGAAAAAGAACAAACTGAAATTCCCCATTTAATACTAAATTGGAAATACTGATAACCAAAAGAGATATTAATAAAATTGAAATTAAGAAAACTATTGAATTAATAAATAAAACTAAGCTGGTTTTATAAAAAACAATAAAATTCATAGACTTTTAGTCAATAAGATAAAAAAAGAAAGAAGAAAACTAAATCATATGTATCAAAAACAAAAAAAAGTTGAAACTACCTGCAATGAAGTGGAAATTAAAACAATCATTCCAAATTATTTTGCCCAATTGTATGCCCCCAAATTTGACAGTCTTAGTGAAATGGATGAATATTTACAAAAATATAAGTTGCCTAGATTTATTGAAGAGGAAATACAATATTTATATAACCCTATTTTAGAAAAAGAAATTGAATATGCCATTAATGAATGCCCTAAGAAACAATCTCCAGAGGCAGACAGATTTACTAGTGAATTCTATCGAACATTAAAAAAATTGATTCCAATACTCTACAAACTATTTGGGAAAATTGGAGAAGGGGTCCTACCAAATTCTTCTTTTGACACAAATATAGTGCTGATACTTAAATCAGGAAGAGACAAAATGGGGAAAGAAAATTATAAACCAATTTCCTTCATGAATATAGATGCAAAACCTTTAAACAAATTATTAGCAAAAAGACTACAGCAACTTATCACAAGAATAATACACTTTGGTCAGGTAGAATTTATTGCAGGAAGTAAGAATGGTTCAATATTAGGAAAACTATCAGTATAATTAATCATATCAAAAATAAAACTAATAAAACAATATGATTATCTCAATAGATGCAGAAAAGGCTTTTGACAAAATACGAAATGGTAGAACCAAGATATAGGAGTAGAAATAGGCTTCTACATGGCTCCAGCTTCCAGCTTCTATAATACATGTAAAAAATGACTTTAAACAAACTTTAGAGCTACAGAACCCCACAAAGTGATGGAGAGAAACAAATCTCCTGCCCAAGGAAGCCTGGCATGCCAGCAAGAAGGCTCCATCACACTGAGATAGGAGCCAAGCACAATCACTGAGCTGTGGTTTTAGTCCCAGGGTAGCCCCAACCAGAGGTTTCTGGAGCAGACTTGACAAGAGTAAATCATCAGCAGTTGTAGTGGCTTCCAGAGCTCTCAATTCACAAATGCAAAGGAAAAAGTAGTCTCTTTTTTCCTCAGCCCTGATGGCAGCAAAATGGGTAAGTGCTGTGGTCAACATATTGCTAGAAAGCTCTGCAACCACAGGAGAGACCAAAAGTGGCATGACAAACAATACTAGAAAGCTCATTTGGGCACTGCCTTGAAGGCCAACCCATTTGGAGGAGCATCACATGCAAAAGGTATTGTCTTGGAAAAAGTTGGTGTAGAAGCCAAGCAACCCAATTCTGCAATCAGGAAGTGTGTGAGAGTTCAACTGATTAAGAATGGCCAAACAAAAAATCACTGGCTTTGTTACCAATTATGGCTGCTTGAACTTTATTGAGGAAAATAATGAAGTTTTCCTTACTGGATTTGGTCAGAAAGATCATGCTGTTCGTGATATTCCTGTAGTTTGATTCAAGGTTGTAAAGTTGCAAATATTTCTCTTCTGGCCTTTTACAAAGGCAAGAATGACAGTAGAAGATCATAAAAATTGTATGATGTCTTTGTCATAGTAAAAAATTTTCCTATATAAAAGTAAAAGGTCATTGTGGAACTTTGTTGGAATGGGGGAGTGCAGTCCGGCTACGATCCCTGAAGCAAGAAGCAGAAGAGATGTGGTAGCTGTAGCTACTGCTACATGGCTGCTTCTGGAGTTCCTGGTTTGCAGATTGTAGGGAGATCAAATGACCATTCAGAGGGTAATTGCCCTTGCTTTAACCTGCTGGATCCAGATTGTGGTCTTGGGATGTGTTCCTGGGTTGTGTCACCAGTGAGACAGAGTGTGTGGGGGCTGTAGAGAGCGTGTCCATCTAATAGCTCCAAAAGCTGCAAAAACCCCAGCGATTTGGGACATAGTTCTGTCCATCCTGGAAGCAGAGTTCTACCATGGCAAAGAGCTCAAAAGTCAAGTAATTGGCTGCCAATATGAGCAAGCAACTGAAGCACAAACAGACAATAGAATCCTTTTTTTTGTGACAAAAAGGATCAAGCCATGGAGTAGGAGGAAGACAGCAAAGTCATAACTCCTGCATTAAAATCCTCCAAGAAAAGTATGAATTGGTAAGAGATCATGGAGGAGCTCAAGAAGGATTTTGAAAATCAAATAAAAGAAGTGGAGGAAAAATTGGGAAGGGAAAAGAGAATAATGTGAGAAATTCATGAAAAGCAATTCAACAGCCTGCTAAAAGACACCCAATAATCTACTGAAGAAAATAACACCTGAAAAATAGACTAATTTAAATGGTAAAGGGGGCCCAAAAAGCCAATGAGGAGAACACTTTAAAAAACTGAATTTGCCAGATGGAAAAAGAATTTCAAACACTCACTAAAGTGAATAACTCCTTTAAAATAAGACTGGAACAACTGGAAGCTAATGATTTTGTGAGAAATCAATATACTTTAAAACAGTTCCAAACAAATGAAAAAAAAAGAGCACAAGGTTAAATATCTCATTTGAGAAACCACTGAGCTGGAAAATAGATCCAGGAGACATAATTTAAAATTTGCTGTTCTATCTGAGAGCCATGATAAAAAAGAGAGTGTAGACACCATCTTTCAAGAAATTTCCAAGCAAAATTGCCATGATATTCTAGAACAATAGGGCAAAGTAGAAATTGAAAGAATTCACAAATCATCTCTTGAAAAAGATTCCAAAAGGAAAACTGCTAGGAATATTATAGCCAAATTCCAGAGTTTCCAGGTCAAGGAGAAAATACTGCAAGCAATCAGGAAGAAATAATCTGAGTATCATGGAAAAACAATCAGGATAACACAAGACCTAGCAGTTTCTTCATTAAGGGATTGAAGAGCTTGGAATATGATATGCTGGAGGATAAAGGAGCTAGGACCAAAACCAGCAAAACTAAGTATAAAGCTACAGGGGAAAATATAGTCATTCAATGTAATAGAGGGGTTTCCAGCATTTTTGATGAAAAAACCTGAGCTGAACAGAAAATCTGACCTTCAAATAAAAGAAGCAAGAGAAGCATGAGAAGGTAAACAGGAAAAAAAAAGATATCATAAAGAACTTATTAAAGTTGAACTATTTATATTCCTACATGGAAAAACAATAATTATAACTCATAAGACTTTTCTTAGTATGAGGATAGCTGAAGGGAATATATATATGTGTATACACACGCACATATATGTATATATAGGAGTATGTATGTATGTATATATATGTATACATATATATATATGTAAGTGTGGGCATTTGTATGCTCATGTATTCGTTGAGGGCACAGGATGTGTTGAATATGAAGGGATGATATATAAAAATAAAATTATAAGGTGGGAGGAAATTATTGGGAGGAGGAAGGGAGAAGTAGATTAGTGTAAATTATATCATATAAAAGAGGCAAGAGAAAACTGTTACAATGGAGGGAAAAAGCAGGAAGGTGAAAGGGAGTGCAACAAACTGATTCTCATTGAATTTGCCCTAAGGAGGGAATACCATACACACACTCAGTTGGGTATATTACCCTACAGGAAAATAGTGGGATAGAGGATAAGATGGGAAATGGTAGAAGGGAGGGCAGATTGGGGGAGAAGTTAGTTAGAAGCAACTATTTTCAAAAATGAATAGAGTCAAGGAGAAAATAGAATAAGTGGGGGATTTGATAGGATGGAGGTAAATATTGTTAGTATTTCACAATATAACTACTATGGAAATGATTTGGGTAACTACACATATACAATGTATATTGAATTGCTAATCTTCCCAGTGTAGGTGGGTGAGGAGGATAGAAGGGAAAAAAATCTGAAACTCAAAGTTTTAAAAACAAATGTTTAAAAAATTTTTTTTACATGCAACTAGGCAATAAGATTTACAGGTACTGCAATATAGAAACCCATTTCTTCGCGGATGATATGATGATATACTTAGAAAATCCTAGAGAATCTGGTAGAAAACTATTTGCGATAATAATTAAAATTGGCAAAGTTGCAGGATATAAAATAAACCACATAAATCCTCAGCATTCCTATATGTTTCTAATGAAATCTAACAAGAAATAGAAAGAGAAATTTTATTTTAAAGTTACTGTATACATTAAAAAAATATTCGGGAATCTACCTGCCAAAAGGAACCCAGGAACTATATGAACACAATTATCAAACACTTTTCACACAAATAAAGTCATATCTAAATAGTTGGAAAAATATCAGTTGCTCATGGCTGGGTCGAATTAATATAATAAAATTACAATCTTACCTAAATTAGTTTACATATTTAGTGCCATACCAGTCAATCTACCAATAAATTATTTTAGAGAGCTAGAAAAAATCATAAAAAAAATTCATCTGGAAAAACAAAAGATCCAGAATATCAAGGGAATTAATGAAAAGAAATGCTAGGGAAGGAGGCCTAGCCACATCACATTTCAATCTGTATTATAAAGCAGCAGTCATCAAAACTATTTGGTACTGGCAAAGGAATAAAATAGTGGATTAGTGGAAGAGATTAAATACAGGAGACACAGCAGTCAATGACTATAGTAATCTACTGTTCAGTAAAACCAAAGCCCCCAGATTCTGGGATAAGAACTCACTATTTGACAAAACATTCTGGGAAAACTGGAAAATAATATGGAAGGAATTGGATATAGATCAATGACTTACAACATATACCAAAATCAATTCTAAATGGTTACAGGATCTAGGTATAAATGCTGATATTATAAGCAGTATGGGAGAGCAAGTAATAGTTTACCTATCAGATTTATGAAGTAGGGAGGACCAAACAAGAGTTAGAGAGCATTATGAAATGAAAAATGGATAATTTTGATTACGTTAAATTGAAAAGGTTTTGTACCAAAAAGTCAATGTAACCAAGATTAGGAGGGAAGTGGGAAACTGGGGAAGATTTTTTTTTTACAACCAGTGTTTCTGATAAAGGCCTCATTTCTAAAATATATAGACAATTGAGTCAAATGTGTAAGTACAAATATCCTGTACAGGATATGGACAGACAGTTTTCAGAGGAAGATATTAAAGATCTTATAAGCATATGAAAAAATGACCTAAATCACTATTGATTAGAAAAATACAAATCAAAACAAGTCTGAGGTACCACATCTCACCAGATTGGCTAAGATGGAAAAACAGGAAAATTATAATAAAAGCTGGAGAGGATAATTGGAAAATTAGAACACTAATGCATTTTTGGTGGAGTTGCAAACTAATCCAACCATTCTAGAGAGCAATCTGGAACTATGCCCAAAATTCTATAAAAAAAAAAATGCATACCTTTTGTCTCAGCAATACCACTTCTGGGGCTGTATCCCAAAGAAATTACAGAAGTGGGAAAGAGACCCATATGTACAAAAATATTAATAGTAGCTCTATTTGTGGTGGCAAAGAAGTGGAAATAAAGGGGATGGCCATCAGTTGGGGAATGGCTGAACAAGTTGTATTATATGAATGTAATGGGATACTACTCTGCTATGAGAAATGAAGAGCAGATAGACTTCATAACATCTTGGAGAGATTTATATAACTGATGCTGATTGAGGAGAGCAGAACGAGAATAATTTTGTACACAATTAAAGACACATCGTATGTGTGATGATTAACTTTTGACGGACTGGAATCCTCTCAGCAATACAAGGTTAGAAGACAACTACAAAAGACTCATGAAGGAAAGGGATTTCCATATCCAAAAAAAATAACTACAGAGTCTGCAGATTGAAGCAAACTATTTTCTCTCTCTTGTTTGTGTTTTTTTTTTTTATTTTATCCCTTCTTTCTCATTGTTCAGCCCATTGGTTATAACCCTTTACAACAGGACTAATGTTCAACGTGAAGGTAGAACCTATCTTTGATTACATGCCACTATAGGAGGTGAGGGAGGCAGAGGGCAAGGGGGAGAAAATTTGAAACTTAAGAGGTTGTGGAACTGAATGTTGTAAACTAAAAGTTTAAAACATCAAGTGCTTCCAGATATGTTAAACCATAACATCAGTGTCTTGGAGCCCTTGTAATGGCTTAGTCATTGTCCTAGAGGAGAAGAGGGAATTTAAAGATATTCCTTAAATTTGTACAATTTAATTATATGCTCTTACATATGAATTACCAATTTCATTTGATATCTTTTTTTCTGTTTTGCTTTCCAAAGTACCAAGGAGCTTTTCAACAGGAAGGAAAAGGCTGTTTTTTGGATTAATTTCTGTTAAAAGTATTTCTCATTGAGGACATTTTCCTTTGCTCCATTTATTTTACTTGAAATAACGTTAAGAAATTCCTATTTATCTTGAAAGATTTTTTAGTCCATTCATTTAGACTTCAAAGCTTTAGTCTCTACAAGAATGGGATATATGTAAATAAGATAAAATAAAGGAATGAGTGACTTGTAATCTTTTGGCATTGATGCATGGGACTGAAATTAAGACAACCTAAACACAGCATTCTGTTCTCCCACTGACTACATGTGTAAACTTGTATAAGTCTTTTAACCTCATTGGGCTTCTGTTTCTGAAAGTGCAAAAGGAGGAGATTGTCCTAACTAACATTTCACATACATCCTCTTCAATTCCAAAAGTATCTTATTCTGTTTCTCTTTCAATGATCTTCCTTAGTAAGAGTATAATGATACTCTTGGTATAATGTGATAATATTTCAGGTTATTTTTGACCCAGTCTTGGGACCTTGCCTTTATTACCTCTAGTTTTCCTAGGGTATGTTATATTATGTTGATAACTTAGGAAATAGTAAATGTCCTATTCCTTACATTTCCTGTACCATTTTCCTATTATTCTTTAGTTGATATATCACAAGTCTAACTTGCTTATTTTCACAGATTTCATATGATTTAATATAATTCCTATGACTTTCTTCTCCTTCAAAATGTTATTCATTATTTTCCCCCTATGATGATTCCAAGTGCTTGTTTTTGCAGCTTCTGGTGTATTAAAGATTCAGTCTGAAAAGTCTGTGTTACTTTTTTACTCATGTTCTGAGTCTCTGTACGTTGAAAAATAGGAAATATTCAGTTTATGTCAGAAGTGCATTTTCTTTTTTCTATCTCCAAAGTGAATTTCCACCCATCAAGTCAAATTTGTTGTGTTAATTGATTTCCTTAATTGGTTTCTGTTTCCTTGGTAACGCCTGAAATTAGGGTTTTCAGGAAGACTTTTTGAAAGTGTGTGGATTGGCATATGCTGCCACTTTTTAGTGTGATTTAAATCCTTGTGAAGTTGGACAGTTTCAGCAAGTGTGATTTCAAATGTCTCCTTGATGTACTTGGCATATTCTTTCATTTCCTTAAACAACACCTAAAAAGAATTTAGAGTGGCTTTAGATATATTCTAAGTATCCCCCTCAGCATCCCTGGCTCATTTCCCATAAATTTACCTAAAGAAATTAAAGCTAATATGTATATAATGCTGTGAAGTTTGCAAATTACTTCTCATAAATACTCATTTCACCTTCACAGCCCTGTGAGGTAACTACTATATATATTATTATACTCATTTCAAAGAGAAACTGAGCTTCAAAGATGTCAAATGAATTGTCCAAGATCACATAGGTGATAGGTAGCTGGGACTGACTTGAACCTCAGTCTATACCCAATAGGAAGTCTAACTCTATAGCTATTATTACTTTGTGACTAAACACAAATTTGCTTTAGGTATATTGATTTTTCCTATGAGGTTTCACCACTATGGTTTTTCTCCTTTTGCAAGCAGAGGGAATAAAAATACACTTGTTCTAACTGACATAGATATTTTAAAGAATGCAATAAAACATTAGTAGGCATGCCAGAAAATATTTAAAGAATACAATAATTGGACTGACTTTTATAAAAGATAACATAAATCCTCAAACTATGTGGTTTGGATTGCATCCACCTTTGCTTTATGCCAAGTGAGGGGTAACCTATACTAAAAACCCTGAACTCTAATATGCAATCACTTAATATTTTCGTTTTTTACTTCAGAAGGCATAAACACTAATTCATAGACCATTCAAAGAGGCAGCATAACGATGAAAGAGCTCCTGAATAAGGAAGGCTTGGGTTCAAATCCTGCCTTTTGCTCTCTATTTTCTCTTGTCTTTTTAAACAATCTCTCTTACTTGTCCTTTAATTTAAGTCCATTTCTCTTCTCCAGTGAACTAATTATGAAACACTGGAGGAGTTTCTGAAAATGGCAAAATAGCAAAATATTTCAAAGGAACCTAGGAGAATAAAATAATTTGAGAATACATAGAGGTAGAGCCAAGATGGTGGAGTAAAGGTAAGGAATCCCATGAGCCCTCCACCAAAACCTACCAAATACCTTTAAAAATAACTCTAAATGAATTCTAGAGCAGCAGAAACCACAATAAGATTGAATAAAGCAAATGTCTAGCCCTAGTCAACTTGAAAGGCTAGCAAGAAAGGTGTGTTGTAACAGGGTGGGAGAGGAAGAGAGGAGCACAGTCCAGCAGAGGCTTTGCTAGTGCAGAGAGGTTCTAGCATAATAGGAGCAGGTCTCAGGGCCACTGAATCAGTGGTAGTAGTGGCAGTTTCCAGACCTCTCAGCCCATAGATTCCAAAGACAACTTAGAAGGTCAGCTGGAAGGGCCTGTCAAACCTGGGTAAGAGTGGAGCACAGACTAGCACAGGCTGTTCCAGTAAAGCCCTGGACAGTAGCAAACCAATAGCAGACCTTAGGAGTGACTGAATCAGCAGCATGGAAGGGGCAGTAGCTGCTTCTGGAACTCTCAACCCACAGATGGTAATGGGGTCAAATAACTGGTCAGAAGAAGATGATAGGGGTCTATTTGTGAGCACTGAGGCAGCACTCTGCTGCTTTATCTATACTCAGATCTGGATCACAGTCCTGGGAGGCAGTCCCAGGGTGAGGAGGAACACTAGCACCCCAGAGCTTGTGACAACAGTGCACAAAATCAGGAACCCTCCTCACAGTTGTAGGGCAGAAAAAAAGTGCTTGTGGTAATTCACAGACCAGAGCACAGGCCAAGAGAGTAGTAAACACCTCTCCTTAAATCATGCAACCTTGAAAAAACTGAAAACTTACAGGTCCACAGAAGTATCTCTGAAAACAGCTACACAAAACCCCTGAAGCTTGAGAAAGTGTGCCCTCCACCCTGGAAGCAGAGCCCACATTAGCAAAGAGTTAAAGGTCAAGAAATAGACTAAGAAAATGAGCAAGCAATGGGAAAATTCAAAAGCAAAAACAAAAAGATGAAAATAAAATCTGACTATGGTGACTATGCTGACAAGGAAGATCAAAACACACACTCAGAAGAAGACAACTAAGCTACATCCAAAGCTTCAAAAGAAAAATATGAATTGTCTCAGGCCATGGAAGAGCTCAAAAAGGATTCTGACAATCAAGTAAGAGACAGAGGAAAATTTGGGAAGGGAAATGAGAGTGATACAAGAAATTTATGAAAAAAATGAGTCAATACCTTGGTAAAGAAGACTTCCCAAATACTGTAGAAAGTAACACCTTAAAAACAAACTAGGCCAAATGGTAACAGAGGCTCAAAAAGCCAAAAAAAAGATGAATTCCTTAAAAACAGAATTAACCAAATGGAAAAGGAAGTAGAAAAGCTCATGGAAGAAAATATTATCTTAAAAATTAGAATGGAGAAAACTTTATGAAAAATCAAGAAACAATAAAACAAAACAAGAAAATAAAAAAAAATAGAAGACAATGTGAAATATGTCATTAGAAAAGCATCTGGAAAATGGATCCCAGAGAGATAATCTGAAAATTAATGGACTACCTGAAATCATAATAATAATTATATATATATATATATATATATATATATATATATATATATATATATATGCCTTTTGGAGGACAATTGGAGTTAAGTAACATGCCCAAGGTTACAATCTAGTTTTTTTGTGTGGGTGTTAAGTGTCTGAGTCCAGAACCAAACTCGAGTCCTCCTGACTCCAGGCCGGCGCTTTACTCACTGCGCCACCTAGCGGCCCCTATCATAATAATAATATTAAAAAGTGTACACATCATATTGAACCACTTATCAAGGGAAACTTCCCTGACCTTCTAGAACCAGATGGTAAAATAGAAAGTGAAAGAATCCACTGATGACCTCCTAAAAGAGATTTTAAAATGAAACCTGCCAGGAATATTATAGCCAATTTCTAGAGTTTTCAGGTCAAGGTGAAAATATTATGAGCAGCCACAAAGAAAAAAGTTTAAGTATCATGGAGCCACTTTAAGGGTAACACACAATTTATCAGTTTCTACTTTAAAAGGTCACAGGACTTGGATTAAAACCCAGAATCATCTACCCAGAAAAAACTGAGTATAAACTTTCTGTGGAAAATAGGGATTTTTAGTGAGACAGAGGACTTTTAAGCATAAGTGATGAAAAGATCAGAGATGAATAGGAAATTTGACTTTCAAATACAAGACTCATGAGAGGCATAAAAAGGTAAACAGGAAAGGGAAATCATAAGGGATTTAATAAGATTAAATTCTTGACATTCCTACATGGCAGTATGATACTTGTAACTCATATTAGCATTCTTATTTTTAGCGCAGATAGAAGGAGCACAGAGGCCACAGAGACACAGACATAGAGGGCACAGGTGTGAATTGCATGTACAGGGATATCTAAAAAAACTGAAATTAAAGGGTGAGAGAGAAATATAATGAGACAAGGAGAAAAGGAGAGGTGGAATGGGGTTAAGTTATCTCATGAAAGAGGCAAGAAAAAGCTTTGAAGATGGAATGGAAAGGGGGGTGAAGCAAAATGAATGAACATTACTCTCATCAGGATTGACTCAATATGTGCTCAATTGGGTATAGAAATCTATCTCACCCCACATAAAGTAGGAGGGGAATGGCATAAGCAAAGGGGGGAGCTGATATAAGGGAGGAAATGTTGGGGGAGGGTGTAATCAGAAGCAAAACACTTTTGAGGAAGGATGAGTGAGGGGATAGAGAAAATAAAATAAAGGGGGAGAGGGATAATAGAATGGAGAGAAATACAGTTAGCAATAGTAATTGTGAAAGAAAATTTGAAGTAAATTTCTCTGATAAAGACCTCATTTCTCCAACATATAGAGAATTGAATCAAATTTAGAAAAATTATGGTCATTCCCCAACTGATAAATGATCAAAAGACATGACCAGTTTTTAGATGAAGTCATCAAAGCTTTCTATAGTCACATAAAAATACTCTAACTCATTATCAATTGGAGAAATTCAAATTAAAACAATTCTGAGGTACCACCTAATCACTATTATATTGACTTAGAGGTAAGAAAAAGTAAATGACAAATATTGGAGGGGATGTGGGAAAAATTGACTTTAATACAGTAATAGTGGAATGGTGAATTGCTTTAACCATTCTATAAAGCAATTAGCCAAAGAGCTATAAAACCATGCATACCCTTTGACCTAACAATATTTCTACTAAGTCTGTCTCCCCAAAAAAGATAAAAAACAAAAAGGAAAAGGAACTATATGTACAAAAATATTTATAGCAGCTCATTTCTGGGGTAAAGAATTAGAAATTGAGGGGATGTCCATCAACTAGAAATTAGATGAACAAATTGTGATATGTGATTATGAAGAAATACTGTTGTACTGTTAGAAATGATGAGCAGGATGCTCTCACAAAAACATGGAAAACTTGCCTGGGGTGATGCAAAGAGAAATGTACTATGTATAAAATTACAGCAATACTCTGTGATGATCAGCTCTTAATGACTTATCTATTCTCATCAATGCAGCAGTCCAAGACAACTCTGAAGGACTTATGATGAAAAATGCTATTCACTCTCAGAGAAGGAACTGATGGTGTCTGTATATGGATTGAAACATACTATAATTTTTTTTACTTAAAGAAATAATTTCATAATAGCAAAAATTATAAATTTTTTCCTTGTCTATTGAGAAACACAATAAGTAGTATTTACTGTATTTTCCATTGGAAAGGATTAAATCTACTATGGATGACAAATCTGAAATGATTTTTAGGTTATTTGACAAGAGCTTAAATGAAAATAATCTTTCATCCCTAACTATGGAAGGTGTTAATTCTAATGAATAATTCCTGGGCAAGGAGATTTAGAAATCCTCCTCCCCCTCACCATTAAAAATAAGATAATGAGCTTTTTGGCTTCCAGCTCGTGGTGGTGAAGGTGCAACTTCTTTCAGTCATCCTGAATCCGCATTCATCCAACACCGGCAGCCACCCCACAGTGTCCAGGCCAAGTCTCCACCTTCATCGCCTCCATGCCACCCAAGTTTGACCCAAATGAAATTAAAGTCGTGTTTTTAAGGTGCACTGGTGGTGAAGTTGGTGCCACATCAGCTCTGGCCCCCAAAATTGGTCCCTTGGGTTTGTCTCCCAAAAAGGTTAGTGATGACATTGCCAAGGCAACCGGTGACTGGAAAGGACTAAGGATCACAGTGAAGCTTACCATTCAGAACAGACAGGCTCAGATTGAGGTTGTACCTTCTGCCTCAGCCTTGATCATCAAAGCCGTAAAGGAACCTCCTCGGGACAGAAAGAAGCAGAAAAATATTAAACACAATGGAAACATCAGTCTGGATGAGATTGTCAGCATTGCTCCACAGATGAGGCACAGGTCCTTGGCAAGAGATCTCTCTGGAATCATTAAAGAGATACTTGGGACAGCCTTGTCTGTGGGCTGCAACATTGATGGCCGACATCCTCATGATGTCGTTGATGACATCAATAGTGGTGCTGTTGAATGCCCAGCAAGTTAAAAGCTACAAAGGAGACTGTTGCAATAAATTTAATATTTGACAACAACAACAACAAAAAATAAGATAATGAAATAAAGGAAAGAGACACACCTTATGATCTATAACATCTTAGCTTAATTTACATCTATAATGAAGAGGCAGTATGCTTTAATGAATAGAGTAGTAGACACACAGTCCTAGCTATATATCTTACCTCTTAAACATAGTGCCATTGTGTTCCTGAGAAAGTTGTTTTATTTTCAGATTCATGTGGAATTGTCTTTTTTATTATACTTTGTTATAGAATTCCTTGTTTTATTCTATAAATTAAAAATAAAATTGAAAACAGAAAGAAAATCATTTAAAAAAATGGGAGAATGTTATTTCTCCTCATCACAAATGCCTTAGTGAATAAATGACAAATTTTACCATATATCCTCAAAATTTTTAAAAAAAGAAATAGCAAATATTTGATTTTCATTTAAAAAAAACACCTACCTTTTTCTCCTACATTCCTTGAGGCTACTTGGTGAAGTGAAAGAATCTTGAATTTGGAAACCTTCTCAATTTTGTTCCTGATTCCATCAATTTATGTGATTTTGTGCAAGTTTGTCTGTTTGGTGTTCAGTTACCACATCTGTAAGATGATAGCTTTGTATTAGATGATCTCTAAGAGCCTTTCCAACTCTTTGTATATGATCTGATTCTAGAATCATAGAAGTTGTTAGTCATTATTATAGATCATTTTATGGTACCACATGGTGCCAAGAAAATAACTTTGTGTATGGCCTTTTCTCTATCATACACAATTCTAGAAAGTACCAATGTCCTTTCCTGAGGAAAATTTTCTATGTTGTTGGATACATTCTTTGTCAGAATGGAAGAGGCCTACTTTGCCCTGTGTCACAAGATTGGTGATAAAGAAATTCATGACAGCCTTCCTTTAAAAAAGGTTGCTTTTTATTTTTTATTTTTGCCATCACTTGTGCTGGACATTTACTCCTCAAAACCCTGTCCATGAAGCAGGGCTGCTATTGATCTTCCTGTAAGAGCAGCTCTAAAACCCATAACCTATAGTGAACTTTCAAGCCAAAACACCAATGCTCAATCCTACCTCTACCATTTTGTCCCTTTGTGTCTCCATTTCTTCCCTTCTAAAATGAAATAGTGAAATTATAGGTAGCCTCTTTTTTTTCCCTAGCTCTGACAATGTCCTTAAGATTGCAAATCTTATCTTTCTTTTTCTCTCTGATTCCAGGGAATATTCTCCATCTATTCATAAACCAACAAAGCACCCTAATTTCTACCTAATTAGTTCTTTTAACAACTGAACAGATTTATTTAAATCACTCAATACTATCAATTATTTTTACTAGTCATCAACCTCATCTAAATTGTAAGTATGTGAGGATGTTGGAATTTTTAAAGTTCTCAGTTAGGCATTCTCTCAGGTAAAATCATTACCATTCATTTGGGAAGAGGAGGGAGGGAGAAAAATGTTAGGACACTACATAGTTTCTTCCTTGTGCTTCTAGAGGAGAAACTGAAAGTAAAATAGGGAGAAGTAGGGATGTGGCCTGCAATTTCATTAATTTAGTTAACCCTTGCATGAGAATACTCCCCCTACAAATGTAGGTTATCAATTTCTGTCTGATTTCATAGAGAGTTTTCTATAGCAGAGGTGTCAAACTACTGGCTGGAGGGGCACATGTGGCCCACAACATGCCTAAGTGCCTCTGAAATGGATTATAATATGAAAAATGTTTTAAAAAATAAATAAATACAAAAGACAAATCATGTTACTATGTAGTTTTCTAAGTTAATATGTGGCTCACAGAGAATTTAAGTATGGTTTAGTGGTCCCCAGTTTTTATTTGCTTTTGATACTCTTGGGCTCTAGAGATCTTAGGAGTCAAATAAATTGCTCCAGGTCATAAAATCAGTATGTTTCAGAGGCAGCATTCTTCTGGATTTCTCTATCTTTACCCAAGAACCTAAACATCCTGCTAGATCTCTTCATCCCTGAACTTATACCTCATCACTACTTCCTTACCCTTGAGTCTTCTCACTCTAATTTGAAAAATCATTACATAACCTTCATTTAAAGAGGGCACACAAGCCAGTCAATGATTTTTAGATTATTTTTGTATTTTCTTCATTTATTCAATTATAAACTCCTCATGCACTGAGACTTTCTTTTTCATTCTTTTTTCTTTCCTTTTTTCTCCTTCACTTCACTTTTCTTCTCAATACCATTCTTTCCTTCTTTTTATAATCCTCAATACTTGGCATAGTACCAGGCTCATAGTAGGCACTTAATAAATGTTTACTGACTGACCAATTTTAAGATCAACTCTTGGAGGTTGCTGAAAAACATCCAATTTATCAAGAAAGATTATTGATGCCATAAGGTCACTGTGTAACAAGAAATTTTAAAAAATACTGGTAGGATTTTGACAGCAAACACAGCCATCAGATGTACATTATCTAGGGATATTATAAAGAAACAATATCAGTTAAAATAACATTAGAAGACATAACAAGGATTAGATTAAGTTCTATTTGATAGCAGAGTTTATTTTTCAATTTATTGTTTACTTATTTTTCATACTCCATTTTTTAAAATTTTGTGTTCCAGATTCTCACCTTCCCTTCAATTCGTCCTCCATACAATGAGAAAGCAAGTGATATTATCTCAATTATACATGCAAAATCATGTAAAACATTTCCACATTAACCATGTCACAAAAAAAGCAAGAAAAATAAAGTGTAAAAATACTTCAAATTATACTCAGATTTCATTAGTTCACTCTGGATAGAATTTTTCAATATGAGTCTTTTGAAATTCTCTCAAAGCAGTATATTTTTCAGAGTAGCTAAGAATTTCACAATTGATCCTTGTTACATTATATAACAGAATTTAACTAAAAAAAATAAATAAATTATATATTTATTTCTATTAGGAGTTTGTTATATATCCTTATCAGTATTATCTACTGTTTATTTTTTCTTCAGATTTAGATCAGGAGTTCTAATAAAGATTTATGTATATAATAACCTACACATGAATACTTAAATATAGATGTGAGCTCAAATATTTTGATGTTCTAGTCAACAACACATGTCACAATTCTTCATGGCTCATCCATCATTTTCTTGTCCATAAATTTCTGTAAGGTCATGACAAGGTTCCACCTAGAATTCTGGAGCTATAATGCTTTTTCTAAATATCAGTAAATTATTAGTGGAACACATAGGCAACCTACAAGTTGTGACTTGTTCTCATTTGTAAGCAGCCCATATCTTTTTATTTTTAAATCATACTTTAAAAATGACAACACTCATTCTTGTTCTTTCTCATAGTATTTGTAATGGGATACAGCTTGTTCCTATGTGCCATGTACTTCTCTGTTCTCCTCTTAGGAAACCAGAGTGTTCCACAACTATTAATCACATGCTAGTACTGGTAGATTATTATTAAAGAAAATAGGTCTTTGTTTCAGGGACAAGTTTTCTATCATTTAAAGAAACTTATAGTTTCTCTAAGTAAATCTAATTTGTTCTTTTATTCATTTCTTGGTCCAACTAATTATTCATTTTTAGTGTCTATATCTATAATATACATATATGTGTGTATGTCTGTCTGTCTATATATATATATCAAATATGCCATACACACATATATACAAACACACATAGGAGTGTATATATGTGTACATACATATATGCACTAATTGGAGGGTAAATATTATAGTTATTACTGCAGTTTAAATTTACTTGGAAATATGTATATATATATATATATATATGTGTGTGTGTGTGTGTGTGTGTGTGTGTATGGATAGATAGATAGATAGATAGATAGATAGATAGATAGATAGATATCAACAAACATTTGTTAAGTGCCTACTATGTGCCAGGCACTGTGACAAGGTCCAGAGTATACAAAAAGTAGTCCTCAAAGAGCATAGATTACAAGAGGAAAAGAAACATACAGTACAGATAGATATAGAAATAGATACAGATATAGATATTGATGAATATATATATGTATTTGTATATGCATGCACATAGATGCACACACCCTTAGAAAGATATAAACAAGATAAATAGGAAATAATTTAAAGAAAATAAACACTGGAATTAAGAAAGTTTAGGAAAAGGCACCTCATAGAAGGTGGGATATTAGCCAAGGAGGACTATTGTCATTGTAGAGGAGGAAGAACATTCCAGGCAAGGGAGGGTGGGGGGTGGGAGCCAACCAAAATGTATATAGCCAAGCGATGAAGTGTCTTGTTTTTGGGACAGCAAGGCAGCCATTGTGAAAGAATTCAAGAATATATGTTTGAGAGTAAAAAGTAAGAAAACTGCAAATTTGGGAGGGGGTTGCTTATGAAGGGCTTAGAATGCAAAATAGACTATTTTATATTTGATCTTGGAGGCAATAGGAAGCCACTAAAGTTTTTGAAGATGGGGTAACATGATCACACCAGTGTTTTAGGAAAATCAGTTTAGTGGCTGAAAGGAGAATGGATCAAAGTGGGGAGAGATCTGAAGCAAGCAGACCCACTAGCAAGCTATTGCAATAATCCAGGGGTGAGGTGTTGAGACCCTGTATTAGAAGAGTGGTCATGTCAGAAGAGAAAAAGGTGATATTGGAGAGATGTGGCAAAAGTAAAATCTGCAGACCTTGGGAAAAGTTCGGATATTAAAGGTGAGGGATAGTGAGGAATCCAGGATCACTTCTAGAGTGTCAGCCTGAGGGATGGGGAGGGTGGGAAGTGTATGAGACTACCAAATGAAATAGTATATATATATATATATATATATATATAAATAGAATATATATATATAAAAAACTCTATATATATATATACACACACATATATATAAATATATATATATATATATATATATATATATATATATAAAAAGAGAGAGAGAGAGAGAGAGAGAGAGAGAGAGAGAGAAGACACGAGAATCAGAAAAGACTCCTGATGAACACTTATGGTTAGAGGGCATAATCTGGGGAAAATTCCACAAAAGAGACATAAAAGAGATGCTCAGATGGGTAGAAGGAATACAAGGAGAGAGGGGTGTCCCAAAAAAACCCTAGAGAGAAGAGAGTATCAAAGGAGGAAAGAGTAATCAGCAGTTTGCAGAGAAGTCAAGGAGAATTAACATTGAGAAATAACATTTGACGAATAAGAGATCACTAGTAACTTTGGAAAGAGTGGTGTCAGGGGAGTGAAAAGGTTAGAAGCCAGACTGTAAGATGTTAAGAAGAGAGTAAGAGGAGAGAAAAGCTATCTATTGTAGACAGCCTTTTCAAGGAGTTTAACTACAAAGGGCAGAAGAAAAATGGGATGAGAACAGAGATGAAAGGATCAAGTGAGAATTTCAGTACAAAAAAAAAACATGGAAATACTTATAAGCAGTAAGAATGAGCTAGTAGAGAGGAGGAGAATGAAAATAAGGGAAAGCATAGGGACAAGAGAAAAGACCATTTATTGGAGAAGACTGGATTGAATGGGATTATTTGAACAAGCAGAGAAGTTAAACTAAGTAAGGAAAAAGATCACTTTATCATGGATGGAAAGGAAAAAGTGTCAGAAGGCAACAGAATGATAGGAAATGAGGAAGAGGGTAGAAATAAAAGGAGTTCATGGTGAAGGGCCCTCATTTTTTTCTTTTTGTAAAATATGAAACAAGGTTCTCAGTTGAGAGAGAGAGCAGTGAAGGGGAGATTTGAGAAGGAATGAAAAAGTTTATGAGCCACTGTGTACAGTGAAATAGTGAATTGATAAAGGAGGTATAGCAGGCTTGTCTAGCAGCAGTGAGGGTCCAGGTGCGGTAATATAAACATAGATTTGTAGTGCACCCAGTCAGAATGTCTCTGTGATTGTCTCCACCATCATTTAGCAGCACATGTGTAGGCTGGAAGGCAAAATGGTTGGTATGATCCAAGCTTGAGGCTTAGCTTGGCATAATTGGTTTCATGATAAGGGACTTCAACAGAAAAAGATAGTGTAGAGTTAAATTGGTTCACCACATAGGTACAATGGGGAGGGGAAGATAGATTATCTACTGTAGGTACTGGGAGAGACTGGAAAGTTTAGGAATTAGAATTCATATTATTGATGAAGGGAAGGCTGAATAAGAGATAAAAAGCCAATATGAGTTTATATGTGGTATACATACACACACACACACATATATACACACACATCTATTGATAGTATTACTACATTTATAGTTAGATGGACAATCTTCATATTTATGCATATATATCAGATATATATGCATAAGCATACACATATATGTATATATCTGTATAAACACCAAGAAAGGAAATCTTCTAAATGTACATTGTAGTAATCTAAATAATAGATGTCCTTTATTGCTTACATTTGTTTTAATGTGGATGTCTTGACCAAACTCTTGAAAGGTTATAGATTTTGTCTGAAATACTCTGTCCTGTTTGTTCCAGGGATAGAGTTAATTATGGTTTTGTTCCTTTTTAAAACTCAGATTTTCAAATGAATCTGTAATCTCATTGGTTCATGACTTCCTTTCAACAATGAAGATAGTAATACATCTATTCCTACTACTCCTGTGTAATAACATAATTTCTGAAAAAAAAAACAAAATGTGCTACTTTATTATGAAGTTTCAGTGCCTTTTTATTGTGTCTCTGCAAAAAAAATAAATTCCTATATTTAGTCATTGAAGATTTTCATAACTTGGTTTCAATCAATCTTTTAGATGTATTTATTTCACATTTCTCCCCTTCAAATATCACATTACAAACAGCCTGTTGTATTTACCATCACAAAGCATTCCGTTTGTCATGTCTTTTCCTTTCTAACTGCCTCCTATCCCTAAAGTAGTTCTCCCTCCTTGTCCTTCCCTCTTGTAATCCTTTAATCCCTTTAAGGTTCAGGTCAAACTATCCTTTTTTTATGTGTCTCTTCTTGATCTCCCCAAGTTTTTAATGTTCTCTTTTCCTTTTGAAATTGGATTCAAAGAATCTGAGTTGAAATTCTGGCCCTATTCTATCTGTATCATGCTAGGCAAGTCATCCAGTCTCTCTTAATTTTAATTTCCTCATTTATAAATTGTTTTAATGACATGACAACTAATGTTCTCTTCTACTAGAAATGTATGATCCTATGAAACCAGATCAAGGAATCTCCCACACCCTCTATTAGCACAATAAATGCAGTTTTCCCCCTTCAATTAGACAACAACATACAATGTTCTTTTAAGGGTTACACTGATTCTTAAAAATTTAAAAAGCAAATCTAAATGTTGCAAGGTTAGTGAATTAAGGCTACTGACCTAAGTCTATGACAATCCAGTTTTAGCAAAAAGTAACATTCACCTTGTGTTGTTCAGGAGTATTGAAGTTCATCTCTAGAAGAAGATGCTCTTGTCTTTAATTTACAATTTTGGATATTAATATCTTGTCAACACCATTACTTAAAAGTGTAAAAAAATGTACTTAGTATAATTTAATAACTCCTCCTCAATCTCCAAGTTTGACTTTTATGTTTTAAATGAAAACAAAATTATATGATGTGTATAAAACAAGAATGGAATGCTAAAACTTGTAATTAAACATTGTATTTTTCTGCTTAGAAAATATAAACTGTTCAATAAAATTATTAATTAATTAATCTTTTTTTTCAATTATTCCTAGTTTTAAGGCATTATTGGGAGTTTTTTTTTTATTTTTTAATCTCCACTCTAATGTTTAGGTTTCAGATTATTCTTATATTTCTCTATGTAATCAGTATTATTCCTTTTATTTATAATAGCATCAGCAATAATCAAAGTAGTCATAAAATGGTACTTTAATTGGAGCTTAAAAACCTCTCAGTTCAATATACATGGTTTTACTATTTTCAGTAACAATCAATGCACTATATTCAACTTTCAACATTATGCCACTTAATTGACTGGAAACTCTTCACTAGCATTTGCAGAAAAAAATAATCATATAGGTCACAACATTTTACGGAAAAGTGTGGTTATACAGCATACAACACTATAATAGAACTTTTAGATAATTATATTCTAGTAGATAAAGTTAAAGATGTAGATGTGAATTTTATTTCCTTTCATTACATATTAACTATATGCTTTTTTTCCCAAATGCTTTATTAACTTCTATACAACTTTACTTAAAGCATCTTAAGTATTTACTGTCATCTCACTGTTAGCTCATTGTAACAATTTTAAGTAATAATTTTTTCACAGTAACAACAATATTTTTTAAGTAAAACTTTGACTATTATAAATAGCCAAAATAACTACAAAGGACATATAAAGACTATCTGTAGCCAGAGAAAAAAGGAATAAATAGAAATATGTCTAGAATGATTTTATATATATACACATATTTGTTTCTAATGATGTTCACTTCTGGGGTGGGGGAGAGAAGAAACAAAGGAATAAACACATGATAATTTCATTACATTTTTAAAAGGAAAAAGCAATTTGTACACAATAGATTTACAGTTTCATTTGCCATCATCTTTTTTTGTTGTTGTTTTCTACTATAGTATGAAAATGCTTGGTTTATTTCTTAAGTTCAGAATAAAATAAATTAAAAAGTAGTATCTGAGGTGAGGAAGAGATGTATGGGGTTCAAATTATCTCCAGAATAGTATGTTAAGTGCTATATACCATGTTTTAGAAAACCAGGCAAATTCTTAGCTCAAGTCTAGTTTCTAACATATATTGACTGTGTCATACAGGGCATGGCACTTAATTTGTCAGTGCCCCACATAATTTACAAGGCTATAAGGTAGATAATAGTTGTTTCTCTGCTTTGCTATAGGGAATTTCTTAATTGGGAAGCAGTGCAATCAGGTGTAGTTAAAAATATAAGTAATACAAAATAAATATTGGAAGAAATATAGACTTGGTGTTGGCGAGATCAGTTAGGAGACTAGCACAGTAACTAAGTGGTACAATTATTATATTAGCATAGGGACAGAGTGAATAGAAAGAAAGTGAGGGATGCCAGAAACAGGATAAAGGAAGTACTACCAGATCATAGGCAAGCCAAGGGAGAGAGAAAAGTCATTTATTTTTAAGTTTTGCAGTCATGATAATTTGGGTTTGGGAAACTAGGAAAAATGACAGAAATAGAGAAGTTAGGAGAGAAAAAAATATGGCAAAATGATGTTTGATTTTAAACATTAATTTGTACAAATGCCCAGAAGTCAGTTAGAAAGTCAGGATTGGAAGTCAGGACAAAGTAGGGGTGAGAGATGAAAGATGAAATATATATCTTTGTTGGAAAATTAGCTTAAATAAAGCCAAATACATGAGAAATCCAAGAAAACACACACATACTATTTATAATGAGAAAAAGGTCAAGAGCTAAGGTCCAAATCGGATGAGGATGGCAAAGAATGAAGTGAAGATTTCAGAAGAGACAAAAGAAGAACTGTTGGCTAGGAAGACAAGTAGAGTGGCTTGTTATTTTGGAAACAAAGAGAGCTACAATAAAAAATATAAGTAGTCAGTAATGCTACAATTTGAAGATGAATCACAATCTAAGACAGATTTCCAAATCTTGGTTCACAGTGCCCTTTTTTCAGTAATTTTTTTAACAGTTCTCCTAGACCAAAATAAATACCTAATGGTTCTTTTTTTTACTAAATGGTTGGTTCCAAATAATATGATAAATATTATTTCACAACAAATTTGTCTAGCTGTTTGAAAAAAGAATAAAATTAGTGGTAATATTTTTATTTTTTTAAATAACCACAATTACTAATGTGAATGTGTGCCTGTTGATCACTAACTTCTCAACCTGTAGAGTCAGATTGGACATCAATTCACTTATTTGCTGTTCCACATTAATGTAATGCAGTACTTCCTTTTTATCAAAGCAACTTCTGGAAACAAGTTTCCTGAAAATATCACAAATGAAAAAGATGAGAAATTACTGATAGTGTCAAAAGCATGAACAAATAAAAATATATTTCAAATATTTGATAATTTCATCAAAAGGTGATATAATGAAGAAACTGCTAGTTTATACCTTGAGCTGATAGTTCTTGTGTCTTAGAGATGAAAGATCTTGATTGTTTCTGTGTCAGCCTCAAAAATGTAAAATATCCTGTGCTTTTCCTATGAGTTAACCATGTAGCTCTGAATTACAGTGGCGTACATATTAGGAAGCATGTTTCTAAGAGTTAGGCATAATGGAACGTACTGATGGGTTGACATTGTATTTAGAAAAGTGTTGTGTTTCAGAAATAGAATCTCAAGGCTGAAAATGTTTCAGATATTGACTTCTCTAAAGGAAGACAAGACTATCAAATTAACTAATAAATGTACAGCTGTTTTCAAATCTTAAATCTTTATTTGAATGCTAGCTATTATTTTCTGTACTCAAATTGTCACCAAGTCCTATCAAAGCATTCTTTGCAATGTCTCTCCCTTCATAATTTTCTTTCCATTTTCAGTACTGTAGCTCCATCTTCTTTATGTTTGAGTTTACTCATCTTTGAAATAAGGAGGCTGGACTAGATGACTTTAAAGACCCTTTCAGTTCTGCATTGTAATCCTAAAATCTTAGTTGGGAATAAAATACTGCTATCCTAACTGATCTTGACAGTTCTAAAATTCTTTACTCTTCAATACTTTTTAAAAATCCATTTTTTACAACTTTTCAACTTTACAACTTTAGTGAAAGGTGTCTAATGACTAGGTATTAATTAGAGAGAAAAAAAAACTATCCTGTGATCTTCCCTGATTGCAAATCATAGAATACTGCAGTCTATTAAAAATTTAGTTTGAGAATCAGCTAAACCCAATACAGTGGCACCTGGTGACAATGATTGGGCCGTTGTACATTACAAATAAAGAAAAAGGTAGGAAAAGTTTAAGGGATATTACTACAGAAACACATATACACCAAAAAATATGCCCCAAATGAGTTCTCACAGATTGTAAAGGCTCTCTCTCTTTCTCTCTCTGTCTCTGTCTCTCTGTCTTTGACATTGTCTCTGTCTCTCTCTTTCTCTGTCTCGCTCTCTTCCTCCCTCCCCCTCTCTCTCTTCTCTGTCTCTGTCTCTGTCTCTGTCTCTCTGTCTCGCTCTCTCTTTTCTCTCTTCTCTGTCTCTGTCAATCTTTCTCATCACAAAAAATGAATGGGAAATATTCCATATTTAGCATTATATGGAACCACAAATACATAGTTCAGAGGTGTCAAATTTATGGCAAATCAGTGTGGAGGGAATCAGATTGATATATAATTGGTTAATGCTTGGCAAAATCAATAAAATTGGCATTTAAAAAAATGAATCATGTGTGCATCAGATGGAGTCATTGCATTGGCAACTTTGCTTATTCTTTTTTGCATCCTTTTCATTAAAATGGGAAATTCAATTTGAAGAAAGTAATGTGAGAAAGGAATACTTTTCCCCAGAAATGATTATGATTGTAATATGAATACAAATGATACCAATAAAACAGAGTTTTAAAAATAATGGACTGTTCAGGTAGCAAGAGTATGGAACAACCAATGCATGGCCCTCATGTAACCACATATATCTGTTAACCACATAGTATTAAAGTGTGAGAAAATCACCCAGCCCCTGCACACTAGATGGATTCCCTATTTATGTAAATATATAAATGAGGGTGACAGAGGATGAGTATGCATGTATAGGTTGCAATTTGAATTATGGAAAACGGAACCCACATATTCAGTCCCATGCCCTGCTCTATAAACTAGAATCTACCACAATATTGGAATAAGTTACTGAGATTCTTTAAATGTTAAAAGATCACAGAGAAGTAAAACATGTTTTAGTTGGAATCATTCCTGCTTAGTTCTTTAGTGGAAACAGTTACTTGAAACTTAAGCCCATTTTGTTTTTAAGAATGACTTATACTTTCATAACTATTGCTACATTTTTTTTCATTTGTGCCTCACAATAACCACTAGCTGTTGGTACCTGAGATAGTATTAAAATTTGTCTGATGAACAAATTGAGATGCTGAGAGCTTATAAGATTTGAACATGTGAATTACTAGGAAGACTTAGAGGTAGTGTTTGAATTCAGGTCTTTCTCATTCTCAGCATGAGCTCAAGGTCCTTTATTATCGTCATTGATCTTCTATGAAAACCTTTCTGCTTGTATCTTCCATGTCCATGATTTTCATGGTCTGATCCCACCCCCTACCCCCATACATCATTCTCACTTCTTCTTTGAATCCCTGATTTCCTTCTGGATCAGTTCAGGTGCCACTTGTTACAAATAAACTTCCTCGGTTTGACTTGTCTATCCCCTACTTCCTGGTGCTCTTTCCATTCTGTTACTACACTATATATTATTATCTGAGTACAAAGGTCCTACTTCTTTTTGTCTTTGTTTTCCCAGTGCCTAACACAGTGACCTAAATATAGCAAGAATTCTTAATAAATCATTGTTGAATTGAATTGACTCCCAAATACCTTCTTTCTTAAAGAAAGAATTCTGTTAATCTTAATTGAAATTTGTTATGAAAATATAAAAACATAACCTAGAAATTTGTAGTGCTTCCATATATGTTCCTTAAAAATAAACAAAACAAGAGGGAAAAGTTAGGTCACTTAAAGGAAAAAAAAAGACTTTAAGTAATATAAAAATGAAGGTATCATTAGAAAACATATGCAGCAAAAGTATTTCCTCCATGTAGCAGGCATGGTTGAATAAGAAAGGAATCACTTTTTCACAGTCCTAGCATTCCTTAGTAAGATTTTTGGAAGTAAAGAAAGGGTTTGTCAGAGCTAAGAGAGTGATGAGATGCAGCTTGGACACAAGGATGATGGAACTAGGAACATAGTTATTACCCAGGATAGGGTAACTACAAAATGAAAATTTCGCCTTTGAGTTTCCTACTGCTGAAGCAGAGATTTTGCCCAATGGTGCTAATTAAGTTGGGGAACTTTGAAATAAGCTGCTTTTAGATAACAGGGTTCTGTTTTAGGACTATTGTCTATTTCTGTTCCCTAGCTAAACATGGCTCAGTGGTTTGCCTCATTTTGTCTATTTTGGATGTATAATAATTTATTCCGTATTTAAATGGGCTTTGGTAGCTGTGGTGGCTTATAAATTGAATATCCCATGGGGAGATATTACAAACAAATTACAAATAATTACAAACAAAAAAAAATAAAATAAAACAAACCCATATGTTTTCTGCATTAGGAAAAGCATGAGCCATAACCATGTAATTAGAGAGGAGTATTTATCAGTCATTGAAACATGGTAAGTGATACATCCAATGAAAGTGTTGATTTACATAGTGTATTTCATCTACTAAACTATTTTATGATTTTTTTTCTTGTTCACTTATTGAGTGGACAGGTAGCATTGTGCGTAATGCTGGGAATTAATACATGTATGATGCATTGTCATAGTGCCTGTTTTTCTGTTTAAGAAATCTGTATCAGATTTTGTTCTTTGAAAATTCAACAATTCATAATGTTATGAGGATAGTGTACTTTCAAATACTCTGTTCTACTAAAAAAAATAATGTGAAAATTGTAGGGTATTACTACTACTACTATTACTGCTGCTGCGGCGCCTGCAGCCACTACTATTTTATCTGCAAATCCTTTAGAGATGATCTAACAATGCAGGCTATTTAATAAACTTTTAAAGTTCTGCATTCATTTTTAAGAAGGTTATATAGAGCATTGATTTGCAAAAATAATAAATAAGATTTTTGCCGTTATAAATTTACTACATTGGGCTTTCTTCGTAGACAAACTGCTTAAAGATATGTGTGCTTTAAACAAATGGATGTAAGCACTACATATCTTATGGAATCAACTTATTAAACAATAAATTGCATTTAATTTATATATTTAGATATTAAATTATGAATACCTGTGTCTTCAACCTTGCATTTTAGCAAGAAGAGAAGCAAGAAAAACATGTTGTAGTGAATATGATAGCCCTTCCTATTTTCATAAATGGAAGGGTGTCTATTTATTTAATTCTATACATGCCTCAAATAAAATTCTTCTTTTTTCCAGATGATATAATCTTCAAATAAAAATAATTTCCAATATTGGCACTGTGAACTATGATTATTAGGCCAATAATTCTCAGATGACATTTATAATTTTAAAGTAAACCATCAAATTGCCCAGAGAGAGACTTTGTAGCTATTATTCTTAAAACATATTGTCGGCTACATAGCTATGTTGCTCAAGGGAAAGAGAAATTAATTTAATGCTAAAAGCTACCTTTGAAAAGTATTTGTTGCACTGGTAGTTTGGATCTTTAGGCCATGCTAAAATAAGGAAGATTTTTGAATGTAGTAGCTCACTAACATGAAAGAATAATGTCTGGGTCCTAATACAACACATTTAGCACACTTTCAAATTGATATGTTCATTGGTAATTGTAGCAGAATTAATCCTGAATACATAAAAGTTGTCAGAGGAATAGGATCTTTATTGTTTTTAGCTTGAAATGTACTTTTGGAATCTTTTAAGATTGAATACTTTGTTTAATTTCCAAAGCAGTTTTTATTCATTCTATTTCAAGGTCAGCTCAGGATTCCATGGTGACAGCAATTCCATCTATAGGTATTTCTACATTTATAGATATTTTTTCTTTCCCTACTATCACGCACTTCAAAAATTATCAGCATTTTTTAGGAAAAATTCCAAAACAACAGCATTCTTTGAAGGAAAACATCACCAAGAAATTTCAGATTTCTTTTTGATTTTTTGATAGCTTGTAAGAAACTATTTTTGGTAATGAAACACTGAAACATTGGATGTTATACATCTATTATAAAAATCAGTGAAAACAATGTAATATATTTGATTTTGAAATATTAAAGGGGTTGAAAACCATAATATATTTCAAATAATATATCCATTTTTCAAACTATTAAATAGGTTTTCTATTGTGGTTTGTCACTGGAACCTTTTTTGTTTTTCCCTTTCTGTTGGAAGATATTGGTGAGAAACTCAATCAATTAATATATCAATTAATCAGTCAGTCCATATTAATGATCTTCTATGGGTCAAGTTCTATTAGAGGTACTCAGGTTAAAAAAAGAATAAAAATAACTCCTACTCAAAAAGAGTTTGTATTCTAATTGGAGAAAAAACAGACATTTTGTAATTTGACAAATATGTACTAAATAAAGTTAATAAATACAAGTATAGGAAAATAATTATTTTATGGTAGTTTGAGAGGGATGGCATTAATAATTAGGAAAGGAAGGAAATCAGCATTTAAGTATATATTATATGTTAGTCTCTGGGCTCAGTTCTTTACAGTTACCACCTAAGATACAATAGCCCTCTGAGGTTGATACTATTATGATCTCATTTTTGCAGTTGAGGTAACTAAATCAAACATATATTAAGTTATTCTTTAGGGTCACACAGCTAAGTTAGTATCTGAGGTTGCATTTGAAAACAGATCTTGCTTATTCCAGGCTCACATTTCTATATATTGGGCTTCCTAGTAGCTTCAGACAGATCATATTTGAGCTGTGTCTTAAGAAGAGAGGAATGCCAAAAAGTAGAGGTAAGGAGGCTTTGCATTCCATTTTGGGGTAGCCAGCCTAAAGGCATAGAGAAGGGACATGGAGCATCATATGAGGAAGAGAAAGACAGAATTGGTCTGCAGAATTCAAGAGGGAAAGTAATTTCCAGTGAGAGTGAAAGGACAGATTGCAGAGAAGTTATATAGATTTCAAACTTTTAAACAGTTTATATTTTGAGAAGCAATAGGAAGCCATTGGCCCTACTATGTGTCAGGCAATATAGTAAGCAGAAATTTTACCAATTGAATAAATGAAACAATATCTAATTTTAAGAAGCATTCCCTTCTAATGAAAATCTGTATCTTCTCTGAAACATATATTCTTAGAGATTGACTGAGGCATAGTGAAATTAAGTGTCTTGCTTGGGGTCAGAAAGCTGGTATTTTTCAGAAGCAGGTCTTGGACCCACTTCTTCCTTATTCCAAATACAGATCCATTTCTCCTTGCTGCCTGGTTCCAGATTTGGAGCTTTCAAATAGATGTTCAAGAGTTTAAATTATTCAATGTTACAGAGGTTACAGAAATTTTTAAAAATCACTTGTCTGTGTGTTTCTAATAAAATAGGTCTTTCAAAGATTGCTGAATTTTTATTTGTTTTGATTTCCCCTCTTCTGTATTTACAAAAGGTAGATTACTTTGATTTCAGATGGACAAACTCACAAGTAGGCTTGTCTGAATATAGACTTTAACAAAATCAATTAAAACAGCAAATTTATGATTTTGGTAATTTGTATATTTTGTTCTTAAATTAGACATACTTTGTAACTTCGAATCATTTAGGCCCTTGAACCTAGATCTGAAAGGCAGCAAGGAGCAATGAACATAAATATTGACTTGGAGGAAGGAAGACATGGTGTTTTCCCCACTGTTCCATGATGCTTTTCTACATTTAGATAAATGCAATAAACAAATCATTCAATTCCATTGAAAGATTTTAATTACAAAGTTGTGATTATTTTATTTCTTTCTAGGAATGTGGAAAAAGTACACTGATCAATTAATCTTCCTTACAAAGAGAGTAGCCCTTTTCAGATTTGGACAATTTTATTTGTAGAAAAGTATAGGGCCGTAAGAAATTGTGCAGAACTTCATAGGGAAATACTTCCCAAAAAGTGCAAACAGTTCAGAGAGGAACTAAGAGAAAGCAACCCTTAGCACAGGCCTACACAACTTGTAACCTGTGAGTTGCAAGGATTTCCAGCAGCCCATGAAATATGTAGAAGAAAACATCCTTTGCATGTAGGGGAAATCCTTTGGAATGTACCAAGTGTTCCAGGGAATGAAGGTTAAGCAGATTTGCCTTAGAGAAGAGTGCTTACTGAAAACAAAGAGGACTGAGGGATATTATTTCTCAGCAGCTCAATTAAATATAACTTTTTTGGGGGACACTGAGGTTTATGCCTGGGAGATCCTGAAGCCTACAATTTTTTTGGTCACTATGAAATAAGTTTATATCTCTATGTTGCGTGAAAAAGAAGTAATTTCACTAGAGCAACTAGTGTGAAAGCGGCTCCACCCTGAGTAGACTCTTACTTGTTAAGTACAAGGACAACAAGGTCTGAAGTCCAGAGCTGTAAGCTGGCCAATGGCATATTAATTCCCTTAACCAAGAGATTCCTGTTGAGTTTCTGTAGGTCTGCAATACTCTTTTCTCTAGACTTCATGTGATCCAGTTTTATAGATGAATTGTTTTATTATGATGATACTGTTTGCCTTCTCATTAGTAAATGGTTCATCATTAGGAATTGATGGTGTTATTTGATTAGTTTGTTTAAATGAGGAGCTCAATAGTAGCAGTTCAGAAGTTATACATGTGTGGAGTAGCCATACGTGTTCCCTTCCCATGATATCACTGGAATCCTGAAAGTGATTTGACATTGTGTTGCCATTCCCTCTGGGGAAGACTTTGAAGCAGTAATGCAGGTGTAGATTAGAGTGAACACAAAAAGCACTTTTGAAAATATTAAACTGAACAATTACAAATACAAGAAAACACTTTGAAAAATGTAACACAGAGAGAATCTGTTGGGGGGAGAAGGGTTACCTTACTATACCCACACTGAAATCATCTGAGAACAGAGCAACATTAATCTGCAAATTCTTACAATCTTCTTACAAGAATGCAATGATTCATTATCAGTTTCTCTCAGAAATCTTGTTTTCATTCAAAAGTCAACTAATGTATCACATCAGTTTTGAAGCCTCTCATTCTCCCACGTTAATGAACATTAGTTTTCCTTGAACTGCAAGATTTTGTGAATGTGATCTTGTCCATGGTAAGATATATACTTTCAATAGTTTTTCTTGAATTACTCTTTTTTAATTTTAAAGTGTTTGTTAGTAATTTTTAGGAGATTTATTTAGATTAGATGCTATTTAGATTAAATGAGATTTGAGGTTACCAATTATTTTAAACTATTGCAAATTTCAAAGAATTCTAAGACCTAACATATTGTCTATGATCATGATGATGATTGACTACCAAAAATTTGAAAATGTTATAATATTCAGGGCAAAGCCTTAAATTAAATATTTCATAAGCACTAGTAGAATATTACTTATATTTTTTTCCTTTCCATAAAAAAGAACCATTGTTAGTGTGAAGTGGAGGTGTGACTTAATAAAAAGCATATTACGATTCAGAGAACATGCTGTACTTTGGTTTGCATAGTACCCAGAATTGCTCAATAAAGAAGAAGAAATCTGAAAGACTTGTTTATGAAAAAAGCAGAGATAATATAAGCCTTAAAAGTATCTTCAAACATATTCTAACTTCTGTGGAAATTAGGAAGATGGGTTGATTTTTATGAGATGAAATTTAATAGGAATAAATGTAAAGATTTATAGTTAGGCTCAAAAATGAACTAGACTTGAAAAAATTAGATCCTAAAAGAAAGAGAGAGAGAGAGAGAGAGAGAGAGAGAGAGAGAGAGAGAGAGAGAGAGAGAGAGAGAGAGAGAGAGAGAGAGAGAGAGAGAGAGAGAGAGAGAGAGAGAGAGAGAGAGAGAGAAGCACTTTTAAGAAACCAATTTCATACGGAATAATCAGAGAAGAAAGAAGTAAAGCTTTGGTGGGCCTTAGAAAGGGGTGATACAGGCAGTGAGGTGGCTTCCTAGGGCTTATGGTACAGAAGTTCTCTTACTCACACAAGGTATTTTTTGCCTTAGAGAACTTTGGAGGGAAACACATGGTCACCACCACCTGCCCCCCCCCCCCCCCCCAATTGTTGTGAGACAGCATAGAAAGGCAGCCTAGAAGTTTGTATTCTCAGAAGAGTTCTCTCAGCAGTGGGTAATATTAAGGAAGGACTCTCACTGTCATTTGATTAAATTTTAGGTGTTAAATAAGGAAGAAAAAATGGTGATATTCTTTCTTCTCTCACAACTCTGGTCACATTGGAGATTACAGACATAAAGGCAGACAAGAAAAGTAAGGAAATCTTTTATTTTACTGATTTGCAGAAATTTATGGCATTATAAACTAGAGTCCCAAAAGTGCTATTAAAATATAATATCTTTACTGTGAATTTCCAATTTATAACCACTGCTAAAACACTTCAGTGAATTGTAGAAGTTTGCCATTAGAATTAATATTAAACATGGACAGCACATTCCTTTCTCCCCTTCTGGAGGACAATAGATATATAGTCAAGTAATAGTCTGGGAAAATGAACAAACAATGGGGAAAATCAGGCTACAGAAACTTACTTTGGTGACAAGGAAGATCAGAACACATACTCAGAAGAAGACGACAAACTAAGACCTCCAACATACAAAGCTTATAAGAAAAATATGAAATGATCTCAAACCATGGAGGAGCTCAAAAATTCTTTTGAAAATCAAGTAAGGGAAATAGAGGGAAACAAATTAAAGCAAGTTCTTTTTAATAAAATCCTTGTTTCTCTACTATATAGAGAACTGTGTCAAATTTGTAGAAAAAGCCATTCCCCAATTGATAAATGACCAAAATATGTAATCAGTTTTCAGATGAAGTAATTAAAAATATCTATAGCCATATGAAAAAAATTCTAACTCAAAATTAATTGGAGAAATGCAAGTTAAAACAATTCTGAGGTACTATCTCAGACCTATGAGATTGGATAATAGGACTGAAAATGAAAATGACAAATGTTGAAAGGAATGTGGGAAGAATGAAACAGCAATTTGGAACTATGTCCAAAGGAATTTGCAATCATGCATGCCCTTTGAAATAGCAATACCACTACGAGATATGTATCTCAAAAGAGATAAACAAAAAAAAGAAAAATATCTATATGTACAAAAATATTTAAAGCATCTATTTTCTTGGGATAAATAATTGGAAATTGAGGGGATGTAAATCATTTGGCACATGGCTGAATAACTTGTAGTATGTAATTGTGATGGAATACTATTGTAAGAGAAGTGAGGAATCAGGCAAAGCAAAATGTTAGGTTTCAATACTTTTAGACTTTAATCAAAGTCTGTTAGAAGGAAAAATAAATTTATAAAAGTTTCAAGAGAAGAATATGTCCTCAGGGAAAAAGTGATTTGTGCATTTTATCCTCACTCTTAATATATCGAGGTGGGATTAGGTTAACTACACAAAATAACAGGTTTGGATAATTGGATGATTTTAAAGGAACCAAAAAAAATTATGGGGAGATGATTGCATATATATATATATATATGTATATATATATATATGTATGTATATATATATGTGTGTGTGTGTATATATGTGTGTGTATATAATATATACATGTATATATACATATATACATATATGTGTGTATATATATATACATATATACATATATGTGTGTGTGTGTATATATATATATATATATATATATATATATATAATGGCAGCTAACTGAAAGCAGGGTGTTTGGAAATTTGTAGTGCTTGTAAGTAATTGCCCAGGAAAAAATGAGATTTTGAATGCTACCCTTTCTGTTTATAAATCCAGTTTGATTTGGTTGGGTTTTTTCCTTAAATTAGATTAAAATGCTGTTTCATTTAAAGTGAAATGTCTTCTCCTCCTAGCATAATTGTTCCATATCAGAACTTAAATGCAAATACATTTACTATTTGGTGTTGAGACCACATGCTGGGAAAATGCATAAATAAGGAAAAACTTAGTTCAAATCCAATTAAATAAATTTATTAGCTGTGTGACCTACAGCAAGTTACTTCACCTCTATTTACTATAGATTCTCAGTCTCTAAACATGATAATAATAACACCTACCTCCCAGGACTATTGTGAGGATCAAATAGCATAATAGTTATAAGGGACATAGCACAGTGACTGGCACATGATATGCACTATGTAAATGTTAATACATTAAGTATTCTATTTTGTTTTTACATGCCATCACTATAGAATGCCAAAAGTGATAAAATGTATACTTCTCCAAGTAATGAAATTTGGATATGTATTTGATTGAATTGATGCTATCTGACTGGTAATAAGTTCTGTTTTATGTTTTAAGTATATGTTATTATTACTTTCTATTTTTTATACTGTTAAATCTGGGATACCATTTCATCAGAAATGCTCTTATAAAAGTAACCTCTCTTTTAATCTGAATACTGTTTGATTATATATTGAGTTTTTAAAAGAATAACATGAAAATGTTTGAAAATTAGTAAATATTTGAGGGGGATATTTTGCTCTAAAATGGATAAATTATTTAACTATCTCTTGTGAAAATTAAGAAGTGAATCTATTAATAAATAGTATAATTGAAGTTACAACTTTGAACCAATTTAGCAGCAATAGACATTGGATTCAAATATTTTGATTTTTCAACCCCTGATGTCAATTAGGATTTAATAGGAAATACAAATTAATGGTTAATAGTGACCAGGAATTTTCTGGAGTTTTGAGTGAGCTCTCATGTATTCTCTGTATGTTTGAAACGTTAGAATTAATTTATAAATGAAAGATTTCCTTCTGTGCTCTTACCAAAACATGAGAAAAAGTTTAATAAAATAGCCCTACTCTATGATTAGTGAAGTTTTGCAATTTGAGGTGAAATTTCTTTGAACTGTAATTTGACATCATTGTAAGTTTTTGATTTGAAGAATGATTGTCTGAATTATCATGAAGCCAATAGTCTACTATTCAAGGAAAATGTCATGTGTTGCCCAAAGAGAGTACATTCTGAGAATGGCTTTGACAAGATATCTGTATCTGTTAAAACTGAGGGGCCTAACTTGTGTAAGCAAAGTAGGATCCTCTTGATTTGGTTTCCCATTGTCATCTGAATGGGAAAATCACCTACCTGATGAATTCCAAGCCTGGCTATGATACCCTATGAATAATTGTAATGTAATGCCAAGGAAAGGCAACTTCCCAAGGTTCAAAATACCAGCATAGGTGCTCTCCATTTTATTCAGTGACAAACCAAGAACAGAGAAGGTCAAAACATGACATTATTCAAAATACAGCATTTACTAAGAGTGATTAAATAATCTCCAAGTACTACCCCACCCCAGGACCTTCCAATCATTCAATCAGTTACAAAGTCCCAGTTCTAAATACTTCTCCACCCCTAGGCTATACCTTCATTTAGTCCACCACAAAGCCCCTCTCCTCAAATGGAGATTAGTTTCCAATCTAAGTAAAGTACATTCATTTGCTCAACCATAGAACACAAAAAGGTCAAAAGTTCCCCACCCCTGGATCACAATTGAATCTACCCCAGAGTTACATCAAGTTTAAGCACTGCACTTAATACTCAAATGGAGGTCTTTTCTTCATCTTGACAAGAGGCAAGTTCTCAGCAATCTTAGTTCCTGGGGAGACAAGGCTTAGCAAGGCCACAAGATACGTTGCCAGTCCCTTCATTACTTCATCCTCTGTCTGTAGGACAGTCCTAGAACCCCTGAAAACATTAGCAAAACCCTCTCCCAGGATTTCTGTAAACATACAAAAAGAAAATCCTTCTTCAGGGCTTCTGGACCAATAGAAAGGTTCCCAGACCCCTGCAACAACAGCACTGTCCTTCACCAGTGGACAGTATTTACTCTGTCTGCAGGACAGTCTCCAGACCCCTGCAACAACAGCACTGTCCTTCACCAGTGGACAGTATTCACTCTCTGTCTGCAGGACAGTCTCAGGGCTTCTTAACCAAAAGCCAGGTTCCAGGACTTCTTCAACAACAGGACTGTCTTTCACCAGTGGACAAATCTTGCAAAACAACATCAAAACAGACAGACAAAGTACCAGCAAAACAGCCATGTCTCCTCAGTCCTTGGCAGCTCAGGGGGCAGGTCTCAAAAGTCCAGGGCAATTCAAAGTGGCCCTCAGCAATCCTTCTCAGTCTCTCTCTGCCTCCATGAGGTGCTGCTTCCAAAAAGTTCTTCTGCCTCTCTCCTGTCTCTCCAAATCTAAGTCACCAGCTCCTCCCAGTTCGTGTCTCTCTTTTCAAGTCAACAAGTCCATCCCACAGGTGGGATTAACAAGCTCTGGGTTTTAACACAATCAATTTGAAAAACTAAGCCAATACAGGGGAATCTTTAAATGCCATTACTATCACAATAATGTAGAACTTTGTTGTGCAATTGACTTGCCTGGAGTCAAAGAGAGCAAAGGGAATTTTCTGCTTGTTATGGTTTGTGTTAAGTAAATCTGTTCCCTTGAAGGAGCAGTACTCATATTTTTATAACTGAATCTCTTGCCCTTTTCTTTATTTCATATCATATTTCTATTATCAGAGCAGAGGAATTGTGGAAGTACTTTTTTGTCATTTCAATACTACATCTAATCAATCAAATTAATTAGGAGATTAAAATGAAAACATCTCAATTTCTGAAATAGGATACAAACACAAAAGATTTCACTTTTGCTAATATGTATTTTAAGTCAACTCCATATCCCATGAAACTAGATAAATGAATTCTTAGGCTTTTCATCTCCTTGCTAATATTTATATTTTCATGTATAAGATTAGGTCCTTAAGGAATTTTATTCTTTCAGTTTGATTACACGATAACATGCATATCCTTAGTCAAATTGATTTGTGGAAAGACACAGTGATTAGAATGATGCATTTAAGGATAGAGGAATGATCTGATTGTGTTGCTGCACTATGAATATGGTTAACACCAAAGAGTAAATTATATAAAGTCAATTATTAGGACACAGTTACTGTGAGTGGCTCCCATGATTTAACCTTGCTTAACATTTGGGCATTTTTTTCAGTCAGCATGCAGGAGAGGGTGATTTTCTCTTAAAACAATTCCTATATCCTATAGACTAATCCCTTCTGAGGGCTACTGCCATCTCTTTGGCAGTTACCCATCTCCCAATGATGCTGCAATGGGAAGGAACATCATTGACACTGATTCTACCTCCTCTTTGAGAGGTCTACCAATCAGAATTGTGTAACCCTTACATGTAATTTATTTTACTCCTATGTATAAAAGCAGCTTAAAATTTGCCCCAGCCCTCCTTCAACTGCTTGATGCATTTGTGTGACAATATCTTTTGAAAAATAAATTATGTCCTGAAAAAATAATTCCTGCCTAAGAATTCAACTCTTGCTCGTTTTCATACTATTGAATTTATAGTCAATATCAGAAAGTAATAATTCAATCTTTTCCTCAGCCTGTTTGAAATCTTTCCTTGAATCAAAAGAATTATATTCACATTTATATAATTTAGTTTAAAAAGTCATGGTGTGATAATTGTTTAATTAAATTCTAGAAACAACTTGACCATTATCCACTAGTCACTAATTATAACATAAAAATTCCTTTGTCCAAAATTGGAAACCATTTTGAGTAACTTTAACATTAATAGATATTATTTTTTTAAGTTGTTTTTTTCCCACCCACATAATTGTAGAGTGAAAAGAAAAAAAAATATTTTTGATTAAAAAAAAAAGAATAGGAGCAGGAATGTGTATATGTGCATAATACACACATGCATATATACTTATTGTCCCTTTGAATAAAATAAAAATAGAGTCATTCTGGTCTGGTATATAGAGTATATAATTGGTACAGCTGATATAGCTGAGTTCAGCATAAACAAGTATTTATTGAAATGTCTTAATATGTGCCTGGTACTGCATGGTTTTTAGTCAGGATGACTTGACTGCTCATATTTGCTACCTAGGTGATCCTGAGTTATTCTATATATTTATGTCCCTCATGCAATATATTTATATCATCAGTACCCTCTATCCTTTAGGGCTCCTTGGTCTGATCAAAAGTTGGAGAACTCCTTCCAGAACCTTTATTTAAGGCATTAAGATCAGGCACATCGTCATTTCCCATTCTGTCACACTCCTGTGGACTTTTCCATCATAACCTCCTTCCTACCAGGTACCTTTCTTCTCCCCTACTCTTTTTGTAGTTTATTGTGTGTGTGTGTGTCAACTTAACAACTTTCTCTTACTAAGTATTGTCTATTTGAATTTTAAGGAAAATATTCAATATCACAAAAAGGAGGTCTTTAGGGCAAGTGAATTGCAGTTCAGGGTGCCACACAGTAAATGTTGTAGTACCCAAGGAGAGGGGAACAGTATTTATATAGGGTACTAGAGCAGAGAGAATGATTAGGCTGCAGGTGGGAGGGGTTAGGCATCTCAAAGCTTCACCAGATAAATTGTTCTGCATAAGGAGCAAAAGACCTTAAAGAAAGCTTGGGAATAGAGTTTGGGTGATTTGCAAAATAATCAGAGGCTGGGACTGAGGAACTCTGGTCAGCCCCAGGCAGCTTTAGTTCAGTCTTAGTCAATTGTGTTTGTCAGTTCCTCATTGGCAGGGACAGTCTTTCAACTTTCTTTATATCTCTAGTGTTTTACATAGTGCTTGGCACATAGTAGGTACTTAATAACTATTTATTCACTGACTTACTGCTTGAATGGAGCTCCCATGAGTGAAGTTAACTGGACTGCTAAAGTTAAGGACATTTCAATAATCATAGTTCCTTCTGTACTCATATTTTATCGAATTAAACATATCCATTAAAAGAACAATTTATTGGTCTTTAATGCCTTCAAAGTACATAAAATGCAAAGCATTCCTTGCAATTTAGAAATATCTAAACCCCAGTTGTCTTAGAAGTATGAACCAGAATTCCATGTGGCCTGTGATCTTGGGGAAAAGGTAGACTCAACCTAATAAGTATATGCTTCAGCAATCAGATGGTGGGGAGAGGGGTCATATCTCAGGTTTATTCCAATGTGTGGAGCTTGTTTTCTACACATTATTTCTAACTTTATTCACCAAGATTACCTTATAACATTTACTATATAGGCTCTCTTCCTCCCCCTTTAGATATGGTCATTAGCTAATTTCAATAGCATGGGCTTCTCTCAGCAATGTAAGGTTATAAGACAACCACAAATGACTCATGATCAAAAGAGATGTCCACATCCAGAGAAAGAGATTTGGAGTCTGAATGAAGACTAAAACAAACTACTTGTTGTTTTTCTTTTTCTTGTTTTGTTTTGTTTCCTCTTCTTCACTGATCATTACATCAGTTATAATCCTTCTTTACCACCTCACTAATGATTAATGTGAAGATATTTGTAGATCCTATATTTGAGTGCATGCTTCCATGATGGGGGGGGGGAGGAGGAAAGGGAAAGGGATAAAAATTTAAACTCAAGGGACTGTAAAAATTAATGTTATAAATTAAAAGCAAATTAAAAAAAAACAATTTAATTGGAAAAAAGATATGGTCATTAGCACCTATGGACTTCCAGGCATTCATAGTAACCATTGTGTTAGGACTATTTGGAAAATTCCTCAACCATCTCCTGTTGTGGACCTCTTTGTCTACAGAAGGTACTTTGGGAGTGCAGCTACAGTACAGGAGGCAGTGACATATGGATAGAGCCTAGCATCCTACTTTGCATTCAGCCTGAGAAACACAGTAAATAGGCATAGGCAGTTTTGGTCCAATCCACCTATCTTTTAAAATTCCCTAATTCTTTAGCAATATCTTCTTTTCAAACTCTTACGTTCTCAAAACCTAAAAGTCATCACAGAATTCTCAGTCTTCCTACCCTGGACATCAATTGCCAAATCTTGTTGGTTCTGCCTGCACATTTTCCAAATTTCACTCCTTTTTCTTTACTCACACTACTACAGTACAAGTTAAGGACTTTATCAACTTTCCCTTCTGTTGAAATAGCCTAGAATTATATTCCTTTTACCTGAAGCCCTTTCCCTCTCCAATTAATTCTTCTCATAGTTTCTTGAGTTATTTTTTTTTTTTACTAAAGCCCAGGTCATTGCATATCTAATTACCTATTCATAGTCCAGTGACTCACTAATATTGATTTTAGTATCAACTATCTTTAGCTCATTATCCTAAAATTCTCTATTTTTAGAAATTTTATAAAATCCATGATTATTAGCATGATAATACATGCATCTTAATTATAAATGTATATACATACATAGTGTGTCTTAATAATGTACAGACAAGAGTATGTGACCAAAATGTTTGGCTATTGTTTTATAGTTTACCTGACCATATCTAATAGTAATGGAATTTAAAGATCCCCTTGTATTGGCTTGGTTTTCGGATTGATTGTATTAAAACCCAGAGCATTTGAGTCCCACTTGTGGGATGGACTTGTTGACATGAAAAGAGAGGGCTGAACTGGGAGCAGCTGGTGATATGAATTTAGACAGGCACAAGCAGAGAGAGAAGCAGAAGAATTTTTTGGAAGCAGCATCATGGAGGTAGGGAGATGGAGAGGATTGCTGAGGGCCAGTTCAAACTGCCCAGGACTTTTGAGAGCTACCACCCAGAGCTGCCAAGGACTGAGGAGACATGGCTGTTATGCTGGTACTTTGTCTGATCTCATGTTGTTTTGCCAGATTCATCCACTGGTGAAGGACAGTCCTGTTGTTGCAGAGGTCCTGGCACCTTGCTGTTGGTTCATGGGTCCTGAGACTGTTCTGCAGACAAAGAGTGAATTGTGCCCACTGCTGAAGGCCAATGCTATTCTTGCAGAGGTTCTGGAACCTTGCTGTTGGTTCAGAAGCCCTGAAGAAGGATTTTCTTGTTGTTTGTTTACAGACATCCTGGAAAAGGGTTTTGCTAATGTTTTTAGGGGTTCTAGGACTGTTCTACAGACAGAGGATGAATTAAAGAGGACACTGGCAATATATCTTGTGGCCTTGCTAAGCTTTGTCTCCCTAGGAACAAAGATTGCTGAGAACTTGCCTCAGGTCAAGATGAAGAAAAAAACCTATCTTTCGGTATTAAATGCTGTGCTTGAGCTTGTTGTAAATGTGGGGTAGATGGCCTTTTCAGTTGTGACCCAGGGATGGGAAACTTTTGACTCTTTTGTGCTCTGTGAATGAATGTGCTTTGTTAATGATTGGAAAGTAATGTCCATTTGGGAAGAGGGACTTTTGTGATTGATTAAATGAATGTAATGTCCAGGGGTGGAGTAGTATTGGATATTATTGAATTATGCTTGGTGAATGCTGTATTTTGAATTATGCTATATTTTGATTTTCTCTGTTATTAATTTTTCACCGAATAAAATAGAGAGTAGCTATGCTTGTAATTTGAACCTTGGGAAGCTGCCTTTGCTTGGCATTACACCATAATAATGAACAATATTTTTAAACATCCTCTTCATAAATGAATATATGTTGAGCATAATGCTATGAAACAGTTGTGTTAACCATATAGCCTGTGTTTCAATGGGACTTTCTCAGAGCTAATCTAAATATAAATCTTCCTTTCTATTTATTTAGATAACTTCACTTCATACCTGCATAGCTGAATTCAATAAAGGGAAAGATGGATATGTTATACTGTCTTTTTATTCAATCACCATAAATGGTATTTGTTCAGCAAATTAGGCAATTGTTGTGTATTCTTAAAACACATACTTGAAAAGATTATGGTTTAATTATTATTAATTATTAACTAAAATTTTTGGAATTCACCCCAAGGCACATACCGAGCTCAACTAATCTCAAATTTCTGCTGTCAATAAAACTTCTAACAAATGTTACACATAGCCTCTCATATAACAAATGACCGGCTCTTTTATTAGTTAATGTGCTTCTTCTTACTTGCCAAGAACACAAGGATATTTTGAAGCTACCTTGATACAGATGTAGCTAACAGAGTCATATCAAATATGTTCAATTAAAGTAAAATGGCTAGAAGTGAAAATGATTCCAGTGGCTCTTTTAGAACCAGTTCCAATAAATATTCAGTGTCAATCTACACTTAAATTTCTTAAAATTAAATTCTTCATAGACAACATGGAAGTCCAAGAATTTATACCTGTACATAGTTAATAGCAAAATAAAATTCATTTTCTGGATTTATGCAAATGCAGGTACTCTATCACAGTCTTAAGATGAGTTGTGCTGAACATTAATAGGTTTCCTTCTTGAGATAATTCTTTTATTATTTATTGTGAATTGACCTGTGGAAGCAGGCTGGTGTTGCACAAAGTGAGCTAGGCTTACAGTCAGAAAGGCATAGTTTCAGGGACCACCTCTGACTCATATTGGCTGGGTGATCCGGGACAAGTAATCTACTTTCTCTCAGTTCCCCTAGGCAACTCCAAAGGACTATGCATTTCACTGAAGGTGCCAACTTGCTTTGGTCACTGTTATTCCTTTCTAGGAATTCCCTATGCCAAAAAATACAGGTCCCCTGAAAAGAAAAAAAAAAAAGAAATCACTGCTCTGGGCAAAATCCCATCTTGTTAATAATGTCAAAATATAGATACAGAAACCTGAAAGAAATAACACTGCCACAGAAATTTGATGGACTTCAATGATTAATAGAATATATAACTTCACAAAACTCTAGGACCCAGAGATTTCCTTTTTTTTTTACCATGGTACAAGTATTTGGGTTTTACAACAACCCTATGAGATAGGTCTTACAATTATGGGTATCTCCATTGTAAAGTTCAGGGAACCATAACTCTGAGAGGTAGGATGATTTATTTAGGGTTATACAACTAGTAATTATCAGAAGAAGAGTTTAATCCCAGGACTTCCTGAATCCAAGTCTAGAACTATCTCTACTATGCCACATAATATTCATCTTGCAATATCTCTGTACTTGTTGTTTAATACTATTGTGACATCTTGTATTGGATATGTTTTCTTGCATAAATATTCCATCTCCCCAATGACATAGTTTCCACAAGAGCAGGAAGTATCTCATATATTTCTTTCTATTCAATACAGTGGCTAGTATCAAGGGTGGAATTAGCAGGCACCAGATAACTACTGACTACCAATTTAATAACAATGATTCTTATGTAGCTTGAGGAAGTTGGATATTGATTATTATAATCATTCTTTGCCTTTTATTTGACTATGTTTATTTGTAGACTCTTGTCTTGTATAGCTTAACTTAAGACTCCTGATCTCCAAGACTCATCACTAGACCATGTTTCTCTGCAATTGTTCTCTGAGATCTGTTGTTTAGTATTTGTTGGAAGTGTTTTTTCTACAATTTGCTGCTAACTAATTGGAGTGTTTGATGTTTTCAAATGATTTCAAACTTGTACTTGGACCCTGAGGTAACTCTGATAAGTACCACAGTTTCATAATTCTAAATAATAAATACTTATTAGACTACTTAGTTTCATGTAGTTCCCTCTTTTTGAACATGCATTTTAATGCAATTTTAAAATCTTTTAACTCCAGAGAATTTCTCCTGAAGGCTACCAGCATAAGGATAATCATCATGTTATACTATTCCTGAGAATACAATCTTATTTGGTAAATATCTGTACCAATTATAGAGCAGGAATTTGTCTAGCATCATATACACTGTGAGGAGTTCAGGCAGATTTTTTACCTGATCAGTCCTTTATACCTTTATACAATCCATGATAGAATGATATAAAAAGATGAAAGACTGTGCAGGAGCCAATGTCTGTGGAAGACTACTTAATTAAATTTCTAGAGTATTTTCTCATTGGAGAAATGCTGACAGCACCTTTTAGAGGGTTTTGCCAGCCTAGTTCTCCATTTGTATAGTAGCTCTCATCATGAAGCTTAAAGATTTCACTAGCTTAATTAGAAAACTGATTTTTATTTTTGTGGAGAACATTTACTCAACATGTATTACATCAAAAGATATTTTAAAAATAATTTTGACAAGCTATATTAGGTTAGGATGAGATGGGACTATTTTAGATTGAATTAAATATTTTAAGATTCCTGTTTTCACATGGAAACCAGTTGTATCCCCACCAAAGAAAAAAGTTTCACTGAATTTTTTAATTTGAACTAGATTTCTTGGCAATTAGAATACTGATTTTATACCAAAAATTATTGTAAAAAAAAGCAACATTGACCTAATTGCCACAGACAATGCATGCATGAGAGAAGGAAAAAGAGCTCTCTAAAGAGATTTAGAGCAGAGCATTTTTCTGTGTATGGCATGGAAAGGAATATATGCAGTATATTTTCCTCACATAGTTTGATAAATGGACATCATTTTATGAAGTCTCATAAAAGTACACAATTTTAGTGAAATCTATATTGTTTCAAAAATCACTCATGTTCTTGCTATTAACATGAAATTATGGGATATGGGTAAATGAAGATGAGGACAGTGGATCTGGAGATTCATAAGCACAGCATGGAACTACTGTCTCTTAAAAACAGAATGTGTTTAGAAATCTTGAAGCAAGAAAGTGAAAAAAATATTCTGACATTATACAACATAATCAATATTTTCTAAAAAGATTCTAGACAATCTAAAGAGATTATTGAAGACGAATCTGATCCTTAATAAAATAATATACTATTATTCTTATCTATTATAAGAACATTTCAACCACAAAAATGTTCACTGGTAATTTTGCAATTTACTATTATATCTTAATTGAATTTCTTCAACTGCAGCAATTAAAATAATCTTATGGATAAATTCAAACTTACACAATTGAAAGATTTGTTCTTTATATATTTACAAGTGTGAAGGTTCAGTGTTATCCAGAAAATTTTAATGTAAATAATGTAGAAATCTTGATATAAAGGATAAATAGTATCTAAAGCATGAAAACTTTCTATGAGAGGTATTTATATTTTTAAACTGTCTTATTTATTGTTTTTAAAATAGAAAAAAAAACTTCCAAAAGTATGAACTTTAGATAAAATAGACAATATTCTTATAATGTTTCATAAAACAGACTGTATTTAACTCTATTTTTTTGATCTTTTTTTTTAGTTTTTTTGCCACAACATGTTTATTATGTGCCAAAAAAACTACACCGCAGCTTACTGCACACATCTGCAGGAGATTGCAGTCTTGCCTGCATACACTACAATGAGTTAGGGATTTCACACACAGATTCACAAAAACCCACACAGCGCAGCTGGGATACACAACAACGCAACATCGGCTGCGGGGGGGGATTTTTTCTTTTAATAAGAAGGTGGAAAGGAGGGAGGATTATGACACTGGTTCTTTGGCACACAGCTTCCCATAGAACGGAAAGTTCTATTTTCTTATTAAAAGAAAAAATACAAGTTTTCAAATCCCAGCAGCATCAGCCAACTTGTTGCTTCATACATTTTTTTAAAACGGAAAATAAAGAAAAAAGGGAAAGTTACTTGTCCCCTCTAAGTAAAAGGGCTCCTGTGAACCTTCATCTGCTCCCATCAAAAAGCAGCCCTTTTTAGCTCAGTTACAGAAAAGAAAAAAATAAGTCTTGTGACTTTGTAATTAAAAACCTCTATCACCCAGCCACTTAAGTGAAACTTAAGAAAGTGCAAGAAACGGTTTAAAACTATGTACAGCAGCTCCACCATTGTTTATCCAGTCCAGTTTTAAATTTGAAAATCTCTTTTTTACTGGTTGCAAACGTCTCTCTCCACAACTGTGAGAAACCCTAAGCCGCAGTCCCCAGAGACAAATTTGCATTAATGTTAAAAGCTTCCAGGAAAGAAAAAAAATCTCTTTTTTCAAACTACTTAAAAACTGTTTTAAAAAGTGTAAAAAAGGAACCGTTAAAAAAAACCCTGAGCGTAAAATATGAAATATGATTTTGGTTTAAATGAAGAACAAAGTCTCCTTGTTGTTACAGTAAAAAACACCAGCTGAACACTCAGCTTAAGCCGTTCCGGTAGGGGTTAAATAAATGGAAAGGCACTGTATGGCAACTGCAAACATGGAGCCACTGAGACCTGCTTCATAACCATCAGTATTGGGAGTAATGTAAAAAAGTGTTTTTAATAAATAAAAAACCTAGACGAAGGCATCTGCATGAACACCTTCTCAACACGTGGTCCTGTTTTGCTTGTCATCAGCAAACTGAGGAACTAAAGTCTGGGAAAACTGCAGAGTCATTTGGGGGGTGACTGAGGGTGTCCCCTTATAACACCCCCTGAAAACAAAACCCAACAAAACTCACTGTGCTTTAGTGCAGAAACAAAGACAGATCAGCAAGTGCAAAGGGGAATATAAGATTTTCCTCATGTCCTTTGGAAGTGTGCTCCCAGCCTGGGCCTGAGGGGGATAGCAACACTCCAGCTCTCACCACTCAGGTTAAACCAGCTTCACCAGGGGCAGATGAACACCCACCACCCCTCTAGCTGGACTCTCGTCTCTTCTGGTTATGCATCAGCAGACGATGATGACAAAGGCCCTCGGTGCTATGTCGCCAGTGCCAGCAGCTTCGGCAAAAGTACTTGAAGCAGACCTGATCTCGACGGAAGAACGGACCTGGCTGAGCACTGCAGATGTGACACAGAGAGTCTTCTAGGAAGGGGTCAATCTGAACCTTCTTTGTGAACTTGGTAGTTTTGATCTCCACAAAAGCAGCCCTGGGAGCCTTCAGATAACTGCGTTGATTGTTAAAAGTCACTCTGCCTGACCCAATAGGATACTTGTGCTTATCGGGACATACACTACTCCTCCAAACAGATCATTTACAATTGCAGCCAAGGCCTCTGCGTTGAGCATCCCATGCAACGCCCCAAACAAAGACAGTTCTGCTGGGATCCAGTCTCTGTGGTGGGCTCTGAACAAAGTTGCTATCAGCCAAGACCCAGGGGATAACCTGCACCTCCTTACAATGCATCCTGAGGCTGGACATCTTGAAGTAGTACTCGCTCAGGCCATCTGGACTTAGTGGATGTTGGGAACAAGCTTGGACCAGGGCCCATACAGATTTCTCCAGTTCAAACACCAGATACACATACCCTTTGGGAGGGCATTGGGGTGTTTGCCATCCTTACCAGGCCATTAGCACTCAAAGAGCCAAAAACACGGAAGGTGTTAATCAAGCCAGCTTCTCTTATGTCCCAAGGAACTCCTCCTAGAAACACCTTACAGGAATAGATAGGGTTCTTCTAATTTCGAGGAGGAAGCTGACCACTCCAGGAGCATGTGGCGTCATTCACAGCTGCAGCTTGTCTATGGAGTCTGACCTCCCTCTCAATACTAAAAGGATCCTCCGGAGCTTCTAACAAGTTCCAAGAAGGCCACACAGATGCTCCAGGCCATCTCTTTGATGCACTGGTAGGAGAAGGAATCACTGCAGCTAGAGCAGCCTGGTCTTGGTTCAGCCAGGACCCAACTCCCATCTTTAAAGGGTCTCTGGGACCAGCCCCAAGGGGCAGAAATGGCAGAGGAGGGGTGATGCTAAGGCTGGAAATTAAATCCAAGAGATGGTCTGATCCAGAGCTGAACCCACTTGTATCTGAATCAGAGGGGCTGCTGGAACGATAATCCAGGACAGGATGGGGATCCAAGTGAGATCCTCACAGAGATGGTTTTGGAAACTTTTCCACCAAGTCAGAGTTAGTAGGGTCCAAGGGCAAGAAGCCCAGAGGAGGTTTTCCCAGTACATTTCCAAGTGGGTTATTGAGCATGCTCAGTACCGATTGTGGGCTGCTCTGTGCTGCAGCATCAGAGTCCTGGGTACTCCATGGTCTGTCCCACCCTGTCATGCTGAGGGACTGCAGGCCAAGGCACAGGTCATTTGCATTCGGGAGGCCCTGCGAAGATTCTTGCACAGAGGTGGGGAAAAGTATCCTGCTTGTAACTGTTCCTTCAGAGTCTGGGAAGTCTGACAAATGATCATGCTTTCCTTTTGTGATAGGTGTTGTGCAGACTCGACTGAAATCCACAGAGTTGTCCAACATGGCATTTATTCTACGGAAAACATCAGCATTGCTACAAGTTGAAAGCGCAGGTGTTTCAGGGCTATCCCAGCAGTCTTTGATCCTCCCTGTGTCTTCTTTCAGAGAGAACACCATGGGGCAGCTGGGGTCCACGTCCTGGAACTGATCCATTTATTTTTGTGAAAATGTTGATTTTCCTTCTTATGAAGAAAAATAAATTCAACAATTTTCTTCCTTATCCTTAAAAGTGACGGCATATCTCTGGTCATACTTTCTGGGTATTTTCAGTATGTATAGACATCTTAAAAATGCCTCTGTTATTGACTAAAAGAAGTAAACAATATTTCCCTGTAAACAAGTTTTGTCAGTACCTTTATTTTTTAAAAGCAATTGGGGTTAAGTAACTTGCTCAAAGTTACACGGACAGGTGTTTCTGGGTGGGTGCTAAGTTTCTGACCCCGGATTCATTCCCAGGTCATCCCAAATCCGGGGCTGGTGCTCTTACTTGCTGTGTTGCTTGGCCACCCTCAGTACCTTTAAAAAAATAACTGATATTAATAGAGGAGTGTAGTTAATGTTTCAGGAATTTCTTGATTAGACATTTCAAAGTGATTTTACTTTTTCTGGAATATTTTCAATCACCTTTTGGTGGTGAGAAACATGTGACATCCCAGATGTTCATATAAAATAATATTTTATAACAAGCATTGTCCTATGTTCCTTGGTACAAGGCAGGAGGTGACTAGAACATTTCCAGGATTTGAGATAAGTTGTTCCCAATGTTTTCCACCTTGGTACTTGCTTTCCCAGAGAACAATGTGTCTCTTCTGCTTATATAAGTATCTCCTCCTAATATAAGGTTAACTCAAGCACCCACCAATACCCGATTCTTTCACAATTTAAGGTTAACTCAAGCACCCCCCCCCAATACCCGATTCTTTCACATTTAACACTTTCCCTCCTTACATAGCTGAGAGAAGCCTACTGAGACTGTTGTTCTTGATGATATTAGGGAGATAGATTTTACTCCATTTCTTCTGAAATTCACCTTAGGACAATAACATACAGTTCCATCACCCTTCCCTTTCAAAAACAAAAGAAAACTAAATAAAAAATCTAAACTATTAGGATATACCATATATATATTAATGCAGTAATAAGAAATATTCATTACTATCCCATGTTTTGTAATATTTTCCATTTTTCTGGGTGTAAGTTGTCTTAAATTATTTGAATTTGTATTTCTTTAAGTATTGGCAATTTAGAAAATTCTTTCACAGAATTAATAGCTTGCTATTCTTCCTTTGCAATTGTTTCTTCCTGGAGACTTCCCTCTCACATAATACCTTTGTGATCTTAGGCAAGTGAAGACCTCTCAAGTCCTTAGTTTCCTCTTCTTTAAATTAGGAGGTTAAACTAGAATTCTTTTAAAATCATTTTCCAAAATAAATCCATGATTCTATAATCTTTTGCCCTGAGAAGGAAAGTTTTAATATTAGAATCAAAGGTTTGTCCAAGATTAATCTGCTGCTTGCTGTAACCTTATGTAATCATAGAGATTAATGGAATTTTAGTGTAACTATCTTTTATCTATTAGTAGAGGAGAATAAACCCCAGGGGATTAAATGACTTGCTCGATGTAGTACGTAATTACTAATTAGAACCCAAGTTTCCTGATTCCCACACCAGTGTTATTTCCACTCCTTTCCTAGTTCAGTATTCTATTCCCTAGACATTGATGCCTTTCTACCCAAAGGCACATTTCCTGAAAATAATCGAGAGTTATTGCCCTAAGACAAGAAACCTCCCAAAGCCTCAAAAGCCTGTCAAGAAAAGAGAAACTTGAACAGTCTGTGGAATGACAGATCAGATGCACACACATTCTAAACAACAAAACTAAAAAGCTTTTCTTACTGAGTTCCTATTCCCATTTGCCCCACTACAAATGTCACCACTGGCCATACGCATATACACATATGACACAGTTGATGAAAAATCATATTGGTACTGCTTTGGGGAGGGGAAAAAAGGGCATTTTTCATTTTGTTTTGAATTATAGAAGACAGGCAATTCTCAGGAAGACATCTGTCATTTTCACATGCAAATATGCACAATGCAAATCCTGGAGTGTTGCTTCTTTCTACAGTTTACCTTTCTCTAGAGATTTGCCACCACCCACCCATTGGAATCCTTAATCTTATTTTAACTATTTTAAGGAGACTAGTGTGTAGGTTTTCTGTCAGAAGCAATATAATTCTTATGACATTTACTCACATCTAGTTTTTTAATAAAATCTAGAACTTTATTTATAAAATATGACCTTAAAGCAGAAGATAGAATACATATGTTACGAGTTGGACCACTCTGAAACTTTTCTTCTGTGTGGGCCATTTTTCCTTTCTCTAGGTTATCCAACCCTGCTTCTATAATTAAAGGGGCACTGTCTTTATCTGTGTGTATATGTATTATAACAATGTGCAGGGCAGAATATGAAAGAAAAAGTATTTGAAAAATAGCATTGCAATACTTGGAAGTTTTAAAGAGAAGAGAAAACTGCAACTTTCAATGTAATCGATTCTCGGTAGAGTACAAACATCATGTAAAGGGTCAGGAGACAGGGGGCCTCTTTTTGCGTTTGATACTAACTGGTTGTATGACAATAGAATAATTATCTAAACTTTCTTTTTTACAATGTCCTTATCTTCTAATTTAGGTTTCTATGACACTTTATTTTAGCTTTAGAATTATGATTCTTGGACTTAATTGTCCCTGCTACCTATTAATTAATAAACAGATATTTTGCATCTTGTCTATTGAAGGCATGGGAGGTATAGTGGGGCACAACTAAATAGTTACTATATTAATAACTACAATAGAAATGAAAATTTACCTCATTAATGAATTGAAAATGGATTGTAGTTTTCTTAGAGAACTAACATGGTTTATTCTATTAATCAAAGAGGAAATATTAGACAGAACAAGTTAAAATATGATTTACTTCTTTACAAGAATGCAGAAATATAAGGACCATCTTTTAATGCTTAATTGTATATGAACCTTCTCTGTGAGAATAGTTACTAGGTAACCAGGAAAAGGATAAATAGCTAAAGACGCAACAAAGGGACATCACTAGAAAAATAAGTACATCGAATCCAACACATCAGGATTCTAGGAACAGCAGATGATGTCTTGGACGAGGAAAATGACATTGGGTAAAATTCAAGATCTTTTCCATCTTCTCACTGAAATGGGCAAAGATGAGAAAGAAAAGCACAGCTAGCTGCAGGGAAATAGTGGGCTGATGACAGAAAACATCAGCACCTACAAGAAGCCTTTGGACAAAAACAGTGGGGCCTTATTACAGAAAAGTGTCTTTCGGAGGATGACAGCACACATTCCAAGAGCTATTAGTTTTTCTGCATTTGTTCCAATTTTCTTATCAATGTATGAATTCATACATAAAAAAGCAAGTATGTGACTATTCAGGTATGTGTCTCCTTGTATATATGTGCAGGTATAATATGTCTAGAGGTGTATCAACAATGCAATATTCACAATGCCTATGGTAACTATAAGTATGCTTATATGCTTATTCATCACAAAATATATCAGGCTCTGTACATGGGGAGCAAACGTAGAACATTTATTCAAATACCAGAAAACAGAGTCTCAAAACCAGAAAGGCAAAGACATCACAGTAGTTATGAAGTTGGCACACACAGTTAATGTAGTAAACACCCGCAATCTCAAGCCTTCAAAACAGAGAAGGCTACCTCAGGCAAAGATAATCCTCTCCTCACTCACGGCAACTGCTCAACATCAACCCAGCTTTCTCCCAGCAGCTCTGGCCCCTTGCAATTCCCCTCCCTGGCAGTCCTCAGCAGGAGTCCTTAGCAGAAATTCTGGCTGGCTCAAAAAAAGGAGTCTGTGCCACTGCCATCTCCGCTGCCACTGCCGCTGCCGCCGCTGCTGCTGCTGCATGCTCCCAGTCACTGCACTCGCTCTAGCTTGGCTTCTACTTCCTCTTGCCCCACCCCTTCCTGCTGCATCAGGAACTTCAAGAGACATAGAAGATCTTCAGATCCCATAACCATTACAAAAGGATAGTCCCAAGCACATTAGGATAATCTCCTGCATAAGTTTTATAGACAAAGACAAGTGTTCCATTGAATAAGGAAGTGTGGATGGACTGTAATCACCTTCAAAAGAAGTACCCAAATCTGTTGCGGTTTTGAAACATGGATTTGAAGCAATCAATCAATCAACATAGATATATTAAAACCTTACTATTTACTTGAAAATTATCCTGGTTCTCTATTAAAGAACTTTCTTAGTTAAGCCATACCTGTTTAATTAATACTATTAAAAATTTAATTTACTTTAGTAGTTTCTTATAATTTCCCTACTGCCAAGTTGAATGGGTATGTTTGTGCATGTGTGTATGTAAATATATATGTGAGTATGTGTGTGTGTGTATACTTTATACCAACATGCATACATACATAAGTAAAAGCAGATGTACAACTAGAAAAAAATAATCAACAGTATGGAAACAACACTGAATAGTCAACAGAAAAGCCAAAGACCCCATTGTCTTATTCTGAAAATTTATGCTTGAAAAATAATTTGGACATGTATTTTAGCTCAAGTTCTAACTCTCCTTTCCCTAATTAGGAAAATGGATATAAAATGCCATTTGCAGGGTGATAGTGAGGATCAGATAAAATAATAGATGCAAATTGCTTTGCAAACATTAAAGCACTCTATGACTTGTTTTATTATTATTATTTATGCCTGTATGTCTGCAGGAATGTATGTATGCATCTATCTTCCTTCTTCGTTCCTTCATTCCTTTTTTCCTTTATTCCTTCCTTCCTTCCTTCCTTTTTTCCTTCCTTCGTTCCTTCCTTCCATTCTTTCTTTCTTCCTTTCTTTTTTTCTTTCTTTCCTCTCTGTTCTAACTACATTAGCTAAACATTTTTTAGCTTTTGTTCACCATGAGTACTCCAAGACAACCTGAGGAAATATGGAAATAAATTATACTTCTGGTAGTCTTTTGATAGGCAATGAAACCAGATCCTCTAACTTTTCTGCTTTAAAGAAAGTTTGTGAATAATCCTTCCAATTAGCTTTTAGTTCTTCTACTTATTCAGTTTATGCTGAGAATAACAAAATGTGCTACAGTCATTTTAGCAATATATCAGTTCACTGGTCATTGGTCAAAGTGGTAGCATTTAGGGCCCTCTACAATTAAACTAATATATACGAGCATTCCAAAAACCCTGTGGTTATTAGCATCTTCTGCCTGCTTTTCAGTTCTGCTCCTATTGTCATGAAAGGGGATCACAAATATTTGAGGTTTTTCTTTTTTAATTGTTGTATGTATGTTTTCTCAGTTACCATAACTAAAGGCCTCACTTACAATGTAAGTCAATTTTTAGTAAAACTATGTTTACTCAATTCTGTCATCAGACAGCAGTTTCAGTCTCCCAGCAGAATTGTGCTCCATTCATTCTTTTGGAGGGAAACATGTTCATATTATCCTCAGCATAGCCCCCAAGAAATCAGGTTCACCTAAACATTACAGGAAGAATGCTGTTTCAGATTGACATTTTAAATAATTATATGACACTTTTCTTTGCTTGGTGAAATTATTTTATTTTGTAATTCCTACAAATGTAGGAAATGCCACCTTTGAAACTGTGAGTAGTAACAAGTCACATTATACATAATTTTGAAAATATTAGTTTATTTTATTTCTCTATAACTAGTATGTTCTAATTAAACTACCCTTTAGAACAATATGAATCTCTTTATCACTTTATATCACTCTATATCTCATTTTGTTAAATTGTTTTTTCAATTTCATTTGTTAAACATTTTGCTTTGCCTTTTAAAATACTCATTTAAATAAAGAATCCATCTCATTATCCACAAATCTACTACTGAATTATTCAACCTACAGTTGGGGGTTAAGTCTCTCTGAAATCTGAGGATTCTCTAAACCAAAGGTTTTGCAAAATATCAGTGCAAATATTATTCAAATTACACACATCTTTTTCACATCCATATAATTACTTTTACATAGATACATCATAAAACAGGAAAAAAAAATCATTTGTCTGAATTGCCCTAGCACTCCTATGTACTTAGTGCATTTCATTTTTTTTTTATTCTTTTTGGAGGAGTGGAGGTAGGGAAATTGGGGTTAAATGACTTGCCCAAGGTCACATGGCTAGTTTTATGTTAAGTGTCTGAGGCTGAATTTGAACTCATGTCCTCTATTATAGGTGCTCTATTCACTGTGTTAACTATCTGCCCCTTCATTTTGTTTTTAAAGAAATATTTTAAGGGGAGTGCTTAGGTGTTGCAGCGAATAGAGATACCAAACTTGGAGTCAGGAGGACCTGAGTTCAAATCTGGATTCAGACACTTAACACTCATTAGCCATTTGACATTGGGCAAGTTACTTAACCCCAATTGCCCTGCCTTCCCCCTCTGCCAAAAAAAAAATAGGGGCAGCAAGGTGGCACAGTGAATAGAGAACTGACCCTGGAGTAGGGAGGATCTGAGATCAAATCTGGCCTCAGACGCTAGCTGTATGACTCTGGGCAAGTCACTTAAGCCGAAAAGCCCCCCTTTTTTTAAAGATATATTTCTGCCTTCTCTTAATAGATAATAAAATCATTGAACACAAGGACTTTATCTTGTTGTGAAAGACACCTTGACACAGTGGACAGGGTCCTATCTGGGAGTAAAAAGTTCTGAGTTCAAATCCTGTTCCAGATGCTTCTTAGGTATATGACTCTGGGAATGTCACTTGCCCTCTTGCCTCAGTTTCCTCCATTTAAAAATTGAATTAATAATATCTACTTCCCAGAGTTGTCATAAGGATCAAATGGGATAACATGTATGGTGCTTTGGGAAACTTGAATATGTTTTCATTGTTGTAAGATAAACTCCACTTTAATAATACTCAGATGTCTGGTTGAGTGACATGGTCATCTACCATGTTAAATGGATGTTGTATACACTGCAAAAAGTATAAAGGCTTTGCATGTTGAGGTAGAGGTGAGCTCTATTATGTAAGGAATAGCCTACCTACACTTAGAGGGATTCATATTCAATTGACTGAAGGCTGATGTGTTTTTTTAGGCACAGCAGTGAACAAATGACTTCTAAATTTTAAGTCGAAATCTGTTTTGGTGGAGGAAGTGAAAATTTGGTAGAAATCATACATTCTTAAAACAATAAGTTATTTAAGGTAATACTCTTAAAAGAATTTTAAAATAAGAGGGAAACAGAATATAAATATTTTGACATTAATTATTCTTCATACTACTTTTCAAGATGAGACTGTACTGATCTTATCAACAAATTCTTTTCATTATCAGGAGTCATTGAAAAAAGTGGCATGTTTTGGAATTTGGATCAATATAAAAGTGAAATTGCATACTCCATAGCTTCAATGACTTTTAAAAAAATTCTAGGATGGTTGCAGAATGACAGTACAGAGTTTTGCTATTCTCATTTCTGTGTGCTTAAATAATGCCTAACCATTGTCATTGCTGCTACTGAAATTGTACTTCTTCCTTTGAAGAAATGAGTGAATTGTAAGAGGGAAGTAGATGTCATAGAAACCCATAGACATTACAGCATCTACCCTGAAAATGGAAAATATATTTTGCAATATGAATGCATTTTTTTCTTAAACTACCAAGCATATGACCTTACTTTTAGCCTTTATAAAAAGCAGAACTGATTCTGACAAAAAAAAACTTTATTAAATATGACTTTTTATAGACTTTTAATAGAAGTAATGCTAAAGGCAGTATTCCAAAAAGCAATTCCTCATTTTTCAAAAATTATGTGGATTCGAATGATTAAAATCATTTTAATATTTTAAAATTATACAATCATGTTAGAAATCTTGATTTTTTGTTAGCCAATTTAACAGGGATTTGCCTATGAAAATTCTTTTTTGAAAAAGCATTATATGATCATAGTTTTAGAATTTAATGCCCCCAATATGTCATTGAGTCTAATTCATTAATTTTACATGTGGGTGTAATATGTAGCAAACACAGAAGTAATTCACACCTTGTTTCAGCTATTGAATTAACACCTTGTTTCAGTTCAAGTTTCTATTGAGCTTTGTATGAAGTCTGTTAAGAAACACATCATGTGAACCCCACAACTTATGAACCCTAGAACTTGTGAATTCCTGGGGAGAAGCTAATGACCATATATAATGAGAGCCCCAGGACTTGAGGCAGAACTGAACTGAGAAGAGGACTCTTTCGGTGGCAGAGTCAAGAAGGAGAAAACTTGAGGTATCCCAGTACTCTGTCTGCTCTGTGTTGATGCTGGTTTGTGATATTTTGTATAGAAGCACTGGGACCTTAATGGCAGTTCTGAAAGAGGATTTTCTGCTTGTATATTTGCAGAAATCCTGGAGAAATGTTTTGGAGGTCTTGGGACTTTACTGATGATTTGTGCTGACCTCTTAGACTTTGTTTGTGGGTGGGTGTTGATTTCTATGTTGATAATTTGTGTTGAATTCTCACAGCTTGTTGGTGGGTCTGAGTTCATTTCACACACAGATAGTGAATTGATGATGGTGCTGGCAATGTGTATGAATATTATTGTTGCTCTGTTAAACTTTGTCTTCCCAGAAATAGGAACTGTGAAGGATTTCAGGTGGACTGGACAGTGTGAGCTTCAATATGGCATGGGAACAGGATGAAGAACTGGACAAGGAGATGGACAAGGAACTGAGAGCTGCCTGTCTTTGAACTGAGGTGACAGAGCTGGGACCATGGAAGAAGATAGAAACTGAGAGCCAGCCTTGATTCAAGCTGAAAGAAGACTTTACTTGTATGCCGTGTACTGATTGAAAAGATTATTATTTACTTGTGGTTGAGGGTAGTGCCTGATGACTGAGTAGGGACTGATTTGTAACTTAATGTGCTCCATGGGTGGAGCACTTTGACATTTTGTACTCTATGACTGAATGATTGAGTTACTAAGTGATTGATTGACTAAATTACTGTACTTTGTTCAAAACTATGTGACCACTTTGTTGAAAATTATGTGGCCATTTTAGTGATAAGTTTTTGAGATATTATCTCATTGTAAATGCTGTATTTTGATTTTCTATGATAAGGTTAACGTTGTGAATGCTGTGCCTTTATTTTCTATGAATGTTTTGCTCTTATTTGTTACTAAATAGAGTGTTCACTATAATATTTAATCAGAACCTTGAAAGTTGTTCACAGCAGCAATTCTCTGGAAAGCTGCTCATGTGTGGTTTTACAGTGGGTAAATGAAATTTCAGAATGGTTATGTGATTTTTGTCTGAGGTCACGCAGTTTTTAAGTGTCTGGAGTGGTAACTTCACTCCAAGTCCACCTTTCTACCTGCCACATAATATAATTCATGTTACGTATTTTAAAGAAAAAAAAAATTACAATTAAACTAAAAAATGTGTTACATAATCGCAATGTAAATCCTTCCAGGTGATAATTTTTCATAAATTTAAAATATATCTGTGTCACATACAAACCACCAACATTTTGTAATTTTGTATGAAAATTTTATCTTACAATGCTAGAAAAAAATGAAATCCAAGGAAAATGGAGAACAAAATAGTTCCTTCCTTGTTTGCTCATTTGAAGTAAATGGCCTATTAAGTAGCATAGAAAATTATTTAAAAAAATTATTGAATCCCCAAACAAATATAATATAATCAATTAAAATATATTATTAAATATCTGCTAGAGTGGTATGTATGATAACTAAGTAGCACTGATTATAGAATGCTAGATTTGGAGTCAGGAAGATTTAATTGCAAATCATTCCTTATATCCTTTCTATCTATGTAACTATGAGCCAGTCATTTAAATTTCTTCAGCCTTTTCCTCCTCTCTAAAATAGGGATAATACTAGTATACACTTTACATGTTTGCTGCAAGACTCAAATGAGATAACATCTATGAAGTCCTTTGCAATCTTAAATAAATTATATAAAGGCCAGAAATTCTTGGGTGAATGTCTTTGGAGAATAAAAACAATTTTGATAGTGTTTAATTTTGTTTTAGTACTTGTTGTGAGTGTGTGATATGTGTTTATGTTCTACTGACATTGGGCTAACTTAATTTCTGACTTTGAACAGATGACACCAGATTTAGCTGTTATCCCCTCTTTAATTATTTTTCTGTCATTGGTAGATTCAGTGCCACAGGCACTTGATTCACTCTCTTTTTGTGTTATAAATTATGTATTTTTAAGGGAAACATGTACCACATTTCTAATGAAATATGTACCATAAGTTGCAACTTTTGAATAATAAACAGCAAAATGAATGAATGAGTGAAGCATGTTAAGCTTTTACAATGCTCAGAACACTACACTATGTGCTAGGGATATAATTAGAAAAGTAAAGCAGTACATGTTTTCTAGGAGATCTCATTCTAATACAGGAAACAACACACATGAATAGTTTCAGCTATAAGTCAAATGAAAAGGTCACATGTTTTGGGGGTATAAAGGCAAAGCAGATATTAATTCATCTTATATCTTATCTTTTATTAAAGAACATCATTACTTTCTTATGTTGAATCATTTGTTGATATCAGATATTTGATTAAAAAACTTTCTTTTTGCATCTTCTTTAGATGTAGCTTTAGCACCTATAGGATTAATTACCAGGCTTAATTTTCCTTAATTGCTTCCCATAATGACTCAGGGTCCTGAGCTAGAAGATTTTATATCTCCAATAATCTTGAGCTATGGGTTGTCTAAGGAGTGATTCTGTCCAAGGTGGTGATGGTAGTCTGACCTGCTTCACATTCTACCTCCTGCTTCTTTCCTAAGGTGCACATTCCATAAATTTTATAGATATTCCAATGGCTGTTGCTAGGGGGAAGATTTTAAAAGACTATTCAAGGCCACAGTGAAATAGAACTACTTGCATACAAAGACAAAGAAAGAATAGGTGAAAATTTATAAATAAAAGATAAACTATTGCTACAGAACACCCTAATTAGTCTTTTGCTTTGTCCCATGGAATTTACAAATGGCTATATGTCTAAACACATACACATTTATACGTATGTATGTATGTGTGTATGTATCAGACAATGTGTTAAAAAATGTAATAAAGAACCTTTTTCCCCTTCGTGTTGTATTCATCATCATTGTCATCTTCATCGTTGCTTTTGATTTCCTCTTCCTCTTCCTTGTTCTCCTTCTCCATCTTCTTCTTCTTCTTGTTCTTCCCCCTTTTCTCTCTATGACCCTACCATCTCCCATGCACTTAAATTACCATCTCTATCCACAACATTAACAGTACTATATATCGAATCCAAATCTTTTCCCCAAGACTTTCATAACTAATTGTTGATCAGATGGTTTAAACTGATTGTCTCAGAGATATCTAAAACTCCTCATGTAAAAAACTCAATTCTCCTTTTCTCCAAACACTCTCCTCTTCCAAACTGACCTATTCTTTTCAAAGACAACACCATCCTTTTGTTCTCTCAGGTTTCTATCTTTGGCATTATCCTCTACTCTTCATTCTTTTTTATTCTTTTCATTTTTTGCTTTTTAGAGGGGGTAAGACAGGACAAGTGGGGTTAAATGACTAGCTCATGGTCACATGGTTAGTAAGTGTTAAGTGTCTCAGGCTGGATTTTAACTCAGGTCCTCCTGACTCCAGGGCCAGTGCTCCATTCACTGTGCCAACTAGCAGCTCCTACTTCTCATTCTTATGGATTCTACATATTAAACAAGTTGCCAAATCTTATTATTTCAACCTCTAAAACATCTCTAAAATCTAACTCCTCCTCTCTTTTCACTCAGGCACCACCTTTTTCAATCTTTTCTTCTAACTCTTACATGGCCTCCCTCTTGGTCTTCCTGTTGTTTCACTTTCCAATGGAAAATCCTCCACATAGATGCCAAAGTGATTTTCAATGTCACTTCTCTAGAGGTTATGGCATTACAGTAATGAACAAACTCTAGTGGCTCACTATCATCACTAGGATAATATAAAAAAAAATCATATTCGGCTTTTAAAGCTTTTCACAATTTGCAATCAGACCCCAAAGTATCTTTAAATTAAAACTATATATTACTCTCTTCACATTCTAAAGTCAGTCATTTTAACTCTGTTTCTCACACATGACATTCCATTTTCCTTCTGTGTACTTTTACACTGGCCATTCTCCTCTAAGAACCTCTAAGAAGTGATATTTCTGTTATCTCTCTTTATTTCATTAAAATTATTAGAAAATTTTCTTAAGATTGACTAGAGATTGATTCTGAAAGTTTGATCCCTTGCAACATTCTTTAAATTATTTTTTCCTATTTTTTGAAATTCAAATTTGAATCATTCTTCCTCTTTTTTTTGAAATAAGTTATGCCAATACTCTAAAATTGTGGATTATTGGAGATTATAGTGTAGAGTAAATATGAAGTGTGAAGGGTATAAAGATAAAATTAATATAGCCCCTGCTTTCAAAGAGCTTGTATTGTAATAGGGGCAGTCAGGGTATATGAGAAGATTCTGTGTCAGGAGAAATGACAAGGCCTGATGGTCCCTAGCATCAAGGACAGAAAAAATGACAAGGCCAAGTGTTTGGGAAGATGCTTTCAAAAGAGATGGTAATGAAAGAGGGAAAAATACAAATATATCAAGAATGGCATAAATATCTTCTAAATTCAGAAAGAAATAAAAGGCTAAGGGGATAAGGATGGGATGATGGTATAAGGCATGGATTTCAGGGTAGGGGGAGGGAATAAAGGAGGGATGTTTGTTGGTAGGGGGAGTAGTTTAAATAACAGGAGGGCAAGGTAGTTGGTAGAAGTAAAGTAATATAAGGCCATGAATGAGCAATTTTCTAAAGGACTGCTGCTGTTAAAAACTTTCCAGGTTCTGATTACATAGCATAGTGAACTCTCTATTCAATAACAAATCGGGGCAAAACATTTGCAGAAAAATCAAGGTACAGTATTCACAATGTTATAACTTATCACAGAAAATCAAAATATATCATTCACAATGTCACAACTCAACAACTTATCACAAAAATGGCCACATAGTTTTCACCAAAGTGGTCATGTATTTTCAACAATGTACATTCATTTAGTCAATCACAAAATCTTTAATTCAATCACAAAGTGCAAAAGTCAAAATTCTCCATTCCTAGGTCACAGTAAATCATATTCTTCTCAGTCAGTACACAGTATCCAAGTAAACTCTTCTTTCAGCTTGACTCGAGGCTAGCTCTCAGCTTCCATGGTTCCAGCTATAACTGTCACCTGAATTCAAAGGCATGCAGCCTTATATTCTTATATTCAGACTTATATTCTTATAAATTTGACTGGGTTCTCTATATATTTTAAAAATGAAACCTTTATCAGAGACACTGTCTGTAAATATTGTTCCCCAGCTTTCTGCTTCCCTTCTAATACCAATTCCTTTGATTTTGTGTGTGCAATTTAAAAAAAAAAAGTTAAATGTAATCAAAATTATCCATTTTGAATTTTGTAATGTTTGCTATCTCTTGTTTGGTCATAAATTCTTTCCTTCTATATAGATCTTACAGGTAAGTGACTCCTTGATCTCCTCATTTGTTTATCATAACGCTCTTTATGTCTAAATCATGTACACATTTTGACTTTATCTTGGTATGCAATGTGGGATGTTGGTGCATGTTTAATTTTTGCCATACAATTTTCCAGTTTTTCCAGCAGCTTTTGTGAAATAGTGAGTTCTTATCTCACAAACTGCAGTCTGTGGTCATACCAAAAAGTAGATTACTACAATCATTGACTACTGTGTCTTGATTACCTAAGCTATTCTACTTATCTACCATTCTATTTATTAGCTGGTAACAAGGAATTTTGATTATTGATAGTTTATCATGTTTTTTAAAATCTAGTATGGCTAAGGCACCTTTACTAGCCTTTCTTGTCTCTAATTTCCTCAAAAGTCTGTAATTTTGCTTTTCCAGATGAATTTTGTTATTATTTTTTTCTAATTCTATAAAATAATATTGTCAATTTCATTGTTATGAAAATAATAAGTAAATTAATTTAGGTAGACTTTTCATTTTTATTAGATCAGCCTACACATGAGTAACTAATATTTTTCCTGTTATTTATAACTGACTTTATTTGCATGAAAAGTGTTTTGTAATTGTGTTTATATAGTTCCTGGGTTTGTCTTGGCAGGTAAAAAAAGAAATTTTTATTTTGAAAAATAGATGATATTTTTAGGGGTGAGAGGGCATTCTGTCTTCTCAGATGGCAAGACCTGGGGATTCAGAGGGCCTCTTATTAGGTTAGATGACAAAGTGTAGTTTTCTAAAGGTCACAAAGATCAGGCAGATGACAAAGTCCAAGAGAAACAATATGAAAAAAATAAATGTGAGACAATATTATTCTCTGATTTATTATTTGATCATAGCTAGAGGTAGAAGACTAACCTTACTTTATGTAAAATCATTAAAAGAAATGATGCATTTTTTCATGCTTTTGTTGCTATTGATGTTTATATTTATATATATTTTCTTACTGGTTAAATAGTTATTCTGGGATCCCTGAATGGTTGCTTCTTGGTGCTCCAAGTGACTATGAAATGGAAAGCAAAGATATTATTTAAAAACTTATACACATTATTTGAAACATGCTATGACTCAGGAATATACTCTGCTTTTTAAATCTCACTATCATGCAAACTTCTCAATGAGAAACAAGTGTGTCTTGATGAAAGGAGTGGTAAGAGACATTCTGGGAAAGCTATTTTTAAAGTGCTGAGCAAAATATTTAAAAAGATGGAATTTTGTTCACACTGTCTTATTAGTGGAAGAATACAGAGGAATGTTTGAGACTTCACATTTTACAAGGGCCTCTTTGACAGGAGAACCTGCTCTATGCCACAATACTATGAACATATATATATATATATTTTTTTTTTCTCTTACTGACTCCAAAAATAATTTATTCTAAGTTACATTATCTTGAAGTCAACTTGCTTCTGTTTCCAAAGACTGACTAATCTGAAAATGTAATTGGTAGCACATTGTTTTTATCATAGGATTTGATGGCTTGCATTTCATTTCAAAAATAAAAATAATAACATTTTGCTTATAAAACATCAAAGCTTTAACAATGAAAAAAGTGTCATTTTAATTTTTCTGTCTAGTAGTTTATTCCTATGGAGATAGAAATTGGAAACGAAATCAAAGTTATACAAATTATTGAATGCCCTTTCTCTTATAGACACTTCTATGACACTGTAGATATAAAAAATAATTTAAAAAAGCATTCAAAGTCTTTTTTACATAGAAATGTTTTTCGATTTCTTCAATATGGTTGCATTCTTTATTTGGCACAGCATTTGCTTCAACATTATTTTATACTCCTATATTCCCTTATTTCTAAACTCTAAGAATAAGAATAGTTATGCTCTGGGTTTTTACTTTCCCATATGTTAAGTGTAATTCTCTTCCAATTTCTTGAATTTGAAATTTTTCATCTATTAAAAAAATATATTCCTCTGCCTCTACAACTCCATATCTTCAACTATTCCTGTCCTTTCCCTTGCTCGCAATTTCAAGTTCCTTGATTCTCTCTCTTCTCTCAGTATTTCAATACTCTTTTGGCCTCATTTCCCTCTTAACACAATGATTCTCTATTTCAAACTGGTAAAGAATTCTCAAGTTTTAAGTGGCTTTAGAGACCTTCTCATCTTCCCAGTATATGAACAGAAATCCCTTCTAAAACTATAAGTGGCATTTTAACTTCCATTAAAGTTCTCTAGAGAAGGAATATATTGACTACTAGTCTATCCATTGAACTTTGAGGCAGCACCAACTCTCAGAAAACTTTTTTTCTTACTTGGCCCAAAACTTGTCTCTACATACTAGTCACTGATTTTAGTTCATGGATAAAGCAGACAAATTGTGGGTTTTTTTTTTGTTTTATTTTCACATGACAACTTTTCAAGCATATGTAAATAGTGATCTTGTTTCCTTTTGTCTTCTCCAAGATAACTTCACCATTTGCTCCCATACATTTTCACATGGAATTTTCTCTCTACTATATCAGTAATAGCCCTTCTCTGAATATATCCAGTCCATCAACATCCTGCTGAATATAGTATTCTCAGAATTGAACATGTATTCTGGAAGTAATCTGACCAAAATTGATACATAAAGACAAACATGTCTTTTTATTAGAAAAGAAAAACCTAAGAATTTTTTGGGTTTCCATGTCACAGTTAGATCATGTTCAATACCTTACTAAGACCCAACATCTTTCTCCCACCTCATGAATTGTTTTTGTGCTCATTTTCATATGTTTAGTTTTCATATTATTTTAGAACATATGATCCTAGAAAACAGGGTATAGTTTTGTGGTTTTGCTTTTCTTTCATTTACATCACTAATGATAGTGCTTGACACAGAAAATAATTAATAAACTGATTGATTTATTGGTTATTAATTGATGTACTCTTGGTAACTTGGAATTTTAGAAAGTAACTAAATTCAACATTGATTTATCTTTTATTATGTATGAGGAACTATGTAAGACACTAAACATCTAAAGAAAAATGTCTAAATTGCTATTTCAGTAGGGATAATCTCCCTTGTTGACAAAACATCATATGAATCCCAAGTATGCCAAGAATAAAGAAATTAGAATCAGAAAAGACCTGTGTTCAAATCTAACCTGTTTCTGAAAGCTGTGGTAAGTGATATAATCTCTATAGTTCAAAATTTTCTTATATGTAAAATTAAAAGTTTAGACTAATTAACTTCACGCTTTTCTCCTACCTCTGAATCCATGACCCTACAAAATGGTAGAACTAAATTCACACACCATACAATGTACATTCTTCTATCTATCCTCTTAATAGCATTCTATCTAGGGGAAAACAATCTATACTCACATGACATTGCTTAATCACTAAATATTTATTAAAAGTTTTTTAAATGAATGAATGAGAATGTTTGTAATGAAGAAAATAGATAAAAATTAGAAAATCTTCACAACTTCTAAGAAGTTACAACTTGACCATGTATTACTGGAGTCTATATGTACTAAAATCTGCCCTCAGATACATACGAGCTGTGTGACCCTGGGCTAGTCATTTGACCTCTTTTTTTTTCTGAATCAGTTTGACAAGTAAATGGCAAATCACTCCAGTATCTTTGCCAAGAAAACCTCATGGAAAATATGGTACACATGGTGACTTAGAGTCAAGCATGTCTGAACAACTAATAACTATATGGGAAGATAACATGGTTATGGTTAGAGATCCATCCTTGTAGTAAACGAGATGTGTCAAAGTTCCTCCTTTGACACATAATTGCTTTGTGAATGGGTACAAGAAACAGGTAACTTATCTTTCATCGACCCCAAACAACCCTCTAAATGTGAAGGGATCATTGATGAGGAGGTACTGAAGAAGAAATATAAATGTTCAAAGGATTGTGAGTCTAGGGATTTATTACTCATAGACATACAAATGTTCAATATCCTTGTGCTGTAGACCCATGGACACAAAATGAAGGTGGATTGCATATATGATGAGGTATGTACCCCCAATGAAGATTCCAGATGCCCTGGTTCTCTGCCCTTATAACTGGTATTGCTTGAGGGATTCAAGCAGGTCTGAGTGGGAGTGTGATATTAGGAGCAGTCTACCAGAGGGTGCTCTAGCCTAAGACTCTTCCCTTCCTAATTAACAAACATAAGGACATTATAATTAGTAAAGTTTGCTAACCTTGCATACTTGGAATAGATGAAGTTTGTCAAACTGAAAGCTTGAATACCTTGTACTCTTAATGTTAAATGTAGCTGAATAAGCCTGTCATTTACTACATAAGAAATTCCTGGGACACCTAGAACTGAATCAGTGGTCAAGCATAATGTCACTCCTATCAGCTAGGTCCTAGAAAAAGGCCAGTTTTTACTCTGATTGTAAGGTGCAGAAGAGTAGTGCCTTTGTATCAGGAGAAGAAGCTTTGATTTTCCTTCATAATAATTAAATCAGGTTTACTACTCCAAATGTGTGAGATTATCTATCTATCTATCTATCTATCTATCTATCTATCTATCTATCTAT